>NC_061511.1:154281018-154316043 GCF_022539505.1 Lolium rigidum
TTAGTCGCGGTTCCTTTACCTTCGCGACTTATGGGGCTTCCCGGAAGCCTGTTTTTCCACCAGTGGGAGTGGATCGTTCATGCAATAGGGAAGTCATTGTTTTGCAAATTTCGCAAGAACAGGGTTTCAAACTAGGATGTGGCTTGGCTCATGTCCTAATTGTGTTGCTCAGGAACTGAACCATGACCTCCATGTAATCCCTTCAGCTTAATATATTCCCCTTTTGCCTGCAAAAGAAATCTACCTTTCCGCTAGCTGCTTATACATTTTGTTAGATATACTCTGCTTGTACATTCACGATCAGAGTTCGCAAATAGACGGCTCTACCTCCAACCTGCCAAAGCGATTGACATTGCCATTTGCCAGTTCCAAGCATAAGCTGCTTAGAGCATCTCCACTCGTCCCCCCGAACAGGCCCCCGGCGAGCGTTTTTTCCATCCGGACGGCGAAATTCGGCCCAGTCGCGCCCCCGGTTCCTCGTTTTCGTCCGGATTTGGGCCTAAATCCATCCGGCGATCCCACGACATCCCCGGCCCCCCGGGGAGCGCTCGGGGACTCCGGACGAGTGAAAAGCGCGCGAAACGGCGAGGAAACTTCCCGCGCGTCTGGTGGCCCCAACTTGTCGGCGAGAGAAGCCGATCGTCGTCCTCATCGCATCGTCTTCCGCGCGCTGTAAAAGCCTGCCGCCGGTCTGCATTCGCCGGCCACGCGGCGAGTTAATGTCGTCGTCTTCCGCGCACGCATCGTCTTCCGCGCGCACTAAAGGCTGCCGCCGGTCAGCTCGCCGCGGACGCGTCGCAATCCACGCGGCATTTAATCCCCGCGCCAGCCCACGCCTATATACGCCGGTCCGATCACCGCGAGGCGTACCCCGTGCTCCACTCTCCTTCCACTCTCCCTCTACTCCCAAGATGGCGTTCTACGGCGACGACGGCGCAGCCAACAACGGCTTCCCCCGCCGGTCGCTGCACGCGTGGGAGGGGCACCTCCTCCACCAGGCGGGGTACCCCTGCCCGCCGGACACGAGGCCTCCCGGAGGCGGCTGGCGGCTAAGTGCTGGCGGCGTTCCGATCCCGCCGCCGCAGGGCCATGCCCTCGACGTCGCCATCGAGGAGGCGAGGATGACGATGACCGACGAGGAGCGCGCCGACCCGCGCCACCACCCCGACAACTACACGCGGTGGAACTCCTACTTCCTCCGGCGGTGGGAGCGGGAGCTGGCGGCCTACGACGGCCCGCCGCCTCCACCTGCGCGCAACAACGCCGTGGGACGCCGACGGTGGTGGAGCGCGCCGGGCCGGACACTCGAGGCCGTCCTCGAGCACATCGAGGGCGGCAACTTCCCGGTGCTCACGATGCCCCCTCCATCGGCATCGAGGGCATCGGCGAGCCGCCGTCGGGGAAACGTCTGGCAGCCACGGCGCATGGTTGCCGGCTCGTCGTCTTCCGGATCGGCGCCGAGGTCATCCTTGGCGCCGGTGAAGAGGGAGGAGGCGACGTCGCCTTCGACGCCGGTGCGCGTCAAGAAGGAGCCGGCGTCTCCGCCGGCGACCGCAGGGCGCGGCAGCGGCGCCCTCGTCATCCGAGAACAGCCTTCCGAGCCGCAGAACGGCCGGAAGAAGAAGACGAAGAAAGAGGCCGCCGCCGCAAGCCAGCTCGCCGAGGAGGAGGCGAAGCGCGCGGAGGACGCCGCGATGGCGGAGGCGATCGCCAGGTCGCTGCACGACATGGAGGAGGAGAAGCGCGCGGACGACGCCGCATCGGACCGGGCCAGGCGCGACTGGGAGCGCCAGGAGGAGGAGCAGCAGCGGCGGCTGCTGGACCTGGCCGCCGCACGCCAACTCGCCGCCCGCGCCACTCCAACCGCCAACGACGACTTCGCGCGGTACCGCCGTCCTGCGACACCTCCATCCGGCGTCGCTGTCCCCGTCGTCGACCTCGAGTCCTCCGACGACGACCGGGTACAAGCCATCCCCGGGGTGGGGAGACGCCGGCCGGGGCAGCGCAGCCAGGGCGGCGCGGCCGAGGCCAACGACGACGGCTCCGACGACGACGGCGACGGCGACTACACGGTGTTCTACCGCCATTTCAGCATGTAGAGCGCCGTGTTTTAAAATTAGCGTTTGCATTCCCCTAGCCGAATTCGAAATATAGTCGAATTCGGCCTCTATGTATGAACTCCTCCCGTTTTAGTCTAAATATCATTAAATTTAGTCTATATTCACCCGAATTTAGCCGTAGTTTGTCAAGTTTCCGTTTTTTAAATTCGCATCGTCGACTTCGCCTGGGCACGCGGCTGGGAAACTACTACTCCCCACGCCAAATCTTCCTCCAATCCGGACGAAAATTTCGCCGGATTTGGGCGTGGGGAGCGCCAACGAGTGGGGATGCTCTTACACGTTCAGAAGGTAAAATGTTACCTCCTTCATAAAAATCAACATGATTGGCCAAAACGTGTAACACAAGCTCGTCTTTAGTTCCAATCGATGTCATTCGGCAGAGTAGTTGTGATCTTGTCACATAGAGAGAAAAGTACTGGTCGTCGCCAGCCAGGATCTTGAGTCCGTGAAGGCATATAGTTCTGGAAAAGCTTTGGCCGACTACACCCGCAACAAGAAAGGCGATATCCATGTCCGATTTTGGTTGTGCATTCATCACGCCCCAACCCTTCAAAGTTCATACAGTATCAATCAATTGCCTTCTCCAAGCTCCAACTAACAAAGAAAACCCCTCTGTTTCATCCCGCCAGTGTTTGTTGCTTCCACGATTTGGAAGTTAGTTGGCACCAATCCTGTACGCGCACGCATCATTCGATGACAAAAACGGGTTCTTAACGGGGCACAACAAATATCAACTGTTCTAAACAGCAGCGCCGGCCTCATCAGTACCACAATAGCAGGTTAACACGCGAAACGACAGAAATGAATCACACGGCAACACACCACAGATTTCAGGTTCACCGTACTGTCGACCGAGGCACCAACTAGAGCATCTCCAGTGACCCATCGGGTGCTGGTCTATCCGAATCGGTCTGCGACCCATCGGGGATAGGCCGTGCACATTTTGACGGGGCGACCTAAATGGAACGATCCATCCGTCGCGACCTACCGGGTCATTAAATTTGGGGAATCGATGCGCCTGCATGGCAGCGGCCCAACGGCCTTCCTTCTTCCTCCAGCCATCAATGAAAGTAAGCTCAAAGCTGCCCGCGCCGCCCGACGCATGCTCTCCTGCTCTAGCTGTGCAGCCCGACTCATGCTCTCCTGCTCTGCAGGCGCAGCCTGACGCCTACCCGCATCAATGCTGGCATTTCGATTTACGATGGTCGCGGTGGGAGAGTCCAGAGTCAGCCACCACCATCCCTGTCCCCACCGCCGTCCCCACCATCGTCGCCTGACCCAATCGCCATCGTCCTCTCCGGTTTCGAGTTCGGCGTCACCATCCACGCCGGCATGGGTTGGGACAGGCTGCAACTGCCCCGGAGGTTTGCGTCGATAGTCGATGGGAAAGAGCCACACGACGTCGTACTACGTGTGTCCGGTGGCGCGACCGACCAGTGGTTGGTGGAGGTGTTGTTCGACGGACAGGGGCAAATGTTTCTCCACAACAGCTGGAGGCGCTTCGCTCGCACGCACGCTATTGATGTTGGCCACTTCGTCGTCTTCAAGTACGGCAGCCACAACATGCTCACCGTTAAGGTCTTCGATGAGACCATGTGCCACCGCCACTACCACACCAATGAGGATGGATATGAGAGGGCAAGATGAAGACGACGTAGTCTTCTACTATGTTTTATTACTTTCTAGTTTATTGTACCAGTTTTTTTGAAATTGGGAGTTTAGCCCCAACCTCTGTATCATGATGATGCACACAGATTTTTATTACGAAGTTCAAAGATTCAGTACATTACAATCATGGATCACAGAGGGTTGAGACATGTACCAACCATATGAAGAAAAATAGCATGAAAAGACTGCATTTATGATTCTACTAGTGCGACGCCACCCAATAGCCAGGTAGTAGAAATCCTGCCAATAGCCATATGGTCCCCCTTGATCCTGCGGGAGAATACTGGACTATAGGACAATCCAGTGCCTAGCCAAGCGAATAATTAACCTGCAAAAAAAAGTATACTTTGTTCTGTTAAAGATCATATGGTTTCTACAAGTCCATATAGACCAATATAAAGCCGGGGCACCAATACGAATTCTAGCTTTAGTCATCTTATCAATCCCATTTAACCAATTCCCGAACTTATACGTAAAGAATGCCATCCACCATATTAAACGAGCAAAGGGACATGAGAGAAACAAATGTTGAACCGTCTCATCACAACCACAAAAACAACATTTTTTACATCCACTCCACGTCCTTTTTTGCGAAATTGTCTTTTGTTAGCGAAACATTGTTGCTTAAGAACCACATAAATATCTTAATTTTAAGCGGTATATTCAACTTCCAAAAGTACCTACATAAGAATCTTGTGTTGTCACAAGATACATAGATTTGATAGTAAATAGACCGATAGGAGATAGTTTCCACATAAATTTATCAGGTTCATTAGAAAGCTGGACCATCATGAGTCACTGACATAAATGTTACCAGTCATTCCATTTCCTAACAGTTAAAACCCTTCTGAAACAATATTCAGTGGGGTTTGAGCAAGAACATTGGTCACTAAAACATTCTTATGGTGTACAATGTTTTATAATGATGGATATTGTTGCGCCAAAGATATATTGCCCAACCACATATCCTTCCAGAAACGTATGGTTGCCCCATCTCCGAGCTTAAAAGAACATCTACTAAAAAAACTCATCCTTCACATGCATTAGTCATTTCCAATATGAAGAGTCGGTAGGTTTCGCTTCTACTTGTGCTAGGGTTTATTGAGAACATATTTGTTTTGAATCAATTCTTGCCGGACACCCTCTTCATTAAGAAGTTTAAAAGCTATTTGCTAAGTAAACACTTGTTTTTAATTTCTAGAAAAGAATAAATGTACAGAACATAATAGGCAGGTAACAATAGTGTCATGCCTCAATAATAAATTAACTATTGTGACATGCCTCATTTAGCCAAATTGTGCAGGGACGAAGACATCAACCTCTCAATAAGCTAATTTAAAATCTATATTGAAAAGTATGTAAAGAAGTGGATTTCTTTTTAATATAATTGAAAGATGTGTTTGAATCAACAATATAGTCCAATATCTGAATAAGCCAAACAATAAATAGTACAATACAGTGAATAGTCGCACAATAAATAGTTCACAAATGAAAATAAATAATTACAAACACCCATTTTCAGATGAAGTTTTTGTCACACGGTCAAAGGTGCAACAATTTCGATACAACAGATTGCCCTGGGTTCAGACACATTTACACACAGAGGAAGGATGAAGGCTATAAAACTTGTATTGAAAAGAATTGGGTAGCACTTCCGATTTCAATAGATCAAAAACTATGTATTCTAAATGTCTCCTTCAAGTCTTCTGCAATATCATCATCTTCAACCACGTCTGAAATTGCAACAAGGAACAATGCCTTCTTACTAACTTTGTTGCTACGGAGAACTTGCACGAGATCTTCATATTCGACAATTTTGATGAAATCTTTCTTCTTGAAGTGCCACCACCTTAAATATGCCTGCTGATTTGAACCTCAAGCTATATTCTCCTTTACCTTCTAAATAATCTGATCAATAGATATTCGGTACAGATCGACCAGGATTTCTCTATGATAAGACTCCATATCCATTTGTTGGCCACCATCGAGTACCACGGTGTAAGGGTCCACTTGCAAATCAAGAAGATACATTGATTCATGATCAACAACAACTATTTCACAAATATTAACACCATCGACACCACCCTTTGCATCAACACCACTGGCACCACCCTCTAGATCAATAGCACTAACCTTTGGTGCACCCACATCATCAACCATAGCAAAGAGGTCCAACTTACCATTGACTTTATACTTTTGCCATAGTTGATGGGAGTGCTTAAGTTGTTTGTGCACCTGATTCTTGTTCATACACACTAATTTAGCCTTCTATTTGGAGCTCTAAGTGTGAACTTTGCTAGATCGACTAGAGTAGCATCTGTGCGGGTAGACACTATATCTATATGTATACTGCAAGATCGGAGAGATATTGAGAGGGAGTGGGAGACAAACCTTCTCCCTTCGAGGAGGAGCTCGAGCCATTGTCCATGACGACGGCGCGGGTGGCGTGAGCGTGCGGTGGCGGCGGTAGCAGAGCTTCCCGTGAGCACTGCGCTAACCCTAGATCGGTAGGGAATATCGGTGGGGTGACTGGCGGCGCGACAAACCTCGTACTGCGTGCCCCGGCCCCCACCTCTTTATATAGCGCAGGTCACAGGGGCCCACCAACCATAAGAGGGTTGGACGCCCCCGATCAGGGCGCGAACGAGGTCAAGGACTCGTTATCGATCCGTTGGGATCGATCACGTGGAGATCATCCTAACATTCTCCCCCTTGATCTCAACTTTTCTTTTAACTTTATATTTTCACTTTATTCGTTTCATTTTGGATCAGTCCATAGGGCATGTTTCATCGTCACAGCTCTATTGCCGATAGAATCGGACGACCACAATACACTTCTCTGTTTTGAAACAAATTCTTTTACTTTTGGGCCTCTTATGATCCAGGATAGGTAAGACTTTCCCTTAAACCCATGCCGGCTGCGTGCTCCTTGAACACGCTGGGTGGTAAGCCTTTCGTTAGCGGATCCGCAAGCATATCTTTTGTCCTTATATGCTCGAGACTTATAGTTTGATCCTGGACCTTGTGTTTCACAACATAACACTTAACCTCAATCGGTTTAGTAGCATTACTCGACTTGTTGTTGTGAGCATAAAATACTGCGAGCTCATTGTCGCGAGTACATCTTTAGTGGTTTGTCAATACAATCTACCACTTTCAAGTCGGGTATAAATTTCTTTAACCATAATGCACTGTCCTGTGGCTTCATAACATGCTATAAATTCTGCATACATCGTGGATGATGCAACTATCGTCTGTTTGGAGCTTCTCCACGAAATAGCTCCCCTGCGAGGGTGAATACATATCCAGATGTGGATTTTCTATCATCTTTATCCCCCGCAAAATCTGCATCTGAATACCCTCTTATTTCTAGGGAATCAGATCTTCTATATGTTAGCATGTAGTTCTTTGTGCCTTTAACGCAATGCCTTCTTTACCATTTTCCAGTGTTCAAAACCTGGATTTTCTTGATATCTACCGAGTACTCCGGTGATAAATGCTAAGTCAGGGCGAGTGCACACTTGTGCATACTGTAGGCTTCCAATAGCCGAAGCATATGGAACCGCTTTCATTTGATCGAGCTCGTATTGATTTTGGGGACTTTGATGTTTCCCAAAGCTGTCAGCCCTTGACTATAGGGGCAGGTGTGGCACTTGCACTTATGCATATTATACTTACTTAGAATCTTTTCTAAATAAGCCTTTTGCGATAGTCCTAATACTCCATTGTTTCTATCTCGGTGAATTTCTATGCCCAAAACATATGACGCTTCACCAAGATCTTTCATATCAAAATTTGAGGACAAGAACTTCTTTGTCTCTTGCAGTAGACTAAAATCACTGCTGGCAAGCAGAATGTCATCTACATACAAGATTAGGAAAATATATTTTCCACTTTTAAACTTTGCATAAACGCAATTGTCCTCAATATTTTCTTTAAATCCAAATCTCTTAATTGTCTCATTGAACTTTAGATACCACTGTATGGAGGCTTGCTTTAATCCATAAATGGATTTCTTTAGGTGGCATCCCATTTCTTCCTTGCCTTCCATGATAAAACCCTTAGGTTGTTTCATGTAGACATTTTCTTCTAAATCCCCGTTTAGAAATGCCGTCTTTACATCCATTTGATGCAACTCTAAATCAAAATGTGCAACTAGTGCCATGATGATTCGAAGGAATCCTTACATGAGACCGGAGAAAATGTCTCATTGTAATCTATCCCTTCTCTTTGTGTAAATCCTTTTGCCACAAGTCGTGCTTTATACTTTTCGACATTCCCATTGGAGTCATATTTTATTTTGTAGACCCATTTGCAGCCCACTGTTTTGGCTCCTTTAGGAATATTCTCTAAGTCCCAAACATGGTTGGCACTCATCGATCTCATTTCGTCTTCCATGGCCTCCACCCACTTTGATGAATCTGGGCTTCTCATGGCTTCTTCATATAAAATGGGATCACCTTCCATATGAACTCTTTCTGTGTTGTAAACTTTGTAATCAGTCGAAATGGCTGATTTTCTAGCTCTTGTAGAGATTCTAGGGGCCACATTCTCTTGAGCATTCTGTTCCTCAACTTGTGGCTCAGCTTACGGAGGTGGTTGTTGTTGCTCCCTTTCATGCTCAACAAATGGTTCATTCGGCTCTCGACGGACAGGTTCCGAATTTTCACTCATCGTTGTCATGGGTGGAGTCACAACGGGCGCTTGCACCACAATCGCGAGGATCGTCGGTACAGGTGCACATGGTAGTGCAAAAAATGGCTCCTGAGTCATCGGATTAGGTGCATGCACCCTCTTCTCCTCAAGATCAATTTTCCGAGCTACCATGCTCCCCCTCATCAATTCGTCTGCTAAGAAGGCAGCATGTCTAGTTTCCACAAACTTTGTATATTTGTCTGGACAGTAGGAACGATAACCTTTTGACTTTTCAGGATAGCCAATAAAATGGCAGCTGACTGTTTTGGTATCTAACTTTGCGATATTTGGATTGAATACTTTGGCCTTAGTAGGACTCCCCCACACTTTCAGGTGGTTTAGAGAAGGCACTCTCCCTGTCCATAGCTCATACGGCGTTTTGGGCACCGATTTGCTTGGTACTCTGTTTAGAATGTGAATAGAGGTTTTTAGCGCCTCAATCCACAATCCCAATGGTAGGGTGGAATAGTTCATCATACTGCGCACCATATCCATGAGGGTACAGTTGCGCCTTTCAGCTACCCCATTCTGCTGAGGTTCGCCCGGCATCGAATACTGGGCGAATATTCCAGTCTCCTGTAGGAACCTTGCAAAAGGTCCAGGGACTTGGCCATATGGAGTATGTCGACCGTAGTACTCCCCTCCACGATCGGACTCGACTATCTTTATTCTTTTATCATGCTGATTTTCAACTTCAGCTTTGAATATTTTGAATTTATCCAACGCTTCGTTCTTTCTTTTATTGGATAAATATAACCATATCGGGAGTAATCATCCGTGAATGTTATGAACGAATCATAGCCATCCACACTTTTCACTGGAAATGGTCCACATATATCGGTGTGAATTATTTCTAGTGTTGTTGTGCTTCGATTTGCACCCTTTTTGATTTGCTTTACAAATTTTCCTTTAATGCAATCGATGCACTGTTCTATGTCTGAGAATTCTAATGGAGGAAGAATATCATTTTTAACGAGTCTTTCTATTCTCCCCTTCGAAATATGGCCTAGGCGACAGTGCCATAATTTTGATGATTCATCAGTTCTTTTTCTTTTCTTTCCTTCTGTTTCCGACGAGGGTATTTGTTCATTCACTTTACACACAGACAATAATTTTTCACGCAAGGACAATAAATAAAGCTCATCATGGAGTATTGCAAACCCAACATAAGAATTATTACACCATATGGCGCATTTGCCATGTCCAAAATAACATTGATAACTGTCTTTATCTAAGCGCGATACACTTATTAAATTTCTATGTATGGAAGGAACAAATAAGACATCTCTAAGCGAGAATAGTCAAGCCATCGACTAGCTCCAAGAGGACGTCGCCAACAGCTTCAACTTCTGCTTGAATTCCATTCGCGACTTCAACGCATCCTTCGCCTCTTTTCGTAGTCCTCGTCGAATGGAATCCCTGTAAAGAATTTGCAACATGAACAGTTGCACCTGAGTCAATCCACCAAGTAGATTTCGAAAACTGTGTATACAGGGATTCATTTACAAACAAAACTAAATTGTTACCTTTCTTTGCCATTAATTCTTTCGAAAGCGAGGGCAGTCTTTCTTGTAGTGCCCAGTCTTCTGACAGTGAAGACACTGATCTTTGTTCACTGGCAATGGCATGTGCTGGAACTTCTGATGCTGCTGCATTGGGGCTTTACCATATTTCTTTGAAGGAGAACCATTGTTGCTTGGTGTGAAGGCCCTTTTCTTATTGTCCTTCACATAATTGATGGTACCTCCACTGTGCCTTGAGTCTGTCCTCCTCTTGCACACACATGGCAATGGTCTTTTCAATGTCCCATTTCTCAGGGTTCATGTTGTAATTGACAACAAAGTTGTCAAATCGTTGTGGCAATGAAGCCATCACCAAGTGAACCGAAGTGTCGGCTTCGGCTCTAGGTCAGCATCCATGGGCTTCGGCTTTGCGGCCGGGTTGCTCATCCTGAGGATGTGCTCCCGATGCCATGTGCACCTCCATCGTATTTTTTACGTCACCAGCTGCTTCAACAGCTGGGTTGCATATGTCTTTGAAGAACCAGTGAACTGGCTCTTTATCTTTTCGAAGTACTCCCCAGCGGAAGCACACTCTGTAATTGAGCCCACGATGGCGTTCTCAATTGTATTCTTTATAAATGCTATGCACTTTTTGTTGGCAGTCTGCCACTTTCTGTTATCCAGGGTGTAGGACATCTTCACAGGAGCATGGTCCCTTTTCTTTTTAGCCCATTCATCATCAGTATCCGTGTCAGCTCTGACAGGGTCAGCAGGCTTGATGGGTTGCGGTGTTTGAACCACCCAGTCCACCTCAGCACAGACAAAGGCGAATTCCACCTTCTTAATCCATTCTGTGTAGTTATCCCCTCTAAGGGTGGGAACATCCTTGATGCAGCTCATCAAGTAGAACCCTCCTGAAAACCACAAAGAAGTGAGAACAGTACAATTGCAAATTATAATCCAACGTTGGTCCGAATTAAAACATGCAACTGTGTTAATGCAAATAAAACGATATCACCGTTGGGCAGAAATAGAGATAAAAGCACATATCATCATTGCAACAAAACCATGATCATGTCATTAATAACGTTGGTCAAAAAATAACAGAACCATAATTGTCACAATAATCACTTTTGCATTTAAAATGCTCCTTTCACGCAGCGGAAACTGTGAATTTAAACTTTAAACTTTGAGCTTTTCAGAGGCATTTCTTTTACTTTTTAATTTCTGAACAAATATTTCGTTGGTCCTATTTATTCAGAAAAAACTAGATAAAATTTTGGCCAAAAAATGACCCAAAACTACCTAAAAATGCCTCTGTAATTAATAAAACTTTACAAAACTGTAAAAACTGCTGTTACTGTCGCGGCCCACGCGGCCCGCACGCGCCGAGCGACGAACAACAACGCATCGCCCACGCTGCTGCCAGACGCGGCCCGCACGCGGTGCGGCCTGCCAATGCGGCCCAACCGTCGAAACTGACGCGGCCTGCCGCCGCGGCCCAGCCGCGGTCCGGCCACTTCTCCCACGCGGCCTAGCCAACGGAGCCCACGCGGAGACCGGCTCCTTACCCTCCTGGCCGTCGGATTGAATCCGACGGTCGGGCATCATTTTCGGCCGGTTTATAAACCGCCGAAACGGTAGAAAACCTAACCCTAAACACAATTCTCCCCGACCCCTGTCTCTCTTCTCTGTCCGGCGGCGGCGGAGAAACGCTGGCTCGCCCTGCCCGGCCCTCTCTGCCGGCGACAGCAGCAAGCAGCCGCGCCCCGCAGCAGCCTCCCGCGCGCTCGTCCGCGTGGTTGCTGGCGGCTAGCCGACGGCGCCGCCCGCTCTTTTCCTTCTTTCTTTCTTTCACCACCCACGTCTCCTACCCACCACCAGATGACCCGATGGCCAACGACGGAGAAGAACATGCGGCGGCGCCCCCTGTACCTCTTGGCGGCGGCGCGTGCACCCGAGGGTGGGCGCGTCACCGTCAAACGGCGCAGAGGCGGTGCCCTTTTTCTCTGCCGGCGACCGAGCCGCAGCACGGTAAGCCGGTGAGGTCCATTTTCTTTTCTTTGCCCCCGGCCTACATAGCAAGTGGGAGTAGCCCTTCTTCCCGGTGCCTCGGCTTGCCGATGCGCATCGGGATCGAGAGGGGCGGCGCGGCCTTGCGGCGGCACAAACTTTGCCCGCGAGCCCGAGGGCCTCGGCCGGTGTACTTTTCTTTTCTTTTTGCATCAGGGAGGATCTAGGGTTTACTGTTCTTACTTTTCTACCCGAAAAAAAAACACGAGATATACATACTAGTACAACTCTGATACCAATGTGTACTTTGCTAGATCGACTAGAGTAGCATCCGTGCGGGTAGACACTATATCTATATGTATACTGCAAGATCGGAGAGAGATCGAGAGGGAGTGGGAGACAAACCTTCTCCCTTCGAGGAGGAGCTCGAGCCGTTGTCCATGACGACGGCGCGAGTGGCGTGAGCGTGCGGTGGCGGCGGTGGCAGAGCTTCCCGTGAGCACTGCGCTAACCCTAGATCGGTAGGGAATATCGGTGGGGTGACTGGCGGCGCGACGAATCTCGTACTGCGTGCCCCGGCCCCCACCTCTTTATATAGCGCAGGTCACAGGGGCCCACCAACCATAAGAGGGTTGGACGCCCCCGATCAGGGCGCGGACGAGGTCAAAGACTCGTTATCGATCCGTTGGGATCGATCACGTGGAGATCATCCTAACACTAAGAACTCCTGGTATGAAGAATATCAACCAACTGCGAATCTAACACAATCTCACTACTATTCACAACCAAATCCACAACCTGCGAAGCCACAATCCCCTCTACGCCATAATCTAGTTTTGTGATGTACCGATGAACTCGTACTGATAGTTTGTATAGAAATGTGAGATCAATGCTAGTCAATAGTTATGCAATAAATAATTAGAGGAAATTCAGTTGCTGCTCTACGATGACAGTTGAATCCAGCAAAGCTAAGAAAAATCAGCTCTGGTTTCTCTCGATGATAGTTGAAGCCCCTGCCCCTTCAATCTTAGGGATCTTCAGTGTTGCTGCAGGCATGAGGTGCCGTCGCACCACAGCCGGCACCAGGGCCGCTGTATGGCTAGCTCTCCACTTGTTGTTGGTCTGTGACGATGGCCCCATCAGGCTAGCTCTTTGTTTGCTGTTGGTCGGTCCTGGTTTGTTGCAAGACCTCTGGATGCTCTCCTGGCTCCCAGCTCCTACCTTTTCCATATGTGTTGCTCCTCGCGTCGATGAGGTCAAGTAGGTTGCTCTCTTCAACTTGCTATCCATGTGCCTCCGGAATTATAGCAGACCTAGGGGTCTAGGGTTTGGAGGGTCAAAGAAGGGGATCTTGGCCGTACTAACAGCATGTGAATTGGACATATAAGGCGGACACTTAACGGACACCGAGGGATATCACGGCAACATCGGATTTCGCCAACATTCACTCAAGCAAGCCCTTCTAAGCAATTGGCTACTCAACTTTTCGAACTTCTGCTATTATAAGAAACCATGAGCCTCATGAGCTCTCACGTGAAAATAGGAGGTCCGCATATTAATTAGCCCCACAACCAGCGGGAAGCATGGATTCCCGACATAGCTGGACCGCAACAAAGGAGCCCATCTTTTTGGGCACTGCTACGGAAGTAAAGCCCAAAGATGCTAACGCGATAGAGAAATCTACTTGGTATCGTGTTTTCTGAGAAAAGTCCGATTCGGTTTCGCTCCACTCAGCAGAGAAAAAGAAATATAAGTCCACCCGCCAGGCCGCCAGGCCCTCTTCGCCAGCGCCGAACAGATCGTCGCCCCTTCTCTGGGTAACGAACTGGATTTCCTCGCTGTCGATATTTGTTCGCTCACATCTAACAATACAGATATTTCTTCGTCAGGATTGATTCGATGACGAGCGCCAAGAGAAGGATGGTCGTGGCACCATCGATCGGTTCGTCGATGCTGCCGGACGAGCTGATGACGGAGGTGCTCATGCGGCTGCCGGTCAAATCCATCCTCCGCTTCCGCGCCGTATGCCGGTCCTGGGCCGCGGCACTCTCCTCCGAGGACTTCTGCAGCCTCCACATGGCCAAGGCGGAAGCTGAGGCAGCGGTGGCGCCACCCAAGCTGATATTCATCTCGCCGACACCTTCATTTGACTCCACTCGGGTGTACTCGGGCTCGTCATCGGACCCCAGCGACGGCTTGCTGTTCGCTCTCAATGGCGTGCGCGGCGACTTTGCCGACATGTCGCCTGCGCCGTGCCGGGGGCTCACTCTCTTGCATGACCTGGTGGCTCCAGCCTACTATGTTTTCAACGCCGCCACACGGGCAGTCACCCGGCTGCCGCCTTGCCAACATGCGGTCTCTTCCACTGCTGGTCTCGGGTTCGACGCCAGCACCAAAGAGTACAAGGTGGTGAGGCTGTCTTCCGGGAATTCGGACAAGAAGCAGAGGATCAAGTGTGAGGTGTATGTCATCGGTGGTGAGCACGGGGATCGGTGGCGGCCGGCTGCTGGAGGCGTGCCCTTCAGGTTCTGCAACTTTGCTAGCGCTGCTGTTGCGACTGTAAGGTGGAGCAAACGTAAACAAAGGCCGGTGTTTGCACACGGATTTCTGCATTGGCTTATTTACCCAGCTACTCTGCTCAGAAGGCCAAGAGCTGCTGTCCTATCATTTTCTCTACAGGATGAAACGTTTAAATGGATCCGGTCACCGCCCTTTGAGGTATCACTATCAGGAGTGCACTTGGTGGAGCTTTCTGGCCACTTATGCATGGTCCGGGACCTTCGTCCTCATGGTACCATCCTGGAGATTTGGAAGATGAAGGACTACATCTCCGGTGATTGGTCACTGCAACATAGCATTGACTTGCTACAGCACGTGGAAAGAGATCTGATCGATCCGCAGATTATTAGAGTTATTGGTTCTATTGGAGATTACATGTCAGGGGAGAAGGTAATCCTGGTCACGTCCAAACGCAAGGCGATTACCTACGATCCAGTGTCCGGAATTCTGAAAACCATTCTTTCAATAAGAGAAACTTCTTCACCTTATGAGACTGACAAATGTACTCCTAGAGTCTGTTTATTTCAACAGAGTCTTGCTCCAGTTCATAAAACCAGTGAAGAGATTGCCTTGTTGTCTCCGCTGGCTAAAGCAATTAAGGAGGTCCTGATCCGACTCCCGGGTGATTTTGTCGTGCAGCTCAAACTTGTCAGCAAGCAGTGGCTTAGATTGATTGGGAGTGAAAGCTTCCTCGGCTCTTACTATGCCCACAACAACATGGACAGGAGGCCAAAGATCATGCTGGTGGGCAATGGCGCTGGAGGCTTGGGTTTCAGCTTTGCTCCTTTGAAGAAATTACTTCGAGGGGCTCCTCCTGGTCAAGGTACATGGCTTAAAACAAATGTTGTTTGTTCCAAGCCTTGTCATGGTATGAACCTCATAAGTACTGAGATGGAGGACTACTTGTGCAACCCTTCCACCGGTTACCACCGTAGTTTCCGCACTCGAGTGTCGCTATACAATGTACCTGACCATGTACTCGAGATGATGCGTGGAAATCCCTGTACATCGGAAAAACATGCTTTTGCAGTTGGCAACAAGAATTCTGGCCTGGGGTTCAATCCGTTGACGCAAGAGCATGTCGTTGTTCAAACTTTGTATCACTTGAAGGACTTCAAATCTCGTGAGTATTTTCTCACATGCTCAGTTATTACCCATTGCTCAGGGCAAGACCAGTTTGAACCGCCCCTGCCCTTGAATGCCATGCCACCAGCCTATCTCTCAGGAGTTCTATACTGGATGAGTGAACCTAGGTTGGGTCAGAGTTACAAGAGGGCTGTTGTGTCATTTGATATTCCAACACAGACGTTTTCTATCATCCCTTGCCCTCCCTGTATCGCTATGTGGAACGACGCAAGTCCTTGTCAAGCATTCGTGGTAGAGCTTGAGGGAACATTGTGTGTTGTCCTTGCAGATCCAGTTGCAGATGAATTAGATATTTGGAAGCTGGAGCATGATCGATGGGATAGAGCATATAAAGTATATCTGGATGGCTGGTTAGGCTATAGGTGCAATTCCCTTGGAGTAAATGTTGTGACGTTGTTAGCTGTTGATCCCAAAGATGGAAGAATCTTGCTCAATGCAGGGATGAAGCTTGGTCTTTATGATCCAGTGAGGCGCACAATTGAGAACTTGTACGATCTTGACGAGGTGCTGCGTTTACAGCAACAGCACACATTCTTCGATGAGTTACCATATACACAAGGGAAGCATTGCTCACCTCAGGTGCGTTTGGAGGGAGAAAATCCAGTAGACAGTAAAATTCTGCCATGGGTCCCCTTTTTATATGAGGAGAGTCTGACAAGTTATCCCCGTGCGCCTATTGAAAGGTGTTTACACTGATAAGTTGTCACTAGTTGAATACACTAGTAGCAAAAACACCTTTACCCACGCGGGTACTATTATTTGTTGCGCATCCGAAAGTGCACACGAGCGATGGAGACAGGCAAGGCACTCGACTACTATATGGGAGCCCTAGCTGCACCTGGGTCCAGAACATATCTATAGTGTTCGCCTATTGGCACACACGGACAGTATGTGCATATGTCGTATTTTGTAAGTTGGTAGAAATATGGAGTCTGTTCTCTATCAAACAAAGTGAGTTTGTTTTCGGTGCCTCAGAGCCTGAGACAGCGATTTAGTTGGCTGGAAGAGGAGTTTGTCTCCCTGTGGTTGTGCTTTCTTTTACCTTTTCTCTCTCTTTCTGTGGTATTTGCCTCAAACTACTCTTTTTGGAGTAGGTTTGTAAAATATTATTCTTTGTTCCGTTATCATTGGATAGTGGAACCTGGAGGTTGTCATCCGTATGAAAAAAAAAATCTAACAAGAAAACGAGTGTTGCTTCCACTCTTAATTGGCAGTTGGCACAATCCAGTGCAATCTTCAACTAACACGAAACGAGTAAATTACAAGTAACTACCATAATTAGGGCGAACTCGACAGGTCAGTACCGGTTTTGTTAATTTTTTTATATCAGTACCATTTCTAGAGCAGGACGCAACAAATCAAGCAAAACTTTGATAAACAGCGCATTAGCCGTTGCAGCCCCACTGTCAAAGCTGATGTGGCGTAACGGCCGTCTCGCGGTCCACTTGTGTTAGAAGGTGGGGCTGAGATGGAGATGGGGCCCACCTTCTAGTCCCACTTTATTTATTCTTTGTTGTCTATCTCTTCGGGTGAAGGCCAAGCCGAGGCGATGGAGATGAAGGACGCAAGGGGGAGGCAACACTGGCCCTGGCCGTGCAACAACTGCGCGGAAGAGGCGACGGCGCTCCACTGCCAAGGCATGTTGCCACCATATTCACGCCGACGCGGGCACTGGAGCGGCAGTGCGGGCGGCGGTGCGCGGGCGCTGGACGAAAGCAGGTGGCGGCGGCCGACTTGACGCGGGTCCTGGAGCGTCGCCGGTGCCGGACGGACACGGGCAGCGGTGCGCGGGCACTGGCCGAACGCAGGCGGCAGCGACTACCCCGACGCGGGCACTAGAGCGGCGCGACGGCGGCGCACGCGGCCGCTGGACAGACACATGTGCCGAAGTGGGCGATGGCGCGGGCGACGGCGTGCGCGAGCGGCAGGCGGAGGGCGGCTGCGCTAGACGGATGCATGCGCCGGCGTGGTCGGCGGCACATGCGGGCGCTGGACAGACGCCAGCAACGGCGCTAGACGGATGCATGCGGCAGCACGGTCGGCGCTCGCAGCTCCTTTTTTTTTACATGCAACTCATTTATCCAGAACAGCTCGGTCTTAACGGTCAGGGTTGACGGCCCTTACGCCACGTCAGCTCTGACAGTAGGGCCGCTGTTTATCAAAATTTTGCTTGATTTGTTGCGTCCTGCCCCAGAAATGGTACTGACATGAAAAAATTAACAAAACCAGTACTGATCTGTCCATTTCGCCCCAATTGTGGTAGTTCCTTGTAATTTACTCAACACGATTTACTCAACACGAAACCCTTAGGCACTAGCACGCATCATTCCATGATAAAGACGGGTTATTAACAGTACACAACGAACATCAACTGCTACCAACAACAGCATGCCTACCACATCAAATACTCAGTAGTAGCAGGTTAACATGTGGAATGACAGAAGTGATCCTGTATGACATTAACAAGGGTGAAAAGAAAAAGCTTCCACAGAATCTTCTGTTGCCTTCATGATTTTTCAGGTTCACCGTACTGTGGTACATAAGGCACAGGGTTTCACTCTTTCTGGTATTACAAGTTCAGTTCAGTATGGCAACAAGACACGCCATTTTATTGTGGAGCACGACGCCTCAATGTCCCCACGAGAAGGGGCAGTGAAAGGAGTCGAACCAAAAATTCATCAGATCCCACCGAGTTCATGTGCGGAGTGTTAGAATCTGGGCAGGTTGACTAGCTCTCCTGCGCGAACTTGATACCCTTCTCGATGGAGGACAACAGCTCGCCCTTGAGGCTCTCCAGACCCTCCTTCTCGAAGGCAGACAGCTCGCCTAGCCCAATCACTTCCTCCACTCCGTTCTTGCCAAGCCTTACCTGCAATGTCAAAGGAACTAATGTTCAGCACAACTTCGTCTTCTCATGGAAATTAACAAGTTGTAGAGTAAAATTGATAATAAGCACACACGCATTTTAAAAGCATGTTCAGGCTTTTAATATATACCACTCAATGACTCATTTCACAAAAATAGGGGCGAGCCCCAGGCTGCAGTCATCATGAAGCTAAACATGTTCACAGTGTAGCAAATGAATGGGCACATGGGGCTCTCCCCTACATGGATAGCCACTTCATAAACTCAACCAAAAGAACTGAGGACCTAACAAAACCTCTTGCAGGGCAAGTGACCGCACCACACAAAGTAACTCAGGAACTACCTACACTCTAGATGCTTGCTTCTTATGTCAGAAACATAACAGAGATTACAATGACTAAGCACAAAGCAAATTTCGTGTGGGAATGAAAAAGTTGTTAAGCTGTTTAAGTACTTGGCACAAAAACGAAAACGTGAGGATTATCGAGATTTACTATGACAAATAATATGCCCTAGGAAATCACCTTGGAGGCAAAGAATGGCAGCTCTGTTACGGTTGATTGCACAAAGGAGCACTCTACAATGTCAGGAACTCCATTGAGCCCCTTCAAGCATGCATCTCCAAAAACTGCACCAGCATATCTGGAAAAGCATAAGATGAAATATATCAGCAAAAGACAAATAATGCAAAAGAGTCAGATCTAAAATCAGCATGCTATCTAACAAATGTATTAATATAAAACAAGAGATTACTAAAGAGTCCAGTTATTCTACCCTGATCAAAGTGGGCATATTTCGTTTCAGGTGGCAAATTTTCGACTGAAAGGTGCAAATGAGTACAATCTGCCTGACATGATTAAATTTGAGCATGCATTTTACATGACATCATGAACAGAAGATTCGTAGTTAAGTGAGAATTCTTTAAATAGGAAATAATACTAGTCCCTACAGTTACTGACTTACTGAGCAGGTCAATGCTCAGAAGAAATTCAGGAATCCAGGTGTAATATAATTTACAACCGGATGTTTGAGTTTCGCTGGCACGACAGTGCACGTGTAACTGCTGATAACTGAATGGAAAACAGTTTCCATAAGTTCATATTTGGAATTAAAACACTACTATGGGCATACATTCAAATGGACACAGGAAAAACTTCAATACACAACCCAGTCAGAGCAAATTGGTTATACAATACAATACTGAATTTGGTCATATGTTTGCACTTTGCCCAGACATACCCTAGCAATTGGCTGGTTGCAGAGTATATAAACGTTGATGCTACTTCAATACTCAATAGAAAATAGTAGACACAGGAACAAAAGCATGTTGGTTTCAAGTGCACCTAGCAGAAAGTGGATATGCACAGGAGCGTTTGTATGTTTACTCATAGACTTACGCCATCGACAATGTTGCTGAGCCCTTTCCAGCCTTTGCTTCAACAACTTCCGTCCCACCATCTTGTGTCCTCTTGGTGAGGGCCTTAAGGTCCTCATGAGACAATGCATTACTTGCAGGAGTAGCCTACATCAAATATAGAAAGATGGAGCTGTTAGCTTGAGAGATGGACAGCACAGTATACAGTAGAGATAGCATACAATTAGTACAGCATCAGTTGCATAGTGTTTCAGTGAACTAGATAGGGATACTGTTAACTCCTATGATCCTATCGAAGAAATGCACTCTCTTTGATAAATCTAAACAAAATCCAGCTGGATAAAGAATAATAATGTCCCACATCTATGCTATACAGTATTACTATCACTGTGTATTTATACTTTGTTAGTTTTGCAGATCAGTTTGGGTTGCTATTGAAGGAAAAGGAACAACTAAAGTCAAAACACAAAGGTTCCACACCTGTGAGAACAGTGGCAGGATAGTAACACCAGCATGGCCACCAACAACAGGAACATTCACCCCTGCAAAAGATCACAGCAACCACTCAGAATCAACTGGCAGAGACTAACATCTAAAAATACAATCTGAATTCCCTTATCACTGAGTAAGAAAATATCAGCTTCATACCAGTGACGGGCACGTTTGCCTTCCCAGCGTAGAAAGTTTTAGCACGAACAACATCAAGGGTGGTGACACCAAACAGCTTCTTCTCGTCAAAAGTACCAGCCTTCTTGAACACCTCAGCTGCGATCGGCACAGTCGAGTTGACAGGGTTGCTAATCATATTGACGAGAGCCTGAACAAGCATATAATCAACAAGTCCACAATTAGATTTATACATATATTAAAAAAAGTTATATTATAAACGATACTCGGCATCTTGGGAGTAGAATATTACACACATAAGCAGACATAAACTACACACTGATACAACTGCTGTCAGTAGCAATACACATTACCATGACTTGGAGATGGTAACTCGATTCATTTGGGGCAAACCATTGTTCTAGACTTTTTACCACCTACGACAATGTGAATGCACTGCTCAGAACTTAAATGGACAGTTCCTGAAAGCTGACGCAAGCATGCCTCCTAGAAACAGCATGCAGCATTTTGGCAAGGAAGCAACACCTGTCTTGGCGATGGTAATTCAATTCATTAGGGGGAAACCATTGTTCTAGACTTTTACTACAATGATAATGTGAATGCCCTGCCGCAGAACTTAAATAAAGAGTGGCAAGCTCAAATTGTAAAAGCATGGCCTGAAGGCTGAAGCAAGCATGCCTCTAGAAACAGAATGCAACATTTGGACAGGGCAGTAACACCCAACTTGCAGTGGCAGTTCGGTTCATTTGGGGCAAAACAATCGTTCTAGACTACTAGTACACACAGCAAATGCTGCAAAGTGCAAGCCAAGGTCTGAAGCTAGTGTGCCAGCTACAAACAGCGAAGAGCATTGCCACAGTAAAAATAGCACCTGGCTTGGCAGCAGTAATTCGATTCATTTGGGGCGAACCATTGAGCCTAGACTTTTGCTATCTACAACAATGCAACAATGTGACTGAACTGCCCCAGAACTTAAATGAACGGTGTCAAGGTCAAATCGTACAACAAGGTCGGAACGCTGAAGCAAGCGTGCCTACTAGAAACAGTACGCGACATTTGGGCAGGAAAATAGCACCTGGCTTGGGAGTGGCAGTTCAGTTCATTTGGGCAAACAGTAGATCTAGACTACTAGTACAAACCAATCCTATTCTGCTATGCAACTATGTGGCTGTTCTGCCTCGGATCATAAATAAACCAAACACTACACCATGGCAAGTACAAGCAATTCCAGGCAGCGAAAATCAGGACTAGCAAATTCAGCAACCAAATCTACTATTAGTCCTTCACGGGATGGCAAGTAGAAGCAATTCCAAGCAGCCAAAATCGGGACTAGCGCATTCAGATACCGAAACTAATGATGCGCCTCCAGTGCCTCCTAGAAACAGCATGCAGTGTTTTGGCAAGGAAGTAGTAACGCCTGACTTGGCAATGGTAATTCGGTTCATTAGGTGGCAAAAATCATTGTCCTAAATTTCACTAGAACGATAATGTGAATGCACTGCCCCAGGACTTAAATAGACAGCGGCGAGCTCAAATCGTAAAAGCATGGTCTGAAGGCTGAAGCAAGCGTGCCTCTAGAAACAGGATGCAACATTCGGGCAGGTTCTATGCAACAGTGTGACCGGACTGCCAGAACTTAAATCAAGAGTGTCAAGGTCAAATTGGAAATCAAGGTGTGAAGGCTGAAGCAGGCGTGCCTCGTAGAGACAGCACGCAGCATTTGGGCAGGGAGGTAGCGCCTGGCTTTGGGAGTGGCGGTTCAGTTCATTTTGGGGCAAACAGTAGATCTAGCTAGACTAGTAGCAGAAACCAATCCTATTCTGGTATGCCACGATGCGGCTGTTCTGCCTCAGATCGCAAATGAACCAAACACTACACCATGGGCAAGTAGAAGCAATTCCAGGCAGGGCAGCCAAAATGACGACTACCGCATTCAGCGACCAAATCTACTATTAGCACGTGGTAGAAACAATTCGAAGCAGCCAGAAGCAGGGCTGCCGCATCCAGCGACCAAATCTAAGTATCTAACGCGCGTCCACTGCAGATCTACAGTGGCAGGGTCAGAGTCGGAATGTGGTTTTGCTTACGTTGGGGCAGTGCTTGGCGATGGCGGTGCAGAGGCCCTTGACGATGCCTGCGTTGATCTTGAAGAGGTCGTCCCTGGTCATGCCGGGCTTCCTGGGCACGCCGGCGGGGATGATGACCACGTCGGCGCCCTGCAGCGCCTCCGCCAGCTGGTCGTCCGCCATGAACCCCTTCACCTGCAGGCGGAATCGCCGAAACACCGTCAGACCATGCAGATCCAGGGGAGGAGTGCACGCGAAAGGGCGGTACGGACCAGGGCGGGGGTGTTGATGTGGGAGACGTCGGCGGCGACGCCGGGGGTGCCGGCGATGTCGTAGAGGGAGAGGGCGGAGACGAGCGGGTTGAGCTTCATGAGGAGCGCGAGCGGCTGGCCGATGCCGCCGGCCGCGCCGAGGATGGCCACCTTCCGGTCCGGCTGCGCGGCGGCGGCGGCGGAGGAGTAGTCGCGGCGGCGCAGGTGCTGCGCCGCGGTCCTCAGCAGCGACGGCCTCATCATCTCGAGCTCTGGTGTGCGTGTGTGCAGGCGAGACGGAGCGGGGCTGGGAGTGGGAGTGGTGGGCGGCGGCTTTAACAGGAGGAGCAAGTGGATGGACGGGATGCGAAGCTGGCGAGCGGTTCGACGCCTCCGCCGATGCGACGAGATTTTTTGTTCACGGGTGGGTGGGTTTTTGCCTGGCCGAGGTGCCCACCTGTCCACTACGCTTGTTAATGGCGACCAGCACGATGACGACGGCACATTCTTCCGCAACCAGCACGGTGGAGTAGCTCGACGGTGAAACCTCGCTGTGTAGTAAAATTGTAAGTCGAACCAGGATGGATTGGCCGTGGTAGTGGCTACTGATCTCAGTTGCCCGGAATGCCCAAAGCATGGGCGGAGGAGAAAAGAAGGCGATATCTCTAGGGTTTCCATCCCCTCACCGCTGATCCGTTCGATCCGTCACGTCTTTGATGGCCTTTTAGGTTTGGAGGTGCGGCGGACCCTGACCTCTCACTGGCGGGAGAATTCTCATTTCTCGTTTTAGCTACTTCTTGTTTAGTCCGGCGTTGAGGTGACAACGGCCTTGTGATGTCACAATAAGATTCTCCCACTCTATCTCTGCCCTAGCGGTGCGACTAACGACGGTAGAGGAGGCGTGGAGCGGTGTGTTCGGTCGATCTAGCGGTTTTCGTGTTTCATGGTGTGGACACATGTGTACATCTTCGGAATTACATTTCTCATCATCGGTGACAGCGGATAAGGGTCTTTTGAAGCTTACCATGATGACTTCATCTATGTCCACCAACGATGGCTAGCTACTATGACAAGTTTTGCCTTAACTCCAGTGAGGGGACACAAGGGACACAGGTTTCTCTCATGGTGTCCTCTTTCAAGCATTTACTTGCTTACCTAGCCTTACCTAAATGGATCTTCTTTCTCCGATTCCCTTTTAGGGGTAGGATCATGAGTGTATCAAAAGCTCCATGGATCTTCTTCTCCAATTCCCTTTCAGATGTAGGATCACGAGTGCATGAAGAGCAGCAACGAATATGTCAGGAAACATGCTTAGTTCATGCAAATCCTACAATCGATGCTATCATTCCCAACCATTTCCCAAAATCGCTTGTTACGTGTCACAATCGGCAAACATGATGGTATGCCGCCCATGGAAAAGACATTCTCGGACAGAACAGGCAAATGGAGCCCGAGCTTCAAGGTGGCATATTTTTCGAAAACCAATCTGAAATTCGTTGTACTTTTAGTCCTCAGCAATGATGGAACAATTTTTAGAACTAGAAAATTTGTCAGATTTTGTGTATGTGCCTAGAATTTTTGAATGTACACATACACATTTTAAGAACTTACAATCCATTTGGGGTTTCCACATTCTCAGCAGATCGGATCTTCCGTAGATCATAAATCATAACGAAGCCAGCTGGTGGAAGCTGAAGCAATACACTGGAAGCTACCAGATCCAGATTACAATGAACCTGATAACAATCCTTGTCAATGGCTGTACCAAGAAGTCTACACGTTCTTTGCTAAGCAGAACCGAAGATCGAATCTCTATTAGATGAGAGCTTCAGCAATAAACTTAGCCAAGTAAAACAGACACTCCAAATTCTATAGCACGGTAAGAGCAAGATAACCAGACATAGAGAGGATACATATATATGATCCACAGTAGGCGAACAGGCATAATAATACTGATGAACCATTAAGACAGCAATTTGGCGAACAACAAATCCATGGCAAACATGTAGATCAATGTCACACACAAGAGTTTTCAACCCAGGAAAAACATTCCGGCTTGACTCTATCAAGCCTTCTTCAACCTAAAAGTGACCGACTCTTGTACGAAGCACAATCTTCGTCTCGAAGTAAAGACTCATGATCCTCTCTACTCGATCAGATCGTCATCGTCATCAGGCAGTGGTTGCGCTGCTGCAGCGGCAAGCTCAGCCTCGTGCCTGCAAACATTGCAGCAAAAGAAATCAGCAATCGGTTCATTTGTTGATTGTTCAAACTGAAGCCCAACCTGAAGACTCTATACAGAGCAGAAGGGGATAAAAGAAGTGGAATTACACAAAACAGACAAGCACTTACTGTTGCTGCATGGCCAAGTCGAAGGTAACTTCCGGAGGCTTGAGAGCCACGGCTTCAACAAAGTGAATGTTGGCATCACTAGCAACAACAACAACAAATAAGAGTTAATACAACAGTCATATATGGATGTGAGCTCAACAGGAAAACATAAACTAATGGGGAGGGAGATAATTACCCAGCCAACTTCCTCGCAAGGTAAAGGAAGGGCTTCTCAAAGTTGTAGTTGCTCTTGGCAGAGATTTCATAGTACTGCAGGTTCTTCTTCCTGTGGAATGTGACTTGCTTGGCCTTAACCTGCCTGTTCTTGACATCAACCTTGTTACCGCAGAGAACAATGGGGATGTTCTCACACACCCTGCATGCAATTAACTAGGACATCAGAACTCCAAAGCATAATCTTGACATTTACTAAAAGGAGATTGCAACACAGGCATACCTGCACAAGTCTCTGTGCCACGTCGGAACATTCTTGTAGGTCAGCCTTGAAGTGACATCAAACATAATGATCGCACACTGACCATGGATACTGCAAAATTGATTATTAAAAACCATCAGTCATCAAAAATATAAAAAGCAACAATATTCATCAACAAGATGTGGCAGCACAAATAAAATACTGTAATACATAAATTTTACTGAACTTACAGACAAGCAAATGAGTAAGGCATACAGTTACAGCAATAACTAATTAAGCTAAGGCAGATAAACTAACACCCTATGAACAACAAATACAAGCTAAGCTAAAGAAACCATCACAAACTTAAAGACATACATTTAGACAATATGAGACAATTCATAAGCGGAAACTTCACTGTCTTTTCAGAATTAAGTAACACACAACACTTACTAGTATCCATCCCTAAGGCCACCAAACTTCTCTTGCCCAGCAGTGTCCCAGCAGTAGAAACGAATCTTACCACAGTTGGTGGTGAAATCCAATGGGTGAACTTCAACACCAATGGTTGCTGCAAAGAGGAATTAATGTATTGTTTAGCTGTTATGAATGCTGCAATATACGTGTAAAAGATAAACTTGAGTTCACTGCCCACATACGTTCGTATTTCTTCTCAAACTCTCCAGTGAGATGCCTCTTCACAAAGGTGGTTTTACCTGCAACCATACAAGGCATCAAGAATCAGAACCAGATGCGACTCACGGGAGAAGAATAGCCATAACTGTTGTAACATTTACAACTTAAAGCAAACTGAGGTGATGCATTTTGGAACACAAATTATCTGAGATATCAAACAAACAGATGAATAAGTTTACTGCAGGCATGCATAGTTTTACTGCAGGCTTGCAATAGTTTTACTGCAGCAAAGCATAGTTTTACAGCAAATGCATAGTTTTACTGCAGATGTGCAGATTAAGTTGTTCATAACAAATTGGACCATTTAACAACCTCTTTTATATTGGTAATTTTGATAACTCAATATCTACTGCATGGTTTACTGCAGGCATGCATAGTTTTACTGCAGCAAAGCATAGTTTTACAGCAAATGCATAGTTTTACTGCAGATTAAGTTGTTCATAACTAAAATGGACCATTAGACAACCTTTTTTATATTGGTAATTTTGATGATTCAATATATCTACTATAACTCCATCTCGATACAAATAGCACGTGCTGTTGTAAATCCATGGTATTAACCAATTCGCAACTACGGCCGTAGTTTTGATGTGTTCTAACTGTAACGCGCATCAGCGCATCAGGGAAGGTATTCCCCACAAGTGAATCCGAAACGAAAATCTATGGACGCCGGATTTACTACTAATCAGGTTATCTCTATCCAATCAATAATCAACATGTATTATCTGATTTCAGAGGTCACACAGGGCCACGACCGATCAGATCTCGTCGAGAACACACAGGAGCGGACGCATCAAACAGATCACGGCGCGCTCCACCAAAAAAAATACACACAAACCACCGAGAGAGGCAGCCGGGGAAACTCACCAGTCCCGCCATCGCCGACGATGACGAGCTTGAAGCTGGGGTAGTCGACGGTCCCCTGGTTCGGCAGCGCCTGCAACACGAGAAACAACCCAGATCAGACCGACGCCGGCACCGGATCCAGATCCCCCCACGGCGAAATCAGACGGAGAACCACTCACCATGGGAACGAGACGGGGCGGGGGCGTCGGCGACGGCTGTTGGGCAGGGGGATGCGGCGGAGCAGCAAAACCCTAGTATTCGAATTGGAATTGGGCGAGGCCGTGGAGGCGGAGGAGGGGCGGGTTTATATAGGCGGCTGTTTATTAATTGTTTTTTTTTCCTGGTCCTGGGTTTTGGTAGCTTTGGATGGACGCAGGAATGCTGGCCGTCGGATCCTCGGTCGGCGGCCGCGGATCGCATCGCGGCTAGCTTTCGTCCCACGCGAGGTTTGCGGCCGTCGGATCCGGAAGGTGCCGTTGGGTGCGGCCAGGTGGGCTGCCTCCTTTTGTTCTGTTGTCCGCGTTGCATATGTGTGAAGGGCCGGGCCGGTTTCTTCGTCCATTTGGTGGTACTTGGCCCAGCTGATATAGGGGGAGAGAGTATGGTGCTTGCTTACGGCCTATTGGGGGGAGGTGATATACACCGATCTGGTCGGTGGGGAAACAGTTGCCGCACACCCCCCCCCCCGCCCCCCTTTCTTTCGGTAGTTCGTGGGCTTGGCCCATTAAGGTGGCCGAACCGTTTCACACAGGAAATCAAAACGTTCTAGCTCGTTCGTTTGTTACACGTCGCTGGTTCGAATCTTTCGAGCCGTTTTCGCTCGTTCGATGGTTCAAATGTACGAACGTTTCTTAAATCAGTACAAATTACTACCTTTTAATTTCAAAGAAATAATAGAGAAATCACAGTTCGAAAACAAAAGTACAAAAGATCTTGCAAAAATTGGAATTGTTCAGTGCAATTCGAAAATTTACTGACAGGTAGCTCTATTTGATCTTTGAATTTGGATACGATGATGGAAAATTAGAATAAGAAAAAAGAAATAAATAAAATTATAGTAATTTCTTCAAACTTCACTACGAATTTTGTCTTGAAAGTACAAATTTTCAACTGCTAGGCTTGATGTCAACCCTTCCAGATGATATATCTTTGGAGAAAAATTTCCAATCTTCTAGGCTTGGTGACTATCCTTCCAAATGATATATCTTTTTCTTCAATGCAGAAGGTGTGGGACCTTTGTAAAGAAATAAATGTCAGAACATTTTTTCATGTTTTGGCTATACAAAAATGTCAAAAACTTAATTTACTTCTTCAGGAAGAAGCTTCTTAAATTGTTTCATGAACTCAGAAAAAACAAAACAAAGTTCTTTCATGGTACTGGCATTTTCATGTGAACTAAAAATTCCTATTGATTCATGTTAGTGGCATTTTCAGGAAATAAAAAATACCTTTCTTTTCCTGCTTTTGTTTTCATTTAAAAAAGTTAATCAAAAAAATCATAAAAAGAATAGAAACCATGAAACATAATATAAAACAAAGAAGATTCTTACATGTTTCGCAATGAACTGTCTAGCCAATGGCACCTGAAGTTCATTATGGAGGTTTATCACAATCTGGGTTGTGACTTTCTCGCGGATAGCTTGAACATCAACCTTGTTACATATTAAGTAAAAAAAAAGAGCAGTGTATTTAGTTTTAAAATATTTTAAAAAAACAAGTTAAAAATACTTCAAAAAAAAGATAGAATGAGATACTAACATTTGAGAAAAATTTTACTTCTACACCGTTATACCATCTAATGTACTGGATGACAAATATCCCAGAATCATATCTGCATAAAAAAATGGGATAGATGTAGTTTCATAACTGTAGTACAGGAAACGAAAAAATAGACATGTAATACGAAATGAATAAAAAAAATTAATTCACAAGAAAAATGACCTGAAAATGTGTTTAGGCACATGAACATATTTCACACTGAAATCACGTATATTGAATTTGAAGCAGCCAGGATAACTTTGCACAAACAGTTGCTTGAAGTTGAATATTACAGTGTTTACTACTAATGAGAATTTTTCAATCGAATTGTCTGGATTCAGAACGTCGAATGACTTGTCAATGAAATTTGCAACAATCAGTATCCATTGTTTATCTACTGGGCAAGGAATGTGCACCTACACATCGAAGACCAAAAAAAAAGATTAAACTATTGTAATAAGTTTAGCATACTGAAAAGTTGCAGCCATGAACTCCTAAGAACATATGGAACTATAATAGTTTATGTTGAATATGAATCAATAAACAGGCATCAGGTATACCAGTCCTGCATTCTCCAAACGGAAGCCAACATAATCGAAGCAAAAAATCCTTTTGTACTCTGGATCAGAACAATTCAACATTGGATCCATTAACAGTTTCTGTGTTCATGTTGAAAAGTATCAGAACGCATTAAAAGCAGAAGCAACATAGAAAAACATTAAAATACATAAAAAAACATATATATATTATAAGATGCATATTATATTTAGTTTAGATCCTACTTACCGTCACTTCCTTTATAACTACATGAATTAAAATTTCATTCTGGCCAAATTTTCCTTCTTTTCTCCGGTGAATCTGATCAGTTGTAGTTAACATTCCAAAACAATCCATTACGCATGGGTGAATCCAACCACCTTTGTTCATTGATAGAGTCAAATTTCTTTGGTCAACCCATACTTGTCTGATTTGAAAAATCCTTGGGCTGATTCAATTAAAATAATTAATAAAATGTTTTGAATACTCTGTAATAGAACATGACAAGTACTTTTTTTCAATGCATTTAAACAATAAGTAATCAAAAAATCTAAAAAAATATGCAAAATTCTTTAAATGGGCATGTAACGGACATATTTTATAAGAAGATATGAAAAATCATGAACCAGTAGTGCATGAGTAGAAAGTTGAAGTACGATCTAGATTCGAACCTGGGTATCCTCGCTTTAAAGATGTCAATTTGGTGTAGAATTCATGTTCAAAAGATGTAGCAAAAATAATTTGTTTTGGAACCGTAACTTCAGCATTGCCGCATTTTACTACTTTGGCCAATAGGAATATTTAACTTTATTGTACTCTAGCATCCCAGAAATTCCTTTCCACATTGATCGAGCACCATATGTAGAAGAGGATCAATTGCTTTCAATTTTGATGATGGCTGTAAAGAAATAAGAATATTTGTTAAAAAAATAAATCTTAAATCTAGTAGATGAGAGAATATAATAGAATATTAAAGAGATAAAAAGAATAAAAAAGAACACTAACCGAAGAGTAGTTCTGATCAGGGGTTATTTCAGATTCTTCTTCCATTAGTTTGAATGATGGGAATTCTTCTTTATTGTCTAGAATAATTGGTGGAATCTTTCTTCCCATGATCCTTTCATTAAGTGACAAACCCCATTTTGGGTCTCGAGATCTCTGATGTTCAACAGATTTGATAGTAGGGCTTTGGATTCCTAAAAATATATTGTAAGAACGAATTATGACTAATAAGTAATTTAACAATCAGTACATAGTTCTAAAAAAGACATATTCGCATTGCATGTACCAAGTATGTTTATTCCGAGGGAAATCAATGTATTGACTCTTTTGTTCTTTACTTCCATAATGTTTTTCATTCAACTCTTCCTTATTCACTATAATAAAGAGGATTCAGATTAGTAAACTGAAAAAAAATGTTTTACATGTAGATGTCTTCGTAACGAGTAAAATCAGAAGAAAAGAAAGATAATAAAGAAAGTATATGTTATACCAAGGTAATGTTCTTGCTGTTGTGGTAAGTAGTTTTCCAATGTTTCAAGAGGGATCTTACAATCATCCATATCATCAAGATAGAGCTTGAAGTCCTGAAGATGCAATTTGTTTGCTTTCCTTTTATTTATTATGTCTGTAACTATCTCTGATTGAAACAAAAAAGAGGGAATGTTAGTCATTTATTTACCAGAACTAGAATTAATATAAAAAGATGCAGAAAAGGTATTAAATAGCTCATGAAAAATCAATACCTTCCTTGAGCTGTTTCAGAAAATCAGAGAATTGTACACCTTGGTCAATTTGAACAAGTGGCTCTTTCTCAACTGTTTGTCTAATCAATCTTGTTTCGAACTCAGGATCAATCATAGGTAAATTGAAGTTATCAGGATCAATCATAGGTAAATTGAAGTTATCAGTGGTATCTCCAACAGAACACCTTGCGTAGAATTGATCAAGAATTTGTTGAAACTTAGTGTCATTACTGAAATTATCTGCATGGAACTTCAATGTTACTGAAATAGAACATATTCTCCAAGAAATGTTGAATATCTTCCGCTGAAAGTTTCTTCTTTTCATCCTTAACAATCATATCTCGATCGGACTAGATTGAATATTTCCGGATCGATGAAATTGCTTTTTCTTCGTGGTCATTAGATGTCAACAATAGCATGTCGTCAATATATCCTTTTACAATAGGAATGGAGTTTTCAACTACTTTTTGGAAGAAATTGAACACAAGTAATTGAAGCATCTTCTTGTCCTTGCATTAATTAATATAAATTGTAAGAGACATACCGTAACGTAAAGTAAAATAAACACAGTTACCATGTAACTAGTGATCATAACTAAAGAAAGAGCTCAACTAACCTCAGGAGAAGAATTTGATTTTAATTTCAGGTTCATATAATCATGAATTTGTGGCGGTAATTCCAACTTCTGCTTACTTCCTTTAAATGGTGTTGACGATATGTGTTTTCTCTACATTTTTCAATTAAACAAAGTTAAATCGATGATATTATATTCGAGAAAACATTGCATGAAGTTATGTGTTGTACAACACTTACAGATAGTCTTCCAAAACCTTGTTTCCCATGATGAGAGTCGAGAGCGATTAAAGAGTTGACAACATTTGTTCTCCACAATGGTAGTCTGGGTATTTTTGATCCCAGATTGAACTCTGAGGTTATGAGGAACTCGAAGTATGATATTTGTATTAGATAACATTAAATGAGCAACGAAAAAAGAAAATGAATTTTTACTGGAAAATGTTGTCAATGTATAAAATCTAAAAATGTTACAGATGTGTTAAAGTACCACTAGTATGATCTTCCATCCCCTGCATCTGTTTTTATGTGTTGCAATCGTCTGAATAGGTACATCTTGATTGATTTTACTAGATAGTCTAGTGTAAAAGTACACCAATCATGATGAGATATCTCGTCAACATCTATGAAATTCGGATAGTACGCAGGATTTGCAACTCCAGATTCATTTGAATCAATGAACACAGTAACCATTAGAAGCATAAAAATAACTTGGAAAGAACATTCATCCAATTTGTTGTTTAACATAGAACATAGATGTTCTACTGTAGGTGATTCCATTTGCACAATGTTGAGAATGAAATCGAAACTTCTCCAGTTGTTTCGTTATTACAGATTTTGGACCGAAGGAAATCCAAGAATCACTTTAATGAAATGGGCAGATCAAAGTGAAACTGAATCCATCATCAAGAGTAATTGTATCTGAGTTTATGTCAAACTGAGATACTAGCCAAAAATAAATCTCATCAACATTACTGAAGCATGAAAACTCGAGTATTGAAGCAAACCCAAGTTTCTTAATTAAAAGTTTCTTCTGATCAGATAATGTGGATAGAGTTTCAAGAAAAAGTGTGCTAGCATCTGAACTTTGTATCTGATACGTCTCCAACGTATCGATAATTTCTTGTGTTCCATGCCACATTATTGATGTTATCTACATGTTTTATGCACACTTTATGTCATATTCGTGCATTTTCTGGAACTAACCTATTAACAAGATGCCGAAGTGCCGCTGTCGCTTTCGTCGTTTTTGGTTTCGTAAATCCTAGTAAAGAAATATTCTCGGAATTGGACGAAATAAAAGCCCGTGAGGCCTATTTTCTCACGAAGCTTCCAGAAGTCCGAAGGAGAGACGAAGAGGGGCCACAGGGGCGCCAAACCCTAGGGCGGCGCGGCCCCCCCCTTGGCCGCGCCGGCCTGTGGTGTGGGCCCCCCGTGCCGCCTCTTGACCCGCCCTTCCGCCTACAAATAGCCTCCGTGACGAAACCCCCAGTACCGAGAGCCACGATACGGAAAACATTACCGAGACGCCGTCGCCGCCGATCCCATCTCGGGGATCCCGAGATCGCCTCCGCACCCTCGCCGGAGAGGGGAATCATCTCCCGAGGACTCTACACCGCCATGGTCGCCTCCGGAGTGATGAGTGAGTAGTCTACCCTCGGACTATGGGTCCATAGCAGTAGCTAGATGGTTGTCTTCTCCCCATTGTGCTATCATTGTCTGGATCTTGTGAGCTGCCTATCATGATCAAGATCATCTATATGTAATTCTATATGTTGCGTTTGTTGGGATCCGATGAATAGAGAATACTTGTTATGTTGATTATCAAAGTTATGCTTATGTGTTGTTTATGATCTTGCATGCTCTCCGTTATTAGTAGATGCTCCGGCCAAGTAGATGCTTTTAACTCCAAGAGGGAGTACTTATGCTCGATAGTGGGTTCATGCCTGCATTGACACCTGGGACAAGTGACGAAAGTTCTAAGGTTGTGTTGTGCTCGTTGCCACTAGGGATAAAACATTGATGCTATGTCTAAGGATGTAGTTGTTGATTACATTACGCACCATACTTAATGCAATTGTCCTGTTGCTTTGCAACTTAATACCGGAGGGGGTTCGGATGATAACCCGAAGGTGGACTTTTTAGGCATAGATGCAGCTGGATGGCGGTCTATGTACTTTGTCGTAATGCCCAATTAAATCTCACTATACTCATCATGATATGTATGTGCATTGTCATGCTCTCTTTATTTGTCAATTGCCCAACCGTAATTTGTTCACCCAACATGCTCGTTCGTCTTATGGGAGAGACACCTCTAGTGAACTGTGGACCCCGGTCCAATTCTCTTTACCGAAATACATTCTACTCGCAATACTTGTTTCTACTCGTTTTCTCTCGCAAACAATCATATTCCACACAATACGGTTAATCCTTTGTTACAACAAGTCCAGTGAGATTGACAACCTCACCGTTTCGTTGGGGCAAAGTAGCTTGGTTGTGTTGTGCAGGTTCCACGTTGGCGCCGGAATCTCTCGGTGTTGCGCCGCACTACATCTCGCCGCCATCAACCTTCAACGTGCTTCTTGGCTCCTCCTGGTTCGATAAACCTTGGTTTCTTTCCGAGGGAAAACTTGCCGCTGTGCTCATCATACCTTCCTCTTGGGGTTGCCCAACGAACGTGTGAAATACACGCCATCAAGCATATTTTCCGGCGCCGTTGTCGGGAGATCAAGACACGCCGCAAGGGGAGTCTCCACTTCTCAATCTCTTTACTTTGTTTTTGTCTTGCTTTATTTTATTTACTACTTTGTTTGCTGCACTATATCAAAATACAAAAAAAATTAGTTGCTAGTTTTACTTTATTTGCTATCTTGTTTGCTATATCGAAAACACAAAAAAATTAGTTTACTTGCATTTACTTTATCTAGTTTGCTTTATTTACTATTGCTAAAATGGCCAACGCTGAAAATACTAAGTTGTGTGACTTCACAACCACAAATAATAATGATTTCTTATGCACACCTATTGCTCCACCTCGCTACTACATGAGAATTCTTTGAAATTAAACCTCGCTTTATCGAATCTTGTTATGAACCATCAATTTTCTCGGTGTTAGTTCTGATGATGCTGCTGCCCATCTCAATAATTTTGTTGAACTATGTGAAATGCAAAAATATAAAGATGTAGATGGTGATATTATTAAACTAAAATTGTTCCCTTTCTCATTAAGAGGAAGAG
>NC_061511.1:154316143-154347106 GCF_022539505.1 Lolium rigidum
CGCGTCGGCGGAGGAAATGGGGGACAACTGTCTGTCAACCCTTGCCATACAACCCCTTCTATTTGGGAGGGATTTCCTCTACTAAATCTTGTTGTTCGTTTAAAATCGCCGATTGATTGTGTATGGAGAATTTGGTTCCCGTAACCATGGTTCTTTCTATCGAAAATTTGAATTAGAGAACATGCCTTTTAGTACAAAGAGTTCGCCATATAAGTACTATATTAACCATGAACAACTTCTTTTTTTCTCAGAATTTTTGGTCTTCTTTTGAATTACTGTGGCGTGTGCATTTTATTCCTGCCATTTCTTCGGTGGTCTGTGTCCTGTGTCATATATCAGAGCTCCAAGTTCATTTGATTCTGAATTTCAAAAAAAAAGTTTGTTTAATTCTGACACGTGAGCAGTTACTTTTTCATCTTCCATGTTGCTTCGATGTTGGAATTTTTTGGTTTCTTTGTCCTTGTAGTTGTAGCCGTGAGTCCCCTAGGACACTGTGCCGGTATACTGATCCTTCCTTTTTTCCTTGTGCATTGGTCATAGTTGTCGGGCGATGGCTTTTGGCTGTCATTGTGCACACGTATTCAATCTTCTCATCTTCTCTCTGCACCACATCGCTGCCCACTCTCCACTCCACCTCCAATTCACCCAAACCGTGAACGCGTGCACCGGTGAGCAGCGCAAGCGCCGCCATGGAGCACTCTGGCACCGTCCTTGCACTCCGTAGGGACGGCCTCCTAGTTTCTCCATGGTCCACCTCTGTTCCCTCTCTCCCTCACTCACTTCCGATCTCTCACATGCAGCAGCGAACATGGCGAGGAGGGGTGTCTGTCAAGGGAGAGAACCGATGAACTCATGCGGCGATGCCGACACAGCACAAGACGGCGTTGGTCCCTCTAGGCAGGGACCATGACCGACGTGGAGGAGGCCGTGCTTGGCGAGCGCCGGTGGGAAGACCTTCGCGGCCGGGTCGCGCGACCAAACTCTCGGCCAGAACAGAGCAGGCAAGGCAGGGAGCACGCAAGTCCGGACGGAGTCGAGCTAGATAGCGGGCCGATGCGCTTGGTGGAGCAAGTGGAGGCACACACGTGGTCACGCGAGCATGGTGGCAGGCTAGCGCTAGGGTTGCACGATCTTCAGAAGCGGCATCGCCTGCAAGCCACCCTGCTGCCACCCGGACACAACAAGGACACCTATAGCGCCATCAGCACGGCTATCCTTGAGGCGCTATCCATCGCACGCATAAGAGGCGTCTTACCATTTACCATCCTGTTGTACTAGTGAGAAATATTACTATTTCAGATCCTACAGCCAAATAATGCTAACGAAATGATAAAGGTAAAAAATAATTGACTGAATGGCCACGAACAGGCATCTTGCAATCAAGTAGAGTTCGCGAGATATCATATCTCTTAGCTCTTGCTTGTTGCTGAAAACATGTCTTTCAGCTCAATGTGTGTCTCGTAAGGACCCCAAGTTTCAAACCTCCTTTAAAGGTCGGGTAGCTGCAAATAAGGGCATGAGCAATGGTGGCATACACAACTAGCTGCTCCATGTAAAAAAGTTATTAGACACAACATGGTCAATTTTATCTCTCCAATGGAAGCTATAACTTTAGTCAGAAAAAAGAGAGAAGGGACCCCACAAATATGACACTATGTATCTCTTTCTCTCACAAAAAGCATGCTTTTTAGGCTTAAGATCCCACTTCTTAAAGAGGAGGCTGCCTCCTCAGCCGAACGTACTTTGGACCACCCGAACCTAGTTAAAGGTGTGAGGCAGTAGCTCTAGGGCAGTGCATTGGGCATGCCCTAAGGCACACTGTACTAAAATGTAGTCATCATGACGTGTCTCAAAAACGTTGCGAGCCATATCCGTGGCTTCTGTCACCCGGTGGGTCACCAAGGGTTGCATCCAAGACACTCTTTCTTAGCACCTTTTTGTACAGTTCTAACATTGTGGTACCAATCTACAAAGTTAGTTCCAGATTCATGCAGTTTCTCTTTTTTTCTAAGATCAGAGCTAACGGGAAGGTGTTGTTGTGGGCCATTGATCTACAAATATTGGTAAAATTCACTTAGACAAGTTTCATAATTAATTGGTTATATTGAATTAAACAAATTTTAATCATTTAGTAACTCCCACTGAAATCAATATCTCTCTTGATTGATACTTAGTGATTCAAGATCCGCACATAACTCACTCGAGATTGATGTGACACCACATGCCGAGGAATGGTGACATTGATAGCAGAGGTGCGGTCAGGCTGCCAGCTCCTCGAGGTCGAACACCTCAATGGCGGCACGTAGGTCAGCGTCCTCCTAGTCATTGACAACACTGGGCGGAGGCGGTGGTGCGGCGGCTCCCACGGTTGGCTCGTTGATGGCGAGGGCACCTACTCGCCAGACCGGCATGCCAACGGCGCTCCTGGCCTACGATGGCGCGGTGGCGCGCCCGACGCAAAGAAGGTGTGGAGGCGCATGTCGTACTCCGCCGTGAACCACATGTCCTAGTTGCGGGACCCCTTAGCGTAAGCCGGGTCATTGAGGAGGTTCGTGGCAGATGCGTGCAGACGGAATGCATCGCTGCGTCAGAGATGGCCTTAGGCACTCCGCACTCCTAAGTTTTGTATACATATATACCCCCACGTGGGTCAGATCAATACAACAAAATTATAGGTTTTCATCTAATTTCACAACATCCATCCTAAGTTGTTCTACCACTTCCACATTCGCATTGTCCCTGTAGATTTATGTTATATCCCTGGACGCGGCTGCCCGATCTTGATCAAAGATCGAAGTTTAACCCCTAAGGAAGCGCTTTATGCGGATCGGTTCTTAGATTTATATATTAGATCTAATTTCGAGATTCTAGTTCTATAGATCAAATCATCTAGTTACCCACAAAATTCCTGTGTGGCAAAGCGAGTTGATAATAGGGTTCCATAATGTATTACTGCATAAATTGTCACACGAAGAAACACGAGTACTTATAAAACCATATGTGGTTCAATTCTTAAAGGGTAATATTCAGATCGATAAATCAAGTCCTGAACTGCCCACAACTTCTAGGAATCAGAACTCCTTTTCGTTGCATATCCAAGGAGTCATTCAGGCTTGGGCCTCCAGACAACTTCAGGGACTCTGATGCTTTCCTGCAGGGCCTCCGAAGCTTTCCTGCATGTTCCAGAGAGAAATATCAGTGATTCGAACTTGCATAATGGAGAGTCGCATGTAGTTCTTTAGGCACTGGGGTCAGGACTGCATATCAGCATATGTTCCTAAGATAATGCCATGCATTGCCATCAATAATAGTAAAATGCGTTTGATTTTAAAAATCCTAACAAACTGGAGACATAATTGAACTCAAATAATATGGATCGTCAAAAGTTGTGCTGATAAGGTCATGAGCTTACCCATCTCGGCTACAGCACAAGGGAATGTTCAACATATAACTAATTAAGCTGTGATGTACTGAATCATGGAAGTTTTATCCGGTTATAGAGACCAATGCTAGGTTGACCTGAAAGCACTACTTAAGCACACAATGCTTATGTGTAACCATAGGAAGATTGGATACCTTTGGGCATCCTCCATCTCAGCGTTCTCTGGGTCCATCTCGAGTCCATCAGAAAATCGTTCATATGCCCTCTTGTAGTCCTGATGATGCAAGACGGAGTGAGTGGTCAAAACATATTTGCAAGGCAAAAAGAAAAGCATCGAACACCATCTTTTATTTAACCTTTAGTAACATTAGAGCTGAGCCTTGCCGGTAGCAAGCCTTTGGCCAGTCAGGCCTCCTTTTCCTGCACTCATCAGCATCAGACAAAGCTTTCCCTCCATCACCCATGAGAAGCCAACAAGCACTCCTGTTGGAGAACGCGATTGCGTCATCAGGATCAAGCGCTATCATCTACACCCAACAAGAAAATTAACAGTGGTCAGGCAAACCAGCTGAAGGAACACAATATATTAGCATTTGGACCCTATTGTAACAAAACAACGATTTGGTTACTAGATTAATAAGGTCCACTCAAGTCATGTACACCAAACGATATGGTGCTTCTCGTGTTAACTTTACCCATGACTCATATTTTAAATAGAAGCCATGTAGCTGCATGCAGAACTTCCTTTCACATTCAGCAAAAGTACAAACCTAGGTCAGAAACTAGGCCACCCATGACTCCTACGGAAAATTTAGAACTTGCAAGCCATTATAAGATACGTATTGAACAACGAAATATTGGAAAGGAGAAACCCGGTGAGAAGATATATGGAGCTTTAGTATACATACCAAAGTGTAGTATCGTTCTGCAGATTCAAAATCCTTATTCTTGAAAGCGTAATTCGCTATTGCCTTAAACCCTCCATCTCTTGTTTCCCGCTTAACAACAGGCTCCTGTGAATATCAAATGAGAAGTGTGCATGGAGAAGTCATAAAATATATAAAATCTGTACAAATTACCAAGAACAGTGCTGTTAAGATCTGGAGAAACATGTTTTTTCTCATTTTCTATGTGAGCACAAGCATAATGTTTCTGGTACTTCAAATTATCTACTAGCATCCATGCTGATTATTGTAAAAAAACTAAATTTTCATCTAAAATTCTCGCACATTCTAAATGCCATACTAAGGTAACAATCAACATCAGCATAGCATATCCTACATAAAAACATCAAAAAAAAATCCAGGTTTACTCCTACATTTCACCTCTCCCATAATATCCCTAACAACTAGCTAGGGGTGCGAGCGGGGCAGGACGTGGATAATTTTTTTGCATTAGTCATGATTTAAATCAGCTCTAACATAGCCCCATTTACTCTATTAGTTTTGCAGGAACCTTTGCGGACGCGGCTTGCAACCCTACTAACAACCATCTATAACTACCTCTTGTGCACAATTGGATAAATAGATTTGTGTAACAATCATCTGTAACCAACAATTTTTTAAGAAGAGCTAACCATGCAGTATCACCAACTTGTTAGCTTTTTGAATATTTCAGGAATCAACAAGTTTATATCAGGTTGAGTGTTGGATAGAAACCTAAGTTGTATTGCGAACAGATTATATATATGGCTGGATTGGTCTGTCCTCATCTGCATTCTACTACGTGTAAACAAGAGATGCAGAGGTTCAAGTAGTTAGCATTCAAAATAAAAATTGATTATACACCTTGCTGGCTCACAGTGACGTTTTAAAAAAATACATCTGTATTGCTAGTAGCACCTAAGAAAATAGATTATATATATAGCCAGATTGGACTGTCCTCATCTACATTCTACTATGTGTACACAAGAGATGCAGCGGTTCAAGTAGTTAGCGTTCAAAATAAAAATTGATCATGCACCTTGCTGGCTCACAATGACGTTTAGAAAAATACATGCGTGTACAGCTAGAGAAATAATTCTTACACCAGGAATGATACGCTTGGTATTAAAATCGTCCAGTATGCATTTGACAAAGTCACTTGAAACAACGTTTTCAGCGTGGAGATGTTCAGCAGCATATGTTAAAGCTTCCTTCCGATCAGCACCAGCCTACACAGAAATTAAGCAGTTAATTTCACAATCTCTCCATTATCATACAATAATAACTACCTTGAAACCACTGACCTGCTGTACATTAACAGTCTTAAATTATTAACTTTGACCATTATTTCTAGCATAACAAAATATATCAATATTATGAAATTGATTTTGAAAACAAACATATTCTATTAAGTTGTTTGTCAAGAACATAGCTGGTGGAAGATTTAAAAGTTTTACCAAGACTATGTCCAAAATGTCATGTTTTTGAAAACTGGAGAAAGTGTTTGTCATGGAACATTATCATCATGCTAGTGGCAACAAAATTGATGGTCACAATCTTGTGGAAAGATTTTTATGTGCCAAAGGCAAAGTGGGCCACAAATTCTAGTATGAAATAATTGTTTGCATTGCTCAAAAGCTTAGCACCATCAAATAAAAAAAAATACTTACCATATTAAGCATAGAATTTTAAGCCATAACAAAGGGAGTCACCAAAATTCAACAAGTCAACAAAGCTAAGATAAAGGCCTATACCTTGTACAAGAGAAGTATACATTTCCTTGAGCCAGCATCAATAGCAGCAATCATAGGTGTCTTACCATTTACCATCTTGTTGACCTAGTGAGAGACAATAAATACAATTAAATAATGGTAACTAAGGATAGAAGTAAGAATTTGTTTATTTGATGGTAAGTATAGTATGTAGAAACATATTTCGGTGACTAGTTTTCAGTAAACAATAAACAACTCTCATGACATCAATGAGATTGTCAACAGACAGCTGCAGATTTTTTTTTAAAAAAAAAATCCATTTTAGAAAAACTTCTAAATTTCCAGAATTTTCTTTTCCAGAAATGTTCAAATACTTCTTAGAAATGAGTGAAATTGAAGTTAAACAAATGTGTATTTATTTCTTCTATTTTTCTTAGCAAGACATGTCATGAAGTGGTATGTACTTTTTTACGAGAAATTAATGGTAAGCACTTAAAACTTACATCAGCATTATGGTCCAATAAAATCTTCATAGCACCATCATGATCTTTTGTAGCAGCAACATGAAGTGGTGTCCCACAATGAGCTTCAAGGTCAACGTATGCTCCTTTGGCAAGCAACAGTTTTACCATTTTACAATCTCCTGGAAAAAAGGCATGAACATATTTCCCAAACATGTGTTATAAAAAATGCAACAAGGAATACTTTGGATACGAAGGAACAAAGCCGATCTTTTCAGTGGCTAGAAAATTATTCAAATTTCATATGTATGTATTTTGCGGTACCTAATTTCCATCTAACAAAATAACTGCTATATGCGCAAATATCCCACATTCAGTTGCTGCATTCCAACTTGATTAGATAAATGACTTGAAAAACAATAGGTGATAAGTGAAAATATGCAAGGTGGCACATAATGGAGTTATAGGTTTGTAGCCACTTCTTATTCCGAAATGGAGACACAGTGCCTCAGCCTCTACATCAATTGATGCATGCTGATTTTTATTACTACTTTATTGTAGCCACACTTTAATTAGTAAGTGGGACAAAGCCATCGAAACACAACAAACTCACATACGTACTGCCATATTTGTGGTCATTTTAATTACAATTGAGTAGATAATTACTATCCACTTTGAAGATAATTTATTATCACAATAAAAATTTACTATATGACAAAATGGAAATAGACCGTAGTTAGAAGATAACACCACCAACAAACTAGAACTTACAAACTCAAAAGACAACTGAATTAAGAAGTGTTGCAATTTGGCTATGCGTGTCAGAGATGTTTGTTCATAGAGATAGACCTGATACAGTTGCTTGATGTAGAGGTGAAATCCCGTCATGACATGATTTGTTTGGATTGGCACCATGATCAAGAAGATACGTGGCACAGCAGACATTCTTAGAGAGGGTCGTCAAAAACAAAGGTGTCCTACCTGTCAATTCACGCAGTAGTGAATCTTAAAAATGTTTTAAGTTCAGCATAGAAATACGATATTCCTACATGTAAGTATCATATTTCCTCTCCACAATATACATTTAATCCCAGAAACTCATGAACTGTACTATGTTTCTTCAGACTGAGAGCTTACAAACAGGAACACATCCGTCAGAATATGCAAAATGGACCCGTGGAGTTTATATAAGTATTATATGAAAAAAGTAGAATAGCAGAGTGCAGTAGTTTTTTTTTCAAACGGGAGTGTCTTCTACTTTAAAGAAATTAACATCCCCAACAAATGATGGATCTCTTAGAACATGCTAAGTAGAAAACCAAAACAATCCCGAAATATAGAACTTCAAAATTTTGAGATATCGGAAGAGAGAATTCTCCAGGCCTCTGCACCCTAGTTATAGTTAATACTGACCATGCTCATCAGCGACATTCGCATCGACTCCTAGGTCCTCGACCAGGTAGCTGCAGAACTGCAGCCTCCCTCTGATGGCGGCGATGTGAAGCGCACAGAGGCCTTTCATCAACCCTTCATCTTCCACTCTCAGGGCTTCGACTGCCTCCCTGAGGCGACCCCTGCCCATGTCCAGCAGCATCACCAGAACTGCAACATATTGCTCATAAGAAATTAGCACTCGATCAGGAAAACCGCATCGGAAAGAAAATTGGAGACAACGGAGAGAGCACAGCATACCCTTGAAGCGGGGGAGGTTGCCTTCATGAACCGCCTCGAAGATTTCGTTCAGCATTGGGCCACCGAGCGTGGCAGGGACGAACAGGCGGAGGAGGCGCCATGGCGTCGGTGGAGCCGTACAGTTATGGAGATGGAAGGGTTTTGGGGTGAGTGGGGAGAGGAGGAGACGGGGTGCGGGTGTGGTATTTGAAGCACTAGCTGTCAGGCCCCTCACACTACGGGAACCAGTCAAGGTGCCGACGGCCGCCGGCCGTCGGCACAGCTTGCGTTGCCTTCGGCACAGGCTTGTGCCGACGGCAGCCGTCGGCACCTTGCCGTCGGCACAATAACGCCTCGGCACAAGCAAAGTTGCCGTCGGCACAGGCTGGTCGTCGGCACAGCATCCTGTGCCGACGGCAAAGCCGTCGGCATAGAAATAACGCCGTTTGGTAATTCTGGCTCAAATTTTTTTAAAAAAAAATTCAAAAAATTCGAAAAAAAAATCAAATTTTTTTATCCCAATTTTTTTAATCTCTCACATGCACCATTTTAACTCTAACTACACTTAATATTATGTCAAATTTCACTCATGGTCAAACTTCCCGGTGAGTCACCCATCCTCACACTACTCCACCCCTAGCACGCTTAACTTCTCGGTTCCATTTAGACTAGATTCCATGAAAGAAACGACACCTTGTTGACAATAATACCATATCAATACTATTAACCCTTATTACTTGATGTTGCACATCATTATTTTTTGAATTCCAAACAATTACCTACATAAACTACAAGAATAAGTATATTAATCTTGAATTCAAATGGACAATAAAATGATTTTTTTTCTTTTTTTATTTAATATGGAATAATTAATATCTTTAAATCTGTAAATCAAAATTTGACAAATAATATGTCTAAATCTATTAGAAAAATGAGAGGAATCCAAATATGACATCTATATCATATTTTGAATCTAAAAATAATTTTTCCAAAAATTCATGAGCATTAGATCATGTACCAGTAGTTCAAATCTGGCCGGCCTCCTACCGATTCGGCAGGAATTTGTCTTTTTCATGAGAGATGGACGGAAAAGTTCCAGATACACCGGTTGGAAAATTTTCCATCTTAGGTGGTCTACTATTTTTTAAAAATGTGTTGGTACCAATGTGAAACTTTAATTTGGTGGTTGCTTCACAAAACATCGCGTTTTCGGCACCTCAAAAATGGAAAATGGTTTTTTCGCGCGATGAAAAGGAAAATTTCCTCCTGCAACATCGTAAGACATCTCAAGATACACATGTGTGCATAATATAGGCACATTATGACAAACTATGCCGCGATTCTATCCATAACATTGGTCGTTTGACCTAAATGTCATGAAACCTCGAACATGATAGCTCATTTTGTGAACGATTTTTTGTGATGTTCGCAATTTTCCAACTTTAATATTTTTCCTTGCAACTATGACGTATAATATGACAACACGCGAAGGTTTCACATGGTTTGAATCATTTTTGAATTTTTTATGCCCGTTTCAAACTATATGCAAAATGGCGGACATGAAGATCCTTTGCCCGGGGCTGAGGCTCGCTAAACTTGCACTGGATCTCTGATGAAATAGCATGTTGTGAACCTAAAAATGATTTTTATGAAAAATCTTGAGCAATATATCATGTACTTGTAGTTCAAATCTGGTCGGCCTCCTCCGCCGATTCGGCATGAATTTGTCTTTTTCATGAGGGGTGGACGGAAAGATTCCAGATACACCGGTTGAGAAATTTTCCATCTTAGTTGGTCTAGTATTTTGGAAAAATGTGTTGGTACCTATGTGAATCTTTAATTTGGTGGTTGCTTCACAAAACACCCCGTTTTCGGCACCTCAAAAATGGAAAATGGTTTTTTCGTGCGATGAAATGGAAAACTTCCTCCTGCAATATCGTAAGACATACCAATATGCATATGTGTGCACAATATGAACACATTATCACAAACTATGCCACGATTTTATCCATAACATTGGTCATTTGACCTAAATGTCATGAAACCTCGAACATGATAGCTCATTTTGTGAAGGATTTTTTGTGATGTTCTCAATTTACCAACTTTAATATTTTTCCTTGCAACTATGACACATAATATGACACCACGCAAAGGTTTCGCTTTGTTTGGATCGTTTTCGAATTTTTTATGCCCGTTTCAAACTATATTCAAAACGGCGGGCATGAAGATCCTTTGCCCGGGGCTGAGGCTCGCCAAACTTGCACTGGATCTCTGATGAAATGGCATGTTTTGAATCTAAAAATGATTTTTACAAAAAATCTTGAGCATTATATCATGTACCTGTAGTTCAAATCTGGTCGGCCTCCTACCGATACGGCAGGAATTTGTCTTTTTCATGAGGGGTGGACGGAAAGGTTCCAGATACACCGGTTAATAAATTGTTCATCTTATGTGGTCTAGTATTTTTGAAAAATGTGTTGCTACCAATGTGAAACTTTAATTTGGTGGTTGCTTCACAAAACACCCCGTTTTCGACACCACAAAAATGGAAAATGGTTTTCCGTGCGATGAAATGGAAAACTTCCTCCTGCAAGATCGTAAGACATCCCAAGATGCACATGTGTGCACAATATGAGCACATTATCACAAACTATGCCACAATTATATCCATAACATTGGTTGTTCTGTGTGAAAGCCATAAAACATCGGATATGATAGCTCATTTTTGAGAAGGTTCTTTGAGATATTTTAAATATTGCAAGTTTGATATTTTTCCAAGATAGACCTTATTTTTCTGAAAATTTTGATATATTATTTGTATTTTTCTGAATTATAATGATTTAGTTATGATTTTTTGAAGATTAATGTGGTAAAATGGAAAATAGCTATGCCGACGGCTTTGCCGTCGGCACAGGGCTGAAAATAGGCCTAACGCTGTTAGCTCGCCGTCAGGGCGGAGAGGCTGTGCCGACGGCCAAAACTGTGCCGATGGTTGCCGTCGGCACAGACCTTCATGTGCCGACGGTATACCTGTGCCGACGGCTGACCTGCTGGCCTGGCCGGATCGAGTCCTGTGCCGACGGCCCCGATATTTTGCCGTCGGCACAAGATCTGGCCGTCGGCACCTTGACTGGTTCCCGTAGTGGCTTGAAAAACAATAGGTGATAAGTGAAAATATGCAAGGTGGCACATAATGGAGTTATAGGTTTGTAGCCACTTCTTATTCCGAAATGGAGACACAGTGCCTCAGCTTCTACATCAATTGATGCATGCTGATTTTTATTACTACTTTATTGTAGCCACACTTTAATTAGTAAGTGGGACAAAGCCATCGAAACACAACAAACTCACATACGTACTGCCATATTTGTGGTCATTTTAATTACAATTGAGTAGATAATTACTATCCACTTTGAAGATAATTTATTATCACAATAAAAATTTACTATATGACAAAATGGAAATAGACCGTAGTTAGAAGATAACACCACCAACAAACTAGAACTTACAAACTCAAAAGACAACTGAATTAAGAAGTGTTGCAATTTGGCTATGCGTGTCAGAGATGTTTGTTCATAGAGATAGACCTGATACAGTTGCTTGATGTAGAGGTGAAATCCCGTCATGACATGATTTGTTTGGATTGGCACCATGATCAAGAAGATACGTGGCACAGCAGACATTCTTAGAGAGGGTCGTCAAAAACAAAGGTGTCCTACCTGTCAATTCACGCAGTAGTGAATCTTAAAAATGTTTTAAGTTCAGCATAGAAATACGATATTCCTACATGTAAGTATCATATTTCCTCTCCACAATATACATTTAATCCCAGAAACTCATGAACTGTACTATGTTTCTTCAGACTGAGAGCTTACAAACAGGAACACATCCGTCAGAATATGCAAAATGGACCCGTGGAGTTTATATAAGTATTATATGAAAAAAGTAGAATAGCAGAGTGCAGTAGTTTTTTTTTCAAACGGGAGTGTCTTCTACTTTAAAGAAATTAACATCCCCAACAAATGATGGATCTCTTAGAACATGCTAAGTAGAAAACCAAAACAATCCCGAAATATAGAACTTCAAAATTTTGAGATATCGGAAGAGAGAATTCTCCAGGCCTCTGCACCCTAGTTATAGTTAATACTGACCATGCTCATCAGCGACATTCGCATCGACTCCTAGGTCCTCGACCAGGTAGCTGCAGAACTGCAGCCTCCCTCTGATGGCGGCGATGTGAAGCGCACAGAGGCCTTTCATCAACCCTTCATCTTCCACTCTCAGGGCTTCGACTGCCTCCCTGAGGCGACCCCTGCCCATGTCCAGCAGCATCACCAGAACTGCAACATATTGCTCATAAGAAATTAGCACTCGATCAGGAAAACCGCATCGGAAAGAAAATTGGAGACAACGGAGAGAGCACAGCATACCCTTGAAGCGGGGGAGGTTGCCTTCATGAACCGCCTCGAAGATTTCGTTCAGCATTGGGCCACCGACTGTGGCAGGACGAACAGGCGGAGGAGGCGCCATGGCGTCGGTGGAGCCGTACAGTTATGGAGATGGAAGGGTTTTGGGGTGAGTGGGGAGAGGAGGAGACGGGGTGCGGGTGTGGTATTTGAAGCACTAGCTGTCAGGCCCCTCAGCCCTCACCCACACGACCCTTTATTTTCCGAGTGATTATCTGTGCTTCACATAATTATCATATTTTAGGGAAAAGCTCCATTAATGGTTTATTTATGCGGATCTGGTGTTTCGATACTCGATCGTGCTTGGTTTTTAGTGCGGCTAGATTAAGTAGTACTAGTATAGATATCCACCGCAAGGCTTCATCAAGTTTTCATTTTTTTTTTTCGGAAAGGGGAGTAATCTTTCTTCTACATCAATACTCCGTCCATCATCTCAAAAAGAAAATATTCCCTCCTTTCACAATTACCCTACGGGGTTCTAGGTTTAGTCAAAGTCAAACTTTACAAAGTTTGATTACAAATATAGGAAAAAATATTAATTTCTAAAATACAAAATTAGTATCATTAAATTCATCTTGAAATGCATTTTTATATTAATCAAACTTTAAAACTTTAACTTGAACTAAAATCAAAACGATCTAACGGAAAGCCCCACCTGAGCTCTCGCGACCATGGGGGCGACGGGCGTGTGCGTGCTGCCGCCGCACTGATCTCCCTCTTCGTGCCTCCCCTGCCTCGGCCCCTACCAGATCGGGAGTCCCCTCTCCATCCTCTCTCTGCCCTGCCCACTGGCCTGCCCTGCCGTCGCCGGTGCAGCGGGAGCTGTGCCCCTGCTTCCCGGTGCCCAGGCCATCTCTTCGGTCGGGCTGGGCGGGGCCTCCACTTCGCCCCCATCGATCGGCCTCCTTCGCGTCCTATTGGTAGGTTCAGCCTCACGACGGTCGTTGTTCTCACAGCCTGGCGCGATGGCTCCCCAGCCCCCTGCTCCTCTTCATCCACCGCCGCCGCTGAACTCCCTTCCGCCGTCTCCGTTTGAACCTACGATCTTCTCCTCCGCGTAGAGGCTGCTCCTCTGCAGCTCCCGAAGCACCCCTGCTCCTGCCACGGACTCGCATATGATGGATCTTTCCAGTGCTTCGCCTGCGCCCCTGCTCTTGCCGCGAGCCCGTGCGAAGAGGGGGGCTAGAAGCAAGTGGGTTCAGGTCGTCGCTCTGGCCGCACCTTTCTATCGCTATCTACGAGGGGGGGGAGCTCTAGAATGGAGCCTCGCCTTCAAGAGATGGGCTCGTGGGCGGTGCTTCCGCTGCCTTGAGCGCGGCCACCACATCGGCACCACATCGGTATTATGATGTTTTTCTATGAAAAGTATCGGCAACAATTTTTTGAGTGATCAGCTCATGTTGCGGGTCCAGGAAACCCGTAGTAATCGCAACTTTGCTACAATCGACAATGTACGTTTTTGGCGGCAGCACCCGAGTAAATCTAGAAAACTACGCTCGCCATTGACTCCGTTGCTCTCAGTACCTCCTTGTTCGATTTACCGGCATGAGCCTTTCATAAGTTATGTTATCCTTGCTGTTAGCAGCGCTCGCATGTTCCCTGAGGCTTCGATAGAGGATAACGTGTATTCTTACTGTATCTTAGGGCCCTTTAACTATCATCCATTGCAACACTCGCATTTTCCCTGAGGCTTAGATGATAATTTTGGGCATAAGCACCACAGGTGATTCCCGATCTTTTTATCGAGTCTGCTTACTGTACTTCATACTCCGAAGTTAACGCTCGCGGTATTGTGCGAAAACAAATCTTTAAAAAGTGTTCGGGTGTCCCGAAGCAATCTAATGCTCGTATAAACAAAACTTTAACCTTTATTAATAAGTCTATGACGATAACATAAGCTAGTATTTTTATGTCTTAATAAAGCCTTATTTGAAAATAAAAACTATGAAGATAAATATGTATGCCACCACTCGTCTCCTTAAGTAAGAGGAGGGTCCTTCTTCTCTTGGCTGATTGATACGACTCAAACGTATCTACAATTTCTTATGTTCCATGCTAGTTTTATGACAATACTCACATGTTTTATATACACTTTACATCATTTATATGCATTTTTCGGCACTAACCTATTAACGAGATGCCGAAGCGTCAGTTCCTGTTTTGTGCTGTTTTTGGTTTCAGAAATCCTACACAGGAAATATTCTCGGAATTGGACGAAACGAACGCCCAGGGTCTTATTTTTCCACAGAGCTTCCAGAAGACCGAAGAGGATACGAAGTGGGGCCACGAGGCACCCTAACCATAGGGCGGCGCGGCCAGCATGGGGCCCGCGCCGGCCTATGGTGTGGGGCCCCCGTGCCTCCTCCGACTCTGCCCTTCCGCCTACTTAAACTCCCCGTCGCGAAAACCCTATTACCGAGAGCCACGATACGGAAAAAGTTCCAGACGCCGCCGCCGCCAATCCCATCTCGGGGATTCAGGAGATCGCCTCCGGCACCCTGCCGGAGAGGGAATCATCACCGGAGGGCTCTACATCACCATGCCCGCCTCCGGATTGATGCGTGAGTAGTTCATCCTTGGACTATGGGTCCATAGCAGTAGCTAGATGGTTGTCTTCTCCTCTTGTGCTATCATGTTTAGATCTTGTGAGCTACCTATCATGATCAAGATCATCTATTTGTAATGCTACATGTTGCGTTTGTTGGGATCCGATGAATATTGAATACTATGTCAAGTTGATTATCAATCTATCATATATGTGTTGTTTATGTTCTTGCATGCTCTCCGTTGCTAGTAGAGGCTCTGGCCAAGTTGATACTTATGACTCCAAGAGGGAGTATTTATGCTCGATAGTGGGTTCATGCCTCCATTGAATACGGGACGAGTGACGAAAGTTCTAAGGTTGTGGATGTGCTGTTGCCGGTAGGGATAAAACATCAATGCTTTGTCTAAGGATATTTGTGTTGATTACATTACGCACCATACTTAATGCAATTGTCTCGTTGTTTGCAACTTAATACTGGAAGGGGTGCGGATGCTAACCCGAAGGTGGACTTTTTAGGCATAGATGCATGCTGGATAGCGGTCTATGTACTTTGTCGTAATGCCCTGATTAAATCTCATAGTAGTCATCATGATATGTATATGCATCTCTATTTGTCAATTGCCCAACTGTAAGTTGTTCACCCAACATGCTATTCCTTATTGGAGAGACACCACTAGTGAACTGTGGACCCCGGTCCATTCTTTTACATCTGAAACACAATCAACTGCAATCTCTGTTCTCTGTTGTTCTTCACAAGCAAACATCATTCTCCACACCATACGTTTAATCCTTTGTTTACAGCAAGCCGGTGAGATTGACAACCTCACTTGTTAAGTTGGGGCAAAGTATTTTGGTTGTGTTGTGCAGGTTCCACGTTGGCGCCGGAATCCCTGGTGTTGCGCCGCACTACACTCCTTCACCAACAACCTTCACGTGGCCTTCATCTCCTACTGGTTCGATAACCTTGGTTTCTTACTGAGGGAAAACTTGCTGCTGTACGCATCACACCTTCCTCTTGGGGTTCCCAACGGACGTGTGCTTCACGCGTTATCACTGATGCCTGCCGAAGTGCCAATAACTTCCGAAGTGCCGATGATTTCTAGGGCGGTGCTGATAGTTTCCATAGGAGTACTGGCAATTGCTGCCGAAGAAATAATACCTTCTTCTGAGGCTTTATCTTCCACTGCCATAGTTTTGGTAGTTGGTGCTGCCGCTGCAAGATCGTTCGGTTGTTTCTTCGTCTTCTTGCCGCCGTCGTCCTGTTTAAACTTAGGGTCTCTATCTTGAAGGGTCAAATTCTTGGAGGGAAATTCGATTGTTTTAACTTCTTGTTTTATCCCAAGTTTAGCAGAAAATTAGCAATCTTCTGGAACTCTCGATCACAATTATCTGAGCAAGAGAAACTTCCATGAACCGTAATATTGGTCCCATTATTGCCTAGCATCTTACGTTTTAATTACGCATAGTGTGGTAGAGCTAGGAACTTAGCGTAAGCTGGTCTTCCGAGGATAGTCTGGTACTGTGATTCCAATTCACTACCTCGAACTCGAGCCTTTCCCTCCTGAAATTGTTGGGTTTCCTGAAGACTACATTCAAGGGAATTCTGCCAAGAGGGTATGTTGGCGAAGTTGGAACAATACCATGGAAACATGTATCAGACTCCTGCAACATGTCGACTGTGCTGTCCATATTCTTGATTGTGCTTGCGAATATCAGATTCAATCCGCTTCCACCATCCATTAATACTTTGCTCATATTGAATCCTCCAATCTGTGCTTTGACTACCAAGGCTACATTACCCGGTCTTGGGATAGACATCGGGTGATCGGCTCTGCTGCACAGGATGTTCTGCACAGACCAATCGATGAATTCTGGGACGTTAGCCATAGTGCTCTCTGCAAGGTTGATCTCTTACGTAAGCTTTTTCATCTCTCTCATAGAGATGCAAGTCTTAGAATCATGCTCATCTGCCCCTGAGGTGGGGGAAAAGCTTCATTAGAGGCACGAGTTTGAACTTGTTGTACTTGATCCTGAGGTGGCGGCGGTGGGTTCGGGAGTTGTGCCTACCCCTTACCCGACTCGTAGAACTTCTGAATATCAAGAAACTGTCGGAAGTCCCTGAGCAGATGGCTTGACTTTTTGGTGTTATCCTTGGGATCAATGTACGCGTGTATGTAACAATGAGTGTTTAGATGTTCGGCAAATGGTAACTCTAGGACCCGTGGTGCTCTCTCCCTGTAATTGCCGCGATTTCCCCCAGAACCGATGCGGTTGCTGTCCCGACGATCATCACGTATGTCACCACGATGATCATCATACCGATCATCACGTTGATCGGGATATCATCTGGCTACAATGTTGGTGTCTTCGTACCCGCGGTCTCTTCTCTTTTTGCGACGATCACGTCGATGGCCTGAATCATGCTTCTAGTCATCGTCTTCGTCGTCGCTGCGTGGACGTGGCTTCCTTACATGTTCTTCTCCATCAGCCCAGCTGTTGGCAATCTCCATATAATCTAGTGATAGTTTTCGGCTTCTTCCGGCCGAGCTCCTCGATGTAAGATTCACGTCGGATGCTGTCGCTAAAAGCGTCAATCGCCCTGTCGACAGATACGTCTTTGGCAGCATTTAGAAGTTTAGTGAAACACCCAATGTACGCACGAATCGATTCTTTCGGCTTCTGGTGGCACTGTCGTAGTTCTTCAATTCCAACGGGCCTTTTGTATGTTGCCTAGAAGTTCTTGACAAAAGCGTTGACTAGATCGTCCCAGGGTCTGATTGATTCCTTCGACATACCCCTTAGCCAAGCTCGTGCCGAATCTTTTAGATAAAGTTGCAGGCATTGCATTGCCGCCACTTGGTTTCTCTTGTGTAAGATCACAATTTGCAGGTAATCGTCTATCCAGGACCTTGGCTCCTGCTGACCATCGTATTTGGCAGCATCGGTGACCGTAGGCTTCAATCTCTTCGGTGGCATTGCCTCTCGAATCCTTCTGCTTAAACAATCAGCACCTCGTAGTTCATCATCATACTCTTGGGTTTCTTCGGAGTCCTCGCTATCATAGCCTTCTCTTGAAGCGCGCCGACGACGAGGTTTGTCAACCTTGCTCTGCGTAATATCATCACGGGCATCTTTCGAATGATGCTTAGATCCACTACCTTGATGTGCATTCTTCTCATTCCTAGGGGTGAGTTTATCTCCAAGTATCGCGAGGCTTTCCAGAGCACCTCGGTGAGCTTGCGCCATTGGGTCATTGGGTGCCGGCTGATGGTTTATCAGGTAAGCTGCGAGATTTGTTGTTGCCCCCTCGACAGTCTTTGGCCTGATCATGCCCGCAGTATCCATAGTCATGAAGGAGTTAGAGAGATTTGAAGTAGTCTCCCTTGCATCGTCTTTTGAAAGGCGAGGGATCCGCAGTCGAAATCTTCCTTTTCCTTGGTTGCTTTGAGACGCGCTTCCATGTGAGGGTAGCCCCCTTCGTCGTTCGCTTGATTGATCGGCTGCCTGCCGCGTCGACCGAGGTCAGATTGCTCTTTGGCTAACCGATCCCGATTTTTATCTAAAATAGCATGATACACATTGAGGGTTCCTGCCGAAGCTCAAGTGGGAATTGAAGTGCGATTGGCTATGGCATTGCGAGCAATCTCCCACTCTTCTCTAGTGATGGTGTAAGCACTATCGTCATTACTAGCGCTGGTCTCAATGTTACAACGTCTACCACGATTAACGCGCGGGATGCGTTCGCCCTCCGAGGTTTCGTCTCCCGTGACATGATTGATGATATCATAAACTTGGTGACAGGCCGCCTCCCAGGTGGCTGCCCTGGCAATACTACCGATACTTTCTTCATCAGAGGAGCACCCGGCGCTGCAAACAAAAGGTGTATCTTCAAAACCCTACCCGTGCCCGGTGTCGCAGTTGAGGAAGTAGTACGACGTTAGATCCGACGATCCTAAATCGTCATATCCAACGGACATGGATGATGTGGAGCGGAACGGCGATGCCGATGGCGAAGATGTTGGAGACGGCGCCGATGTCGCAGTTGATAGATCGACTGAGATCGGGGATGAGGTAGTCGATTGATACGTCTCCAACGTATCTATAATTTCTGATGTTCCATGCTAGTTTTATGACAATAACTACATGTTTTGCTCACACTTTATAATGTTTTTATGCACTTTCCGGGACTAACCTATTAACAAGATGCCAAAGTGCCAGTTCCTGTTTTCTCCTGTTTTTGGTTCCAGAAAAGCTGCTCGGGCAATATTCTCGGAATTCGACGAAACAAAAGCCGAACCTCCTATTTTACCGAGACGGACCCAGAACACCGAAGGAGAGACGGAGAGGGCACTAGTAGGAAAACCCTTATAGGCAAAGCTTAGTTCTGTGGCGCACCGTTTTGAATGCGCCACAGAAATTTATTTTGTGGCGCACCAGGAAGTGTGCGCCACAAAAATAGCTTATTTTTGTGGCGCAAGGCTGAACCGTGCGCCACGGAAGGTATGTGGGGCCCACATTCTGCCACCACGAATTATTAGGGTAGGTATTTCCGTGGCGCACAATGCTTTCGCGCCACGAAATAACTATTTCGTGGCGCACCGGCTACGGTGCGCCACGGAGTAGTTATTTACGTGGCGCACGCGGCTCAGTGCGCCACGAAGTAGTTATTTACGTGGCGCACTTGTGCTGGTGCGCCACGGAGTAGGGTGGATTATATCATCCCCGTACCCCTCCCTCCCCTCCCCACGCCCGTACGTTCACCTCCCCTCTCCTCTCCCCCGCCGCCGCCGCCATGGTCGTCGCAGCGGCCGTCGCCGCCGCCGCCTCCTTCCTCCGCGAGGGCCGCATGCCGCCACGCTCCACCCATCCCCGCCACACTGCAGCACAAGCCGCTGCGGCGTGGAGGAGGAGGGGCCGCCGCATGGAGGAGGAGGGGCCGCCGCGTCAAGGAGGAGGAGCCGCCGCGTCTTCCTCCTCCTCCACCCCTGCCGTCGTCGTCAACCTCCTCCTCCACCCCTATCGTCGGTGAGCTCCACCTCTCCCCTCCCCTCCCTCCTCCTCCACCCCTGCCGTCGTCGTCAACCTCCTCCTCGATCCACCCCTAGCGTCGGTGAGCTCCACCTCTCCCCTCCCCTCCCTCTTCCTCTACCCCTGCTCTGGATGATGTTGTGCTCGATCTGGATGCTCTTGTGCTGTCTTGTTGTTCTCCGGATGTTGATGCTTGCTCTGGACAAAATTACGAGAGAGGATGATGTTGTGCTCGATCCGGATGCTTGTTGTGCTTCGTTGTTGTGGTCATCATGAATAAAAACAGTCAAACATTCTTTTTGTTTTCTTGTGCTCTTAGCTATATTTTTTTCTATGCTCTACTGTGATGCTTGTGTTTTGGAGCAAGCAGCTGGCATGGCATGTGAGAGAGAGCATGAGAGAGTTCTTGGGGGCAGAGATGATGGCAACATCAGCACTGGTCCTGCATTGGTCCTGCTTTGAATTAGTAAGATCAAGTAGTGGCTTGAGTTCCTGTTGGTAACCAATACCAACAGAGAGCTACTTCATTTTAAGTAGAATTTCTTTTAAGAACTCTAGCTAGATTAGAGGGGAAAAAGATTGCTGATTTGTTGCCTATGATAATGGATCATCAAATGTTTCCCTTTGTCCCTGGTTGCCTCCTTAATTGATGCCTTATGATCCAAATGATCCAAGTCCCTTGCATGATCCCATTTGTCCCTAATGTTGCTTAATTAAGATGAATAAATTCCCTCTAATCACCATTTGGAGATCAAGACTAGTTCTTGATATCCATTAGCTAGACTCCAATATTAAAAATGTCTCCCAAATATGGAGACAAACATTTTAACATTACCCCAATGTTATTTCTCTCAAATTGACAGTTTACGATGGTATGCTTGCTCCTCACTTGTACTTTATCAATTCCCTACTGATCCTAAGTACCCATGAATATCTGGTGGTGTTCTTCTGCTTGTTTAGTTACTTGTCAACACATGTGTTTGCATGTGTGTGTGAGCTGCTTGTAGTGTCACTTGACTATTCAAGTTTCAATGTTGGTTACTTTTCCTCTAGTGCAAGAAATGGTTGAGCAGATGTTTATCCACTATTGGCCTTTATTCTTGGGTAGCTCAAAGTGTCATGCACTTACTGGATCATCAAATGTTTCCCTTTGTCCCTGGTTGCCTCCTTAATTGATGCCTTATGATCCAAATTACTATATTATTGGATTGAGTGATATGGCTACTTGCTTGTTTGCTCTCCAAATTACCAAGTGATGAATATATAATCCCTTTGGAGCATCTGCCCCATGCTATATATGTGTATTTGACCATGCTTATGATGGATTTCTTTTAAGGACTCTAGCTAGATTAGAGGGAAAAAGTTGCTTGCTTTGTTGCCTATGATAATGGATCATCAAATGTTTCCCTTTGTCCCTGGTTGCCTCCTTAATTGATGCCTTATGATCCAAATGACCCAAGTCCCTTGCATGATCCCATTTGTCCCTAATGTTGCTTAAGATGAATAAATTCCCTCTAATCACCATTTGGAGATCAAGACTAGTTCTTGATTTCCATTAGCTAGAACTCCAATATTAAAAATGTCTCCCAAATATGGAGACAAACATTTTAACATTACCCCAAGTGATTTACTTGTCGATGATTAGATGGTTGGTCGATCACTCGTACACTCGGGGGTGGAGCAAGTGAGGCTTGGTGTGATGGCACAAATATCAATATCTTGTGCATCCTACCTGGCCTCACTTACTCCATCCCTGGATGTTAATATTTGTTTCGACCAACAAAGTATGAGGCATTCCATTTAGTTGATACCACTTGGCTCTTTCTTCCATTTTAGTGCCGATGATTAGAATGTTCGGTCAGCTGTACACCCAGGGTGTCGCTAGTGAGCCTGGTGTGATGGCACAAATATCAATCTCTTGTGCATCCTACCTGGCCTCACTAACGCCATCCCGGGATGTTCATATTTGTTTCGACCAACAAAGTATGAGGCATTCCATTTAGTTCATACTAGCTACTTCTTAATTGCATTGGCCTTTCTTCCATTTTAGTGTCGATGATTAGAATGTTTGGTCACCTATACGCCGCAATATACTTTGTAGACGAGCCCCCCTTTCCACGGCCGCCGTTCCGTGAACGAGTCCTTGATGAGACAACAACGCCGACATGCCTCTCCGGCGCAGCACCACTTTTCTTCTCTCGCCGTCCGGTACGTGAACGAGTCCTTAATGCCAAGACGGTGCCAGCCTCCCTAGCATCATGCCGACCCCAGTTGTCGCGCTTCGGGCCGTGTCGATCACGCGCCCTGCACTCTTCGCCTTTTTGCCCGGTGAACGAATAGACTAATCGTTGGAATAAGGAAGCCGATGACGGCCGATCGCAATTTAATCTTGCGGCCGGTCGTCATCGGTTTCCTTATTCCAACGATCAGCCTATTGGTTCACCGGGCAAGATGGCGAACGAGTGCGAGCGCGGGACACACGGCTTGAAGCGCGGCAACACGGCCCGACATAATGCTGGGCAGGCCGGCACGGTCTTTGCATCAAGGACTCGTTCACCGGACAGACGAGGGACCGGCGTGGTTCCGCGCCGGAGATGCAGATCGGCGTTGTTGTGTCGTCAAGCACCCGTTGACGGAACGCCGACCGGGGAAAGGGGCCCTTCTGCAAAGTATACGGCGGTGTATACTTGCAACTATGGTTTCTGACCATAGTATTTGTGTTGACCAACAATGTATGAGGCACATATTCTATTTTGTCATTCCATTTGCTTTGAGATTTTCAAAATGCCGATGATTAAAATGTTTGGTCACCGTACACTTGGGGGTGGCGTAAGTGAGCCTGGTAAGATAGCACAAATATCAGTCTCTTGTGCATCCTACCTGGCCTCGCTTACACCATCCCTAAATGTTAATATTTGTGTTGACCAACAATGTATGAGGCACTTATTCCAGTTTGTCATTCCATTTGCTTTGAGATTTTCAAAATGCCGATGATTAAAATGTTTGGTCACCGTACACTTGGGGGTGGCGTAAGTGAGCCTGGTAAGATAGCACAAATATCAATCTCTTGTGCATCGGACTTGGCCTCACTGACGCCATCCCTAAATGTTAATATTTGTGTTGACCAACAATGTATGAGGCACTTATTCCATTTTGTCATTCCATTTGCTTTGAGATTTTCAAAATGCCGATGATTAAAATGTTTGGTCACCGTACACTCGGGAGCGGCGTAAGTGAGTCTGGTAAGATAGCACAAATATCAATCTCTTGTGCATCGGACTTGGTCTCACTTACACCGTCCCTGAATGTTAATATTTGTGTTGACCAACAATGTATGAGGCATTTATTCCATTTCTCTTGTGCATCGGACTTGTTGGTCTCACTTTCTTCCATTTTCATCATAGTAGGAACTGGATGAAGGACCCCGATGCAAGCGAGCACTGGTGGGTAGAGATGACGGAGCAAAGGAGGAACCGGATGAAGACTACTTTGTATCTCGAAATTGTGAATTTTGTATGAATTAAGAGTTGTATGCAAAACATTTGACACTTGCCACTATATATGTATCTCGATCGGGCTCTAAGTAATGTGATGATGATGTCTATGTTATATCCGTGCAATGTACATGATATTTATATTATATCTGAATGTTGCTGTATATAACCTCGTGTATCCGTATTGTGTATCCGTATTGCTGTGTATAAATCTGCATATGTATAGCGAGCAGCACAAAATCGTGTATAATACAAGCAAATTCCGTGGCGCACTAAGAACCAATTCCGTGGCGCACGCTTTTACGTGGCGCACCTAAGAACAAGTGCGCCACGAAACCTTAGTTACTGTGGGCGCATGGGCGGGTGCGCCACGGAAACCTTATTTTTGTGGCGACATTTCTGTGGCGCACCTCCCATGCGCCACAGAATCCATTTTTGGTGCGCCACTGATGAGGCTTTTCCTACTAGTGGGGGCCAAGGGGGCCCCACACCACCTGGCGGCGCGGCCAAGGAGGGGGGCGCACCCAGCTATGGGGTGGGCCCCTCGGGACCCCTCCGACGCCGCCTTTTCGCCTATATATTCCTCGCGACGCGAAAACCCTATATCAATCAACCATACTCCAGAAAGACTCCAGGGACGCCGCCGCCATCGCGAAACTCCGTTTCGGGGGACAGAATCTCTGTTCCGGCACGCCGCCGGGACGGGGAAGTGCCCCCGGAAGCCTTCTCCATCGACGCCACCGCCTCCATCATGCTCCGTGAGTAGTTCCCCCATGGACTACGGGTTACGGCGTAGCTTAGTTGGTACTCTCTCTCCCATGTACTTCAATACAATGATCTCATGAGCTGCCTTAGATGATTGAGATCCATCTGATGTAATCGGTGTTGTGTTTGTTGGGATCCGATGAATTGTTACATTATGATCAGTCTATCTATATAAGTTTGTGAAGTTATTGTTGCTGCAATCTTGTTGTGTTTAATGCTTGTCACTAGTGCACGAGTGACATGATCTTAGATTTAAGCTCTATAATTATTGCTTAGATTGTATCTACAAGTTGTTTGCACATGTCTATGTCCGGAACCCGAGGCCCCGAGTGACAGACAAGTCGGGATAAGCTGGAGGGGATGGCTTAGATATGAGGATCACATGTTTTCACCAAGTGTTAATGCTTTGCTCCGGTGCTCTATTAAAAGGAGTACCTTAATTACCAGTAGATTCCCTTGAGGCTCGGCTGCCACCGGCTGGTAGGACAAAAGATGTTATGCAAGTTTCTCATTGCGAGCACGTATGACTATATATGGAAAACATGCTTACATAATTAATAGACTTGATGTTTTGTCTTAATGCTATTTCAATCCTATCAATTGCCCAACTGTAATTTGTTCACCCAACACTTGTCACTTGTTATTGGAGAGTTACCACTAGTGTAGATAGCTGGGAACCCCGGTCCATCTTTCATCATCAAATACGCACTCGATCCTATATGTCATTGGAAGTAGTATCAACTATTTTCTGGTGCCATCACCTCTGTGTTACTATTACTGCAACTGTGTTACTGTTTCTATTGCTCTCATATTACTGCTACTTTCACATCACCCATGTTACTAGTGCTTTTCCAGGTGCAGCTGAATTGACAACTCATTTGTTAAGGCTTATAAGTTTTCTTTGTCTCCCCTTGTGTCGAATCAATAAATTTGGGTTTTACTTCCCTCGAAGACAGTTGCGATCCCCTATACTTGTGGGTCATCAAGACTATTTTCTGGCGCCGTTGCCGGGGAGGCATAGCTCTACTCATAAGTTCACCTGGGGAGTACACTCTACCCCTCTCTCTGTTTTATTTTGTTTTGCTTAGTTTACTTTTGTCTAGTTTATTTGTGCTTAGTTTATTTCTGTCTAGTATTATTTTGCTTAGTTTACTTTTGCCTAGTTTATTTTTGTCTTGTTTTATTTTTCTTATATACCCGAAAATCCATAAAAATTTGAAAAACCGAAAAATTAAAAATTGTTGTTATGGAAGAACCCACAACCTATATGGAGCTTATAGAATTATATATGAATTATAGAGAATCAAGAAAGGGTAAAGTCATGAGTGCCGTTATAGAAAAATTGAATACAATTGCTAAAATCTTGCTTAAACGCCATGATATAAACTGTTGCTCTAAACAGGATACTAAACATCTTAAATTCCAATGTGGCTTTAGTGAAGAAGTTTTAATTGTGAACTATCATTGGAATAACTATATTCATCTTGGATTTGAAGTAGAACAATTTGTTTTATTTATGGGAGCTTCTGAAATAGAATCCTTCATGTCTAAAAATTATGAAACTTGTGTTGCTTGTAAGGACCTTAAAGATTATGTCTCTTCCATCCTTGATTATTTCATAGAACATTATAGCGATAATCCTTATATCATTGATTATAAAGAGAGACTCATTCATGCACAAGAATGCACTCACAATTTGCAGGAACCTGTGGAAGAAGAAATTGATGAACCTGAAAGCTCATTGGATGAAAAAGAGGAGGAGAGTGATGAACAAAAGGAGGAAGAATGGATTAGCTATCCATGCCAACCTTCTAATGAGATTAACTCTTTATCTCTTACACTATTTGATTGTCCTCCATGCTTACCAAAGGAGGATGAATGTTATATTCCTGTGGATTCTCTTGAAATATTCCCTATGAGTAAAACTTGTGAGAATAATTATGTTACTGTTATCTATGATAATCCATGCTATTTCGAAAAATGTTATGATAATGCTTTGTTTGTGCCTGATATCGAAATGCATGGTACTAAAGAGTTTTGCTTAGCAAATGTTTATGATAAAGCTCTAGATGATGGTCATATGTTACTTGATAATATTAATTGTACTACTAATGAAAATGGGATTGGAGAGATCTTGACTTTATCTAGGAGTCCCATATCTTTTGAGATTGATCAATCATCTTGTTACATTATTGATAAAAGTGGGTTTGAAAGTTTTAATCCCATTATTTTTGAGCTTGATAAAAATTATGTGTTTGTAGATCATGAAAAGCATGTTGTATGTGATAGTTATATTGTTGAGTTTGTTCATGATGCTACTGAAAATTATTATGAGAGAGGAAAATATGGTTGTAGAAATTTTCATAGTACTAAAACACCTCTCTATATGCTGAAAATTTTGAAGTTACTCTTGTTTTATCTTGCTATGCTTGTCACTTTGTTCTTCATGAATTTATTTGTGTACAATATACCTATGCATAGGAAGTGGGTTAGACTTAAATGTGTTTTGAACTTGCTTTTTGATGCTCTCTTTGCTTCAACTCTCATCCTTATGTGAGCATCATTAAAATCACTGAGCCCATCTTAATGGCTATAAAGAAAGCACTTCTTGGGAGATAACCCATGTTTTATTTTGCTACTGTTTTGATTGCGTCTTGAAGTTGTTACTACTGTAGCAACCTCTCCTTAACTTTATTTTATTGCATTGTTGTGCCAAGTAAAGTCTCTAATAGGAAGTTGATACTAGATTTGGATTTCTGCGTAGAAACAGATTTTTAGCTGTCACGAATTTGAGTAGATCTCTCTGTAGGGAACCTAAAAATTCTGCAAAAATTCATGCGTGTTCCTCAGATATGTACGCAACTTTCATTAGTTTTGAGTTTTCGAATTTGAGCAACGGAAGTACGTCGAAAAAATTTGTGTTTACTAACTGTTCTGTTTTGACAGATTCTGTCTCTGTTTTTTTGCATTGTCTCTTGTGGACTTTAAGTAAGGCTTTCTAGACGTGGAGAGCTGTAGCTAATGTTTTATTGAGTTCTTGCAATGTGTCACTACAAAACTAAAGTGGATTAATGGTTTTTTGAGTACTAACCCCTCTAATGAAGTTTATGAGAAGTTTGGTGTGGCAGAAGTTTTCGATGGTCAAGAGAGAAGGGTGATATAATGTGATCAAGAAGAGTGAAGAGCCTAAGCTTGGGGATGCCCCCGTGGTTCATCCCTGCATATTTCAAGAAGACTCAAGCGTCTAAGCTTGGGGATGCCCAAGGCATCCCCTTTTTCATCAACAACTTATCAGGTCATTTCTAGTGAAACTATATTTTTATTCTTCCACATCATATGTGCTTTACTTGGAGCGTCTGTGTGCTTTTTTTTTATGTTTGAATAAATTCGGATCCTAGCAATCCTTGTGTGGGAGAGAGACACACTCCGCTTTTTCATATGAACACTGGTGTTCTTCGTTTTATTTTTCATGTTCATAGCGAAGCTGAGAGCCGCAGCACTTATTGATATTTGGTTGGAAACAGAAAATGCTTCATATTATCTTGAATAATTTGATACTTGGCAATTGTTTTGAGCTCTCAAGTAGATCATGTTTAAGCTCTTGCATCATGTAGTTTAAACCTATTAGTGGAGAACTACCATAGAGCTTGTTGAAATTTGGTTTGCGTGATTGGTCTCTCTAAGGTCTAGATATTTTACGGTAAAAGTGTTTGAGCAACAAGGAAGACGAGTGTAGAGTCTTATAATGCTTGCAATTTGTTCTTATGTAAGTTTTGCTGTATCGGTTCATACTTGTGTTTGCTTCAAACAACCTTGCTAGCCAAAGCCTTGTACTGAGAGGGAATGCTTCTCGTGCATCCAAAACCTTGAGCCAAAACTTATGCCATTTGTGTCCACCATATCTACCTACTATGTGGTATTTCCTGCCATTCCAAGTAAATACTTCATGTGCTACCTTTAAACAATTCAAAAGCTATTATCTCTTATTTGTGTCAATGTTTTATAGCTCGTGAGGAAGTATGTGGTGTTTTATCTTTTGATCTTGTCATTTACTTCTGACAGACTTTCACCAATGGACTAGTGGCACATCCGCTTATCCAATAATTTTGCAAAAAGAGCTGGCAACGGGGTGCCCAGCCCCAATTAATTAACTTGCATTAATAATTCTCTTCACATGTTTTGCCCTGATCTATTAGTAAGCAACTTAATTTTGCAAATAGACACTCCTCCATGGTATGTGAATGTTGGAAGGCACTCGAGGATTCGGTTACACATGGCTTGTGTAAGCAAAAGGTTGGGAGGAGTGTCATCAATAATGAAACTAAAATACATGTGTAAACAAAAGAGAAGATGGATGATCTACCTTGCTGGTAGAGATAACGTCCTTCATGGGAGCCGCTCTTGAAAGTCTGGTTGATAAGGTAGTTAGAGTACCCGCTACCATTCGTTGATAACAACAAACACCTCTCAAAACTTTATTTTATGCTCTCTATATGATTTCAAAACTTAAAAAGCTCTAGCACATGATTTAATCCCTGCTTCCCTCTGCGAAGGGCCTTTCTTTTACTTTATGTTGAGTCAGTTTACCTACTTCTTTCCATCTTAGAAGCAAACACTTGTGTCAACTGTGCATTGATTCTTACATGCTTACTTATTGCACTCATTATATTACTTTGTGTTGACAATTATCCATGAGGTATGCATGTTGAAGTTGAAAGCAACTGCTAAAACTTAAATATTCCTTTGTGTTGCTTCAAACCTCTTATTAAGAATTTATTGCTTTATGAGTTAACTCTTATGCAAGACTTTTTGATGCTTGTCTTGAAAGTACTATTCATGAAAAGTTTTGCTATATGTTATCTATTTGTTAGCAAACTATGGATCATTGCCTTGAGTCACTTCATTCATCTCATATGCTTTACAATAGTATGATCAAGATTATGTTAGTAGCATGTCACTTCAGAAATTATTCTTTTTATCGTTTACCTACTCGAGGGCGAGTAGGAACTAAGCTCGGGGATGCTTGATACGTCTCCAACGTATCTATAATTTCTGATGTTCCATGCTAGTTTTATGACAATAACTACATGTTTTTCTCGCACTTTATAATGTTTTTATGCATTTTCCGGGACTAACCTATTAACAAGATGCCGAAGTGCCAGTTCCTGTTTTCTCCTGTTTTTGGTTCCAGAAAAGCTGCTCGGGCAATATTCTCGGAATTCGACGAAACAAAAGCCGAACCTCCTATTTTACCGAGACGGACCCAGAACACCGAAGGAGAGACGGAGAGGGGCCAAGGGGGCCCCACACCACCTGGCGGCGCGCCCAGCTATGGGGTGGGCCCCTCGGGACCCTTCCGACGCTGCCTTTTCGCCTATATATTCCTCGCGACGCGAAAGCCCTATATCAATCAACCAAACTCCAGAAAGACTCCAGGGGCGCCGCCGCCATCGCGAAACTCCGTTTCGGGGGGACAGAATCTCTGTTCCGTCACGCCGCCGGGACGGGGAAGTGCCCCCGGAAGCCTTCTCCATCGACGCCACCGCCTCCATCATGCTCCGTGAGTAGTTCCCCCATGGACTACGGGTTCTAGCAGTAGCTAGGTGGTACTCTCTCTCCCATGTACTTCAATACAATGATCTCATGAGTTGCCTTACATGATTGAGATCCATCTGATGTAATCGGTGTTGTGTTTGTTGGGATCCGATGAATTGTTACATTATGATCAGTCTATCTATATAAGTTTGTGAAGTTATTGTTGCTGCAATCTTGTTGTGTTTAATGCTTGTCACTAGTGCACGAGTGGCATGATCTTAGATTTAAGCTCTATAATTATTGCTTAGATTGTATCTACAAGTTGTTTGCACATGTCTATGTCCGGAACCCGAGGCCCCAGAGTGACAGCAACTGGGATAACTGGAGGGATGGCTTAGATATGAGGATCACATGTTTTCACCAAGTGTTAATGCTTTTATCCGGTGCTCTATTAAAAGGAGTACCTTAATTACCAGTAGATTCCCTTGAGGCCCGGCTGCCACCGGCTGGTAGGACAAAAGATGTTATGCAAGTTTCTCATTGCGAGCACGTATGACTATATATGGAAAACATGCTTACATAATTAATAGACTTGATGTTCTGTCTTAATGCTATTTCAATCCTATCAATTGCCCAACTGTAATTTGTTCACCCAACACTTGTCACTTGTTATTGGAGAGTTACCACTAGTGTAGATAGCTGGGAACCCCGGTCCATCTTTCATCATCAAATACGCACTCGATCATATATGTCATTGGAAGTAGTATCAACTATTTTCTGGTGCCATCACCTCTGTGTTACTATTACTGCTGCTGTGTTACTGTTACTATTGCTCTCATATTACTGCTACTTTCACATCACCCCTGTTACTAGTGCTTTTCCAGGTGCAGCTGAATTGACAACTCAGTTGTTAAGACTTATAAGTATTCTTTGTCTCCCCTTGTGTCGAATCAATAAATTTGGATTTTACTTCCCTCGAAG
>NC_061511.1:154347206-154369360 GCF_022539505.1 Lolium rigidum
AGGCCGCGCCGCCTAGGGTTTGGCCACCCCGTGGCCCCTCTTCGTCTCGTCTTCGGACTTCCGGAAGCTTCGTGGAAAAATAGGCCCTCGGGCTTTGATTTCGTCCAATTCCGAGAATATTTCGTTACTAGGATTTCGAAACCAAAAATGGCGAGAACAAAGAATCGGCACTTCGGCATCTTGTTAATAGGTTAGTTCCGTGAAAATGCACGAATATGACATAAAGTGTGCATAAAACATGTAGGTATCATCAATAATATGGCATAGAACATAAGAAATTATCGATACGTCGGAGACGTATCAACGGCTCACTTGTGTTTCTTGGAAACTTATGACCCGAGTTTTTGTTATCTGTTCTGAGACCGAGCGCTCCAACCACATGTGGGTATGCTTATGGGTCTCCCCTTGACCACTGCCGGAATATACAGTTTTTTTCAGTGGCAACAACTAGTTTGTAATATTTTCCTTTTGTTATTGTGTGCATGCCAGCTTGTTACTTATTTATTTTGGGAAACCCATATGTGCATTGTATCCCTTGTTTCTGGTATGCACGTATAGGTCGTGGAGCCGTTGCGAATTGGTTTATCACCCTAGTGTGCGTTAAACCACCTAGTATGTTGCCGCCTGCCGCAATAGCTAGGTACACTTTGAAGATTCGGCCGGACTTCGATACGGTTTTAACTAAGTTCGGTGGCTTTCTGAACATTGTTGTGGTGAAGGAGAGTGTGTGTCGTGGTATCTTATCCTCTCCAGGTTAGATTGATCGTGCGTGTGCGCATATTTGGGCACCCCCTGCAGGGTTAAATCTTTTCGAAAAGCCGTGTATGCGGTTATGAGCGACTTGGAGCTGCATGACTCGACCATAGACAACTTACACCTGTTGTTTCAATGCTAATAACTTGCATAGTAAGTTAGCATAACTTAAATAATAACTGGTTAAAACTTGAGAACCGTGTGAGTGCCTTTGCAAGTACTACCTCGTGTGCGAAGGGGCGAACGCATTGGTTGGGTTATGTTTACAAAATATATAATTGTTAGCTTACGCGCTCTTATCTATTTCTAGCACCTGTAAGTTGTGAGTGTCTCTATAGTTTTTTATGCTTGCGAGTTGTCGCTTAACCCCACCATACAGTCTTTGACGTTCTTTGCATCGTCTAAGTCCCATGCATGCCTCAAGTACAAAGGAAGGCTGGTTGACAAAGCTTATACATATCTTGAAGTCTTGTTAAGTACGAACTCATACTTATTGCTGCTTTGGAACAATAGCGGGCAGGTGTGAAGACATGTTTGATGAAAACGACGTTAGTGGAATGACGAGATGTCGCCTAGAGGGAGGTGAATAGACATTTTAAAAACTCTTGCGGATTTGGCTTGTAAGAATGCGAAATTATACTAACGGTTACTTTACAAGCACAAATCCTAAATATGCTAGACTCACCTAAGTGCAACAACAACAACTAGAGCTAAGCAAGATAGGCACAAGATATATGTAGCACAAGTGATAGCAAGATATATGTACTTCAAGCACGATGGCTATCACAAGGAAAGTAAGCTCAGGTATAAAAATAACCGAGGCACGCGGAGACGAAGATGTATTCGAGTGTTCCCTTCCTTTGCAAGAAGGTACGTCACGTTTGGAGGGGTGGAGGTCCCACGAAGGATTCTCCAATGCCACGAAGGATGACCCTATTCTCCGAGCCTATCCCACGAAGGAATAGTCCTTTCCTTATGGCTAGCTTTTCCTCCACTCCGGAGATGGCAAGCTCCACAACCACTTCACAAGCTACACGAAGGAGAAGCCTGGGCCCCTTAACAATCTTTCACGAAGAGTTCACCGGGACACCAACCAAGCCAACTAGGAGGTCACCCTCCAAGAGTAACAAGTTCACGGTCTCTCACTCGAACAAATCGTGGTGAAGAGCTCAACACTATGCACTGATGCAAAGCAAGAACACTAGAGGTGTTCAAATCCTTCACACTCAAATCCCACCCAAGCAACAGATGCTACGATGAGATTAGAGAGAAAGAACTAAAGAGGAGATCAAAAAATGACTCCGAGATCTAGATCCAAAGGGTTCCCCTCACTTAGAGGAGAAATGGATTGGTGGGGATTGTAGATCTAGATCTCCTCTCTTAGATCCCTCAAGAATGAGCAAGAATCATGGGGGAAATCAAAAGATAGGGCAAGTTCTTCAAAGTCAACAATGGAGGAGAGAGAGTGCAAGAACTTACCCAGCCCAAGGTAGAAGAAGGCCTATTTATAGCCCAAGGAAAAATAGAGTCGTTGGGGAATAAAACGGGCAAAAAATGACCTAGCCGGTCAGCCGGCCGGTCCACCGGGCTGGGCGCCGAACGAGCCGACGCACAAGCCGGCAGCGCCGCCTGATGGGTCGGGCGGGGCAAGCAGACCGCGCAGCAGGCCAAAAGGGCCCAACCGTCGGGAGGGTCGATCGACCGGGCGCTGGGCTGGCCGGTCCGGTGGCCACCAGGCATGGTGCCGGATATGGGTCGGGAGACCCCCTGGAGCAGACCCGGTGTCCACAAGCCCAGCAGCCGGTTCCCACCAGGCGGGCCGGCGGGAGGCCCGGCGGTGCCGGGCGGTGGATCGGACTGCAGGACTCCTGAAGATCTTTTTTTTTCTTTAAAATAGAAAATGCTCCCGAACTCCGATTGACATGAAACCAATTTTGTTGGAAAGATAACGAAAAATAGAACCCCAACAAAAACTGGAAATATGGAGACTCCTCACATGATATTTTTAGATGATACTACATAGGGAGTCTCCCACCGTCAAGAAACTGTGAAGACGTCCAAACTCGAAAACGCAATAGAAGATGCATGCAAATTTCGTTTTCGATGAACTTGGGCTTGTTGTAAATCTAGCAACAAGATCAAGAACCTCACACAGAGAAACACCAAGAAGTAATAGGGATATGCAAAGTATGCAAAGGTTTGAGCTCCCTACGACGATGTGATCAAGTTACCCAACCGAAAGCCCCTCTTGATAGTGCGGCTATCTATCCTATAATCTGGTCTCCCAACAACCACCTTGAGACCGGTCAAAGGAAAACCTAGCAAGGCCATACCTTTGTCTTGCGCATCCCGCTTGATCTTGATGATAAATCTTCAAGTCCCACTCAACCCGGAATGCCTTGGTATTTCTCCGCCATTCCAAAGTAAATTGCTTGAGTGCTATCTTTAAATTTCCATCATTCGCCTTTGCAATATATAGCTCATGGGACAAATAGCTTAAAAACTATTGTGGTATTGAATATGTACTTATGCACTTTATCTCTTATTAAGTTGTTTGTTGTGCGATAACCATGTTTCTGGGGACGCCATCAACTCTTTGTTGAATATCATGTGAGTTGCTATGCATGTCTGTCTTATCTGAAGTAAGGGAGATTTACCACTCATTTAATGGTTAGAGCATGCATAATGTTAGAGAAGAACATTGGGCCGCTAACTAAAGCCATGAATCATGGTGGAAGTTTCAGTTTTGGACATATATCCTCAATCTCATATGAGAACATTAATTGTTGCTACATGCTTATGCATTAAAGAGCAGTCCATTATCTGTTGTCTATGTTGTCCCGGTATGGATGTCTAAGTTGAGAATAATCAAAAGCGAGAAATCCAAATGTGAACTTTCTCCTTAGACCTTTGTACGAAGCGGCATAGAGGTACCCCTTTGTGACACTTGGTTAAAACATGTGTATTGCGATGATAATCCCGTAATCCGAGCTAATTAGGACAAGGTGCGGGCACTATTAGTATACTATGCATGAGGCTTGCAACTTGTAAGATATAATTTACATGATACATATGCTTTATTACTACCGTTGACAAAATTGTTTCATGTTCTCAAAACCAAAGCTCTAGCACAAATATAGCAATCGATGCTTTCCTCTTTGAACGACCTTTCTTTTACTTTTATGTTGAGTCAGTTCACCTATCTCTTTCCACCTCAAGAAGCAAACACTTGTGTGAACTGTGCATTGATTCCTACATACTTGCATATTGCACTTGTTATATTGCTTTCCATTGACAACTATCCATGAGATATACATGTTACAAGTTGAAAGCAACCGCTGAAACTTAATCTTCCATTGTGTTGCTTCAATGTCTTTACTTTGAATTTATTGCTTTATGAGTTAACTCTTATGCAAGACTTATTGATGCTTGTCTTGAAAGTACTATTCATGAAAAGTCTTTGCTATATGATTCATTTGTTTACTCATGTCATTACCATTGTTTTGATCGCTGCATTCATTACATATGCTTACAATAGTATGATCAAGGTTATGATGGCATGTCACTCCGAAATTATCTTTGTTATCGTTTACCTGCTCGGGACGAGCAGAGAACTAAGCTTGGGGATGCGATACGTCTCCGACGTATCGATAATTTCTTATGTTCCATGCCACATTATTGATGATATCTACATGTTTTATGCATACTTTATGTCATATTTATGCGTTTTCCGGAACTAACCTATTGACGAGATGCCGAAGTGCCGATTCTGTCGTTTTACGCTGTTTTTGGTTTCAGAAATCCTAGTAAGGAAATATTCTCGGAATTGGACGAAATCAACGCCCGGGGTCCTATTTTTCCACGAAGCTTCCGGAAGTCCGAAGGGGAAACGAAGTGGGGCCACGAGGTGGGGACACAGTAGGGCGGCGCGGCCCAAGCCCTGGCCGCGCCGACCTAGTGTGTGGCCCCACCAGGACTCCACCGACCTTGCCCTTCCGCCTACTTAAAGCCTCCGTCGCGAAAACCCTATCACGTTCGACGAACCCAGAGAAAACCTTCCAGAGCCGCCGCCATCGCGAAGCCAAGATCCGGGGGACGGGAGTCTCTCGTTCCGGCACGCCACCGGGACGGGGAAGTGCCCCGGAAGGCTCCTCCATCGACACCACCGCCATCTCCATCAACGCTGCTTGTCTCCCATGAGGAGGTAGTAGTTATCCATCGAGGCTCGTGGGCTGTACCGGTAGCTATGTGGTTCATCTCTCTCCTATGTGCTTCAATACAATAATCTCATGAGCTGCCTTACATGATTGAGATTCATATGATGATGCTTGTAATCTAGATGTCATTATGCTAGTCAAGTGGGTTTTACTTATGTGATCTCCGGAGACTCCTTGTCCCACGTGTGTAAAGGTGACAGTGTGTGCACCGTGTGGGTCTCTTAGGCTATATTTCACGGAATACTTATTCACTGTTATGAATGGCATAGTGAAGTGCTTATTTATATCTCTTTATGATTGCAATGTGTTTTGTATCACAATATATCTGTGTGCTACTCTAGTGATGTTATTAAAGTAGTTTATTCCTCCTGCACGGTGTAATGGTGACAGTGTGTGCATCGTGTAGTACTTGGCGTAGGCTATGATTGTGATCTCTTGTAGATTATGAAGTTAACTATTGCTATGATGGTATTGATGTGATCTATGCCTCCTTTCGTAGCGTGAAGGTGACAAGTGTGCATGCTATGTTAGTACTTGGTTTGGTTATGTTGATCTGTCATGCACTCTAAGGTTATTTAAATATGAACATCGAATATTGTGGAGCTTGTTAACTCCGGCATTGAGGGTTCGTGTAATCCTACACAGCTTAGTGGTGTTCATCATCCAACAAGAGAGTGTAGAGTCTAGCATCTATCTATTTATTCCGTTATGTGATCAAAGTTGAGAGTGTCCACTAGTGAAAGTATGATCCCTAGGCCTTGTTCCTAAATATCGCTATCGCTGCTTGTTTACTTGTTTCTTGCATCTGTACTTCTGCAATATTACCACCATCAACCACACGCCAGCAAGCACTTTTCTGGCGCCGTTACTACTGCTTATATTTATTCATACCACCTGTATTTCACTATCTCTTCGCCGAACTAGTGCACCTATTAGGTGTGTTGGGGACAGAAGAGACTTCTTGCTTTGTGGTTGCAGGGTTGCATGAGAGGGATATCTTTGACCTCTTCCTCCCTGAGTTCGATAAACCTTGGGTGATCCACTTAAGGGAAACTTGCTGCTGTTCTACAAACCTCTGCTCTTGGAGGCCCAACACTGTCTACAAGAATAGAAGCACCCGTAGACATAAATTGCCAACACCAATTATTTTACCATTGATAGTAGGAGGTGCAGCAACATGTGAATCATTAACATTACTAGTGGTGGTAATAGTCCAAACTTTAGCTACATTATTCTCTTTAGCAAGTTTTTCATTTTCTTCTCTTTCCCACCTAGCATGCAATTCGGCCATCAATCTTATATTCTCATTAATTCTAACTTGGATGGCATTTGCTTAGTAGTAACAATTTTATTTTCAATATCCTCAGGTTTAGCAGCCATTTTATTAATTAAAGAAGATTGTGACGCTGAGACATGTATGAGATTCGGTTTTCAGCATTTGCAAGTTTAGTTTGCAACCCAGAAATCTCCATATTCAGATTTTCAAGTTGATTTCCTATATTCTTCAACAAGGTAGATTGTTCATTCATAGTTTTAGTAAACAAATTATTTTGCTCATATTGTGATTGCATAAAGCTCTTGGTGGATCTTTCAATTTCTAACATCTTTTCCTCATTAGGTGAAACATATCTACCATAAGAGTTACCATTAGCAGGATATGGCCTAGAATTATTGTAATTGTTATTTTTAACGAAATTCACATCAACATGTTCTTTTTTAGCAACCAATGAAGCTAACGGAACATTATTAGGATCAACATTAGTCCTATCATTCACAAGCATAGACATAATAGCATCAATCTTATCACTCAAGGAGGAGGTTTCTTCGACAGAATTTACCTTCTTACCTTGCGGAGCTCTTTCCATGTGCCATTCAGAGTAATTGATCATCATATTATCAAGAAGCTTTGTTGCTTCACCAAGAGTGATGGACATAAAGGTACCTCCAGCAGCTGAATCCAATAGGTTCCGCGAAGAAAAGTTCGATCTCGCATAAAAGGTTTGGATGATCATCCAAGTAGTCGATCCATGGGTTGGGCAATTTTTAACCAAAGATTTCATTCTTTCCCATGCTTGTGCAACATGCTCATTATCCAATTATTTAAAATTCATTATGCTACTCCTCAAAGATATAATTTTAGCAGGGGGATAATATCTACCAATAAAAGCATCCTTGCATTTAGTCCATGAATCAATACTATTCTTAGGCAGAGATAGCAACCAATCTTTAGCTCTTCCTCTTAAGGAGAAAGGAAACAATTTTAATTTTATAATGTCACCATCTACATCCTTATACTTTTGCATTTCACATAGTTCAACAAAGTTATTAAGATGGGCAGCAGCATCATCAAAACTAACACCAGAAAATTGCTCTCTCATAACAAGATTCAGTAAAGCGGGTTTAATTTCAAAGAATTCTGCTGTAGTAGCAGGTGGAGCAATAGGTGTGCATAGGAAATCATTATTATTTGTGGTTGTGAAGTCAACTTAGTATTTTCAGGAGTAGCCATTTTAGCAGTAGTAAATAAAGCAAACTAGATAAAATAAATGCAAGTAACTAATTTTTTTGTGTTTTTGATATAGAGTGCAAGACAGTAAATAAAGTAAAACTAGCAACTAATTTTTTTGTGTTTTGATATAATGCAGCAAACAAAGTAGTAAATAAAGTAAAGCAAGACAAAAACAAAGTAAAGATATTGGATTGTGGAGACTCCCTTGCAGCGTGTCTTGATCTCCCCGGCAACGGCGCCAGAAAATATTGCTTGTTACGCGTACAGCACGCGTCCGTTGGGAACCCCAAGAGGAAGGTGTGATGCGTACAGCGGAAAGTTTTCCCTCAGAAAGAAACCAAGGTTTATCGAACCAGGAGGAGCCAATTAGCACGTTGAAGGTCGATGGCGGCGAGATGTAGTGCGGCGCAACACCAGGGATTCCGGCGCCAACGTGGAACCTGCACAACACAACCAAAGTACTTTGCCCCAACGAAACAATGAGGTTGTCAATCTCACCGGCTTGCTGTAACAAAGGATTAGATGTATAGTGTGGATGATGATTGTTTGCAGAAAACAGTAAAGAACAAGTATTGCAGTAGATTTGTATTTCAGATGTAAAGAATAGGACCGGGGTCCACAGTTCACTAGAGGTGTCTCTCCCATAAGATAAATAGCATGTTGGGTGAACAAATTACAGTCGGGCAATTGACAAATAGAGAGGGCATGACCATGCACATACATGATATGATGAGTATAGTGAGATTTAATTGGGCATTACGACAAAGTACATAGACCGCTATCCGAGCATGCATCTATGCCTAAAAAGTCCACCTTCGAGTTATCATCCGAACCCCTTCCGAGTATTAAGTTGCAAACAACGAGACAATTGCATTAAGTATGGTGCGTAATGTAATCAATAACTACATCCTCGGACATAGCATCAATGTTTTATCCCTAGTGGCAACAAGACATCCACAACCTTAGAACTTTCTATCACTCGTCCTGCATTTAATGGAGGCATGAACCCACTATCGAGCATAAATACTCCCTCTTGGAGTTAAGAGTAAAAACTTGGCCAGAGCCTCTACTAATAACGGAGAGCATGCAAGATCATAAGCAACACATAGGTAATAGATTGATAATCAACATAACATAGTATTCTCTATCCATCGGATCCCGACAAACACAACATATAGAATTACAGATAGATGATCTTGATCATGTTAGGCAGCTCACAAGATCCGACAATGAAGCACATAAGGAGAAGACGACCATCTAGCTACTGCTATGGACCCATAGTCCGGGGGTGAACTACTCACTCATCACTCCGGAGGCGACCATGGCGGTGAAGAGTCCTCCGGGAGATGATTCCCCTCTCCGGCAGGGTGCCGGAGGCGATCTCCGAATCCCCGAGATGGGATTGGCGGCGGCGGCGTCTCGGTAAGGTTTTCTGTATCGTGGCTCTCGGTACTGGGGGTTTCGCGACGGAGGCTTTAAGTAGGCGGAAGGGCAGGTCAAGAGGCGACGCGAGGGGCCCACACAACAGGCCGGCGCGACCAGGGCTTGGGCCGCGCCGCCCTGGTGTGTCGCCACCTCGTGGCCCCACTTCGTCTATCCCTCGGTCTTCTGGAAGCTTCGTGCAAAAATAGGACCCTGGGCGTTGATTTCGTCCAATTTCGAGAATATTTCCTTTGTAGGGTTTCTGAAACCAAAAACAGCAGAAAACAACAACTGGCTCTTCGGCATCTCGTTAATAGGTTAGTGCCGAAAAACGCATAAATATGACATAAAGTATGCATAAAACATGTAGATATCATCAATAATGTGGCATGGAACATAAGAAATTATCGATACGTCGGAGACGTATCAGCACCCTCACAGTAAGCAGTCTCTTCATTCCCGCCTCTCCATGCTTGTTTTTCGTCGCTGAATCGATGCCTCCATCGGCCTCCCGAGCGAGCTCGCCATGGTCGATAAGTGGGTACTTTTCTAACGCACGTGTGCCACCCCTACAACTATGCACACACGTTGCGCCGCCTCTAGAAGGTCATCGTGGACTTGTGGTCAACTGTTCCATCGTGGGAGTTCCCTAAATCTTCTTCAAGCTAACACTATCTCCTCGTTAGTTAAAAGTCCAGTTAAAGGGGATGCATACTTATACATCAAAGCATGTTACTTGTCAATTTTCGATTAGCAGTAGAGTGCTTGCTTCCTTGATCTGAATCTGGTGGTACCTGGGTTCAAGTCCGAGATCCGGCCAAAAAGGCCATCTTTTAAAAAGTATCTTCACAATTTGTTTGTAAGAATCTTCAAAAGAACTTGACCTTTTCATATGAGTTTTCAAAAAGTGATATATGTTTGGAACCAAAAAATGTAAGGAGTTCAATTTCATAATAATCAAATGCTTTCTTAATGCTTAAAACTTGGATAATTCATAACTAAAGTTCTACAACTCCAAATGAAACAAATTTATATCAAAAAATGTCTTACAAAATGCGCATAATCCAAAGCTAGTCTTGTCATGCATCATCGACCTTTTATCTATCATGACCAAATGGTAATTTCAATTAAAACTAAATGTTATGTGAGGGCATTTATAATTATTGCTGTTTATTTCAATGCCCCGCTTAATTTGGCAATGCATGCATCCATTCCTATTGCACATCACACATCATATTGTCGAATTGCACTATAGTGTTTTGGTTGGGTACTTCCTTTTCTTGTATGTGGATGTTTGGTTCTTCTTAAGTAGACATTGGTAAAGAGCAGCACGAGTAGGTGCCCCATGTGTGCGAGGGTCTAACTCCGAAGGCCGACACATAATCACAAATTATATTGAACAATTATACTTCTTCGTAATTTATCCTTATCATACTACAATATGAACAAAAATAACTTTATATTTCATAATTACTAGATTTAACTACACACAATGTTGTTAAATATTAATTATAGTGTTTTATGTTATTCAATTGAAATGCATATCATTGAAAAATGTGCTTGTGCTAAAATTAAATTTTGAATTTTAAAAAGGTATTGTTTCACATGTTCATGACATTTATTATTGGCCAAATCTTCAAATTGATCTCCTAAATGTGAAAAGGAATAACATAAGGACAAAATGGTATTGTTCCTCTAACTAGTATTTGAACTTTGCGTGAATTAAACAAATGCATGTATATTTTATCTTGGTATAAATCTATATAAAGCATATGGTATTCCAAATATTTATGTAGATGTTTCCAGTGTTGTTTCCAGTGTATGCGTATGCAATCAAATTTGTACAAACCACAAGAGTTTAAATTAGAACATTGGCATGATTTTCTACATGTTTTCTCGTAACAGTGGGTCTGATATGAAGTTCGTAACATGTGCAGGTGAAAAGGATAGGGGTGGTAACATATAGAAGGGGTCAACAGATTCGACAAAAATTCTTTAATTCTTTGACAATTTTAGCCTTTGCTAGTAAATAAATGACCTAATGCAAACCCGGTGAAGAAAACCTATATTTTTATAAGATTTACTTCAAACACAAAGGCTTCCACAAAATAAACAACCCTAGTAAAGAGCTCTAACAGAAATAACTGAGACAAACACAAAAGCTACCACAAGTTAAAAAAAGAGAGCAGTAAAAACTAGTACAAAGCTACGCTATTGACATGGGTAAAAAAATATGGCAATGAAGAAAAGGCTCATTACTAGAAGCCTATATCTGAAGTGAAGGTCTCTTCCGAGATGATGTAAAAAGCCATCATCGATGATGCCCCTTCTCGGCAACGACAATTTGTATGGCTTTGCAGCCAAAGTGGTAGGCTTATCGGTGACGGGCTTATATTACAAATTGTTTGCAATGTACTATTTTTGGTTTTCTAAATGATATTTATTTCCTAGCATCTACTATATTTCACGTATAAGAAGGAATTAAGAAATGCAGAGACATTTTAATCATAACTGATAAATATGCTATATACACTAATTTTACAATATGGTTGTAATGAGAATGGATTTTGTGCAACCATGCATGGGTGTGGATGTATTATGTATTTGATGGTTTTCTCCAGATTCCCGTTAGATGTGTCAGTTGAGCATTTTCTCTCTTCCATTATGTTCCATTTCCATTTTATCTACATCGTTTTTTTTTAGCTTTTCCCTTCATTTTCACGCGCGACCCGCGGACGAGGGTAAACTTTTTGCCCTGTCTAGGACACTAGATCATCATGTTGTCGGCTACCCCTATCCTCGGTTACTCCTTTATTCCTTTGGCCGGAACCTCCTTCTCGTCCTAGGTGAAAATCCATAATTTATTCTCCATGCTCCCCTGTCGGCGTGGCGGCTCGGTGGTGCAGCTACTCCACCTTCATCATCTCTGTTGTGCCGCCGGCTCACATGAATATCAAGTCACTGCCCGTCCTGAATTTATTATCTTTTTCCCTCTCTCTTTGGCCAAATCCTTACTCTCGTTGCCGTCAAAAAATCAAGCCGGCCTTTTGCGCCGACACGGTTCTCCGTCTGCCTTTGCCGGCCTATGCGGCTGGTCTGCCTGCCTGTAGCAACCGGTGCATCTTATTTGTCTGCATGTAGTCGCGTGCGGGGTCGCTCCATTTTCCTCTTCCACCCGGTGCGACTACTCCGTATTTCTTTAGCCGCTGGCGCGCCTGCTCCATGGTGCATCATCTCCACTTCCACTCCTCTCGCACATGTACATAATCAGCAGATGACTTCTTCCCCATGCTTGAGTACCTCGCCACTTGGTCTTGTGCGTCGCGTCCTGACCTGCCTACTCTTGGCCTCGACAAAAGAGCGACAAACAGTTTGCTCTCCCCGTGTCGCCTCCTACATGCGACCGAGGGGCCGGAACCCTAGCCCACCGACACCGCTCCCTTCCCCACTCCGTCTCCCCCTCCTCGTCATCCCCTAAGATGATGTCGGCCAAGATCGTGATGCCGACGAAGGGGGCCGCGGGGATCTTGTCTCTCCGATGCGGTGATAGGTGGAAGACCCCCGCGCGGAGCTCACATGTACCGCCACGAAAAACACCCTTTAGCTGACAAAATTTTCACGTGTTAGATAACATTTTTTTTTGTGTAGTGTTGTATACCATATGTCACTGATCATTGTCATGTTTCACCATTGTGAGTAGTTCCCTATATTCCCCGAGGGCATACGATGGATTGGCTATGATTATATATAGTATGTTATGAGTATTTGGTCAAGTTTATATATGTGATTCTACGATGTTAACATACGAACGTCGATTGTGTGTTACTTCACCTTGATGGTGCTTATCGTAACACCGACTTCACACTATTGGGAAACCCCAAGAGGAAGGTATGATAAGCACAGTAGCAAGTTTTTCCTCGGTAAGAAACCAAGGTTTAATTGACCAATAGGAGATATGCGTGACTTCTGAAGATGTTGCTAGCTGACTAGTGGCAGGGCGCACTACCGGCGTCAGCAACAACGTGGAACCTGCACACAACACAACCAAAATACTTTGTCCCAACTTACAGTGAGGTTTTTTTTTTGAAGCTTTACTGTAGGGGAGTCCCCCACAGTTATTTTATTAATTAGGGGTTAGAAACAAGGTCAGGGTCTACTCTAAGATATGTACAAAAAGGAAGAAAGAAAATTACAAGAGGTTATCTATCCATGTGGCTAAAAGATGAACATCACCCTTCCTCACTCTATACTTGAGCAGGGTAATATCTTGTAGAAAACCAGCTTTCCACGCTCTAAATGAAGGCTTCATCCCTTTGAAAATTTTATCATTCCTTTGCTTCCATATATTCCAACATGCCAAAATGACTATTTCCACAAAGCAAGGACCCTTGAATTGTTTCCTGGCGTGTACAAGCATTTCAGGCCCAGAACCTATGCCCCAATAAATCTGCAAATAAGACCATATCCTGGTACTGAAATAACATTGGAAGAAAAGATGTGACCAGTCCTCCAGGATTTTGCTCGGGCACAGAACACAAGAATGATCATCAGTAACCTTCCAATTTCTTCTGATCAGCATCTCTCTAGTGTTGATTCTGTCATGCAATATTAGCCATGCAAAAAACTTATGCTTGGACATGCACTTGCTTTTCCAAATCCATTGCGAAGGAAAATGATTAGGTAGGTGTTTAAAACTGAGATCATATACTTTTTTGGGAATGTATACACCATCTTTTGAGCACATGAGAGTCCACTGATCTGCCAAATCTGAGTTCAGAACAAACCCTTCAAGGTCCTGCTGTAATAGTCGTAATTCATTTGCAGCCTCCATTGAAAGTGGTAGATGAAAATTATCCGCTAAATCCGTGCTACAGAGCGCTTGCTTTACTGAACACAATGTATCTGTCGCAAAAGAGAATAATCTTGGATAGGCTTGTTCAAAAGATTGGGACCGCCAGGTATCAGACCAGAAAAGAATTGTATTCCCATTACCAACCTTGCAATTGCAGATCTGACGAAAATATTGAGACAGTCTCATGATATTGCGCCACCAGAAAGATCCACAAACAGTCACAGCATGTGGAGCATCATTATAGTAGTAAGTATGTTTAACCAGTCGAACCCATGGTAGATCAGCATCATTGTAAAAATTGTACAAATGCTTCAACAATAAACACTTGTTCTGTATCTTGAGATTGATAATACCCAAACCACCTTTTGCTTTTGGTCTACACACCATGTCCCAGGAGGCAAGTGAAAGTGCCTTATCTTCATCCTTTCTTTTGCGCCATAGACAATGTCTCCTAGCCCGATCAATAACATTAATGGCACCATCTGGTATATCTAAAGAGCAGAGAAAATGGATCGGCATAGATGACAATACAGAGTTAACTAAAACCGATCTTGTCCCCATAAGAGAGGAATGAAGCTGAAGCTGTCAATCTCCTTTCAATTCTATCTGTCAGAGGGGATAAATCTCTTATAGTGGGCTTGGTGGTTCCCATTGGTAAACCAAGATAAGTGAAAGGCATAGCTGCCACAGCACATTCAAAGTGTGAGGCCAGACAGTTGGTCTCTTGATCATCCATGTTGATTGGCACCAAAGACGATTTATGATAATTCACCTTAAGACCTGTGAATGCCGTGTATTCTTCCAATATTTGCTTCAAAATTTGTAACTGTCTAGGATCAGCTGGCAAAACAATTATTGTGTCATCCGCATACTGTATTATTGGGTAATCATTTGATCCTCTATTTGGAATAGGAGTGCTCAGCCGCCCTTCTCTATACGCATGATTAATAAAACTTTGCAACAAATCACCACCCAAAACATATAAAAGTGGAGACAATGGGTCACCTTGACGGACCCCTCTTCTACATACAAAATTCCTTCCTGGAACTCCATTTAATAACACTGCTGAGGAACCAGAAGAGAGTATCTCTTTAATCCATCCAATAAAAATTTCATCAAAACCTTTCTGTTGCAATATCTTAATGATAGCTTGATGTTCAATGGTGTCAAAAGCCTTTTCAAAGTCCAATTTCAGGACAATAACTTTCCTTTTGGATTGCTTGACATTGGTGAATATATTCAAATGTCCGAGCAAGGCAATCCTGTATTGTTCTACATTTGATAAATCCATACTGGTTTTCATGAATGCAGTCTTTGATATGATCTTGAAGTCTATTGGCAGCCAACTTAGTGAGAAATTTGAGACAAGTATTTGTCAACGAGATGGGTCGGAAATCATTGACAGTTTCAGGTGAATTCTTCTTTGGCACTAAAGTAATATATGAGCCATTGATACTATGCAAAGGGGTCTTCCCAGAATAAAAGTCCTGGCATAACTGCAAAAAATCTTTCCTTATAATTTTCCAACATTTCTTTACAAACATTCCATTGAAACCATCTGGCCCGGGTGCTCTATCCACTTTCATATGTTTGATGACATTATCAACTTCCGCTCGGAAAAGGCCGAGAGATGCAGCTTAAACCCTCAACACGTTGAACCATGTGAGAAATATCTGCCTGTGCTACTTCTCCAGTAGAAACACCCATTCGTCCTTTATAACAATTCCAGAAAGCAAGAGCCTTACTTTGATGATCTGTTAACACATTGCCATCAACATCTTTGATCTCAGTAATGGTGTTGTGTCCGTACCTTTCGATAGCCTTAGCATGGAAGAATTTCGTATTTTCACCACCAAGCCTGAACCCATCCGATAGTACATCTATTTCTCCAATAAGTGGACTGAATAGAAAGTAGCTTTTTAGATGCACCTTAACTGTATTCCGAAAATTAAATTCTGGAGTACTAAGGGCTCTATGCTCTTCAAGTTCATCAAGGAGGAGTACCACTTTATTACAATTTTCAATAAGATGCTTGAGATGAGATAAACTTTTCCCCCATTTCTTGAGCTCATGCCTAAGGTTCTTGAATTTTGCAGTCAGCATATTTGCTATGTGATTAGGTTTAACAGGCATATTCCACACTCTTTCAACAAGCTCATAAAAACCAGGTTTCTCTATCCACATGTTCTCGAAACGGAAAATTCTTGCTTTAGGGATTTTAGTGGAAATAGTTACCACACAAGGAACATGGTCCAAAGTTATTTTTGCCAAAGGTTGAACCACAGTATTTGGATACCTTAAAGTCCACTCACAACTTGTGAAAAACCAATCAATCTGCTCTAATAAGGGGATGCTTTGCATATTTGACCAGGTGAAACGCCTGTAACATCCCAACCTTGTGTTTATAAATAAATGAGTGTTCATGAGCATTGCATGCATGTAGTTTGCATTTGAGTAAAATTTGCAACAAAGTTGAATTGTTTTCAATTATGCAAATACCTCTCTGTTTCTTCTCCATTCAAAATCTCTCAAGTTTTCAAGTTAGGCAACATGGCATGGTTGTTAATCAACAAGCCATGTGTGTTTAATATCTTCTTTGCAAAATTTGAGTTCAAACAGAATTCAAAACAGATTTGAAAATTGAAATTTGAAAAGAGAAACAAAAACTAGAAAAAGAAAAGGGAAAAAAAATAGAGGGAGAACCCTCCTCTCTTCTCTCCCCGGGCGCGGCCCACCTCCCTCCCTCTCTCTCTTTCTCTCTCGGCATGGCCCAATTCGGCCCAGCCGAAACCCACCTAGCCCAACTTACCCCGCAGGGGGTTTTCTGCAAAATGGCGTCGTCTTCCCCGCCGTTCCAAGCTGCTGCCTGGCAGCAGCCCGGCCACCCGATGGCATGGCCGGCCCCGATGCATCTCGCCGCCCCCGACGGTCTATAAAGCTCGCCGCCGCCGCCCCTATGAACCCTAGCCTCGCTTTCCCCTCTTCCCCGCTCTCTTCCGCGAGGAAATCGTGAATCCCTAACATCACTGCCGGCCGGCCTCCGCCCGATTCCGGCGCCGGCGAGACTCCCCGGCCGCCGCCGACCTCTCCATCGCGTCGAGGGTGAGCCGCTGCACCTCCCTCTCCCCTCGCCTTGCTCCCTCTCCCTCCCGAGCATCACCGCCCCGCACCACCTGCCCCGCCGCCGCTCGGACATGGCCGCCGGCCATGCTCCGGCGACGATTCGCGAGCGGCGCCGCCACCAAACGGCTCAGTGCGCCGAGCCGCATCATTCCCCCACCCGCACGCCTCCTATCGGCCCCCAAATCGCCGGATTGAATTGCCACCAGAGCTCAATTGAGAGCTCATGGCCGGCTGACGTCATGATGACGTCAGCATGACGCCATATTTAGTTTTTCCATTTTCTGTAATTCATTTCTGCATTTCTCTATTTAGAAAATAATATGATATGTGGGCTCTACTGTCAGAATTTTAATAATTTCATAAATGTTTAGAAAAGAATAAAGTTATGACATGTGGGTCCAACTTTTATTATTTATATAATTTTTTCGAAATTGATTTAAAATGAATTAAATTTTGGAAATTCATAAGTAATTCTTTTTAAATCAGAAAAATATAAAATTATATATCAAAATGATCAGAAAAACAAATCCTAAATGTTTATCCATGTTTCATACATCTTTGAACCAATTAAATATGAGCCTTAGTAGAAAACCCTAATACACCCTCTCATATGGCGGTGTCCGAAGCCGAACCCCTTTAATTTCCATCGATGCACCTAGGTTTTCCGAATTCCTTTAACATGACATATCATTCATATTGTATGCGCATTGCACTATGCCATGTCGTGAATGTTTGTTTCCCTTTCCGGTATTTGGTTCTTCGCGCTAGGATCTGAGCCGGAGTCCGACGTCAACGCCACCGAAGAACAGTACTCATCCGCTGAGGGACAAGGCAAGCCCTAACCTGGTTCATCTATGATTTCGAAATGCTTTTTATCTGTGATTCCTACATATCGCATACGATTCAACTGTCTTTTATCGGTAGATAGAGTTACCCTATCTATTGCATGTCCGACCTTTGTAGCCTCGATACCCCGATCCACTCGCTCCTAGCATAACTAGGTTTGGCATGTGTGCGTCGCGAGAGCCTTTATCTCTTATGCTTAGCCATGCTTAGTTTGTTACGCTACTACTCCGGTCTTCGGACCGGAGCCGTACAATGATATGAATCTAGCATGACGAGGTTGACGTGGTAAGTATAGAGATGATGATGTTAAACATGATTAAAGGCTCGGACGAGAGGCCACATTGGGATGTGGTGGGTTGTTTCGTTTCTCGCCGACCCTAGGAACCGAGTTCTCGCCTCTTGAACCAAGACCGGAGCGTACAACCACACGAGGCCCTATTATGGTACCCTCTCGACTCACTAACTTGCCTAGTAGATTCCATGAGTCACATAGTTTGCGCGTTACCTGGTCATATGCATTGCATTTTGCTTGGGGGTTAAAGGTACATAACAGGCGGGTAAGCGTGGTCGTGGTGGCTGGGGGTTGCGGCCTCCGGGGAAACCCACCTCGGCTCACATCGTTAAGGACCGACTTCGGGACTTGACCCGTTACGGCGGAATAATCCTTAGCGCGTGACTCATGGTCTCGGCGACGGCAAGGTAAAGGTCGTGGTCGACCACCCTCTCGCCGGCTCTCCAAGGAAGAGAGCTAATATATATTGGCATTAAGAGTCGGTTGGCGCGTGTGGGTAAAGTTGTGCACCCTGCGGAGGTTATGAATCTTTTCGAAAAGCCGTGTCCACGGTTATGGACGACTTGGGAACGGACGTGGAGATCATAGAGAACATGAACCTAATCGTAAAACTTGGCAACCAATGTGTGCTTACGGATACCTTCTTCGGGTGTTGAGGGGGTAATCCGAGGATAGTGGTTCGAGATGATGAAGATTGGTGGATACAAGATGATGATCAGTAGAGATAGAGATGTCGCTCTCTTATCCCCTTTCAAAGGTTCTGAGTAGTCGAGCTTCTCTTCTCTCTTATCTTACAAAGGAAAAGCGGCTTTACGCAAAAGAAGATCTACCGGAAAGCCCGCATACCCGCTTTGCTAAAAGGTTGTACTAAGTCTTGCTGAGTCCCTGTACTCGGCTTTGCATGCTTTTGTTTCGGATGAAGTCGCTACGGCCGAAGGTGGTTTCTACGTTAACATCGATGGTTAGTTTGGAGTTCCCGAGGCGAGCACTGCGACTTATGGGCTGGGACGTCGCTTTATGTTATGGCTTCTTAAGCCCTTTGCTATCTTGTTATTTAGAATAACATAATTTGCTTCCGTTGCTTGTTGAATGTTGGGTCAGTGACCACTGCGTGTAATAATTTGGATCTTACTCTGCTAAGAGTTGTAATATATGCTTTTGAGTCGTAGAGTGATACGTCTCCAACGTATCGATAATTTCTTGTGTTCCATGCCACATTATTGATGTTATCTACATGTTTTATGCACACTTTATGTCATATTCGTGCATTTTCTGGAACTAACCTATTAACAAGATGCCGAAGTGCCAGTTCTCGTTTTCTGCTGTTTTTGGTTTCGGAAATCCTAGTAACGAAATATTCTCGGAATCGGACGAAATCAACGCCAAAGTTCCTATTTTCATCGGAAGCATCCGGAACACCGGGAAGGACCGTAGAGGGGCCACGGGGCCACCAAACCCTAGGCTGGCGCGGCCGGAGGGGGCCGCGCCGCCCTATGGTGTGGCCCCCCTGTCAGCCCTCCTGCGCCGCCTCTTCGCCTATATAAAGCCCCCGGATCGGAAAACCCGATACCAATTGACGAAACCCACGAAACCCGCCGGAGCCGCCGCCATCGCGAAGCCAAGATCCGGGGGACAGGATCTCTCGTTCCGGCACCCTGCCGGAGCGGGGAAGTGCCCCGGAAGGCTTCTCCATCGACACCGCTGCCATCTCCACCGCCATCTTCATCACCGCTCGTTGCTCCCATGAGGAGGGAGTAGTTCTCCATCGAGGCTCGGGGCTGTACCGGTAGCTATGTGGTTCATCTCTCTCCTATGTAGTTCAATACAATAATCTCATGAGCTGCCCTACATGATTGAGATTCATATGATGATGCTTGTAATCTAGATGTCATTATGCTAGTCAAGTGAGTTTTACTTATGTGATCTCCGGAGACTCCTCGTCCCACGTGTGTAAAGGTGACGAGTGTGTGCACCGTGTGGGTCTCTTAGGCTAGATTTCACGAATACTTACTCATTGAATGGCATAGTGAGGTGCTTATTTATATCTCTTTAAGATTGCAGCATGTTGTATCACAATTTATCCATGTGCTACTCTAGTGATTTGTTATTAAAGTAGTTTATTCCTCCCGCATGTGTGCAAAGGTGACAAGTGCGTGCACCGTGTTAGTACTTGGTTTATGCTATGATCATGATCTCTTGTAGATTATGGAGTTAACTATTGCTATGATAATATTGATGTGATCTATTCCTCCTACATATGCATGAAGGTGACGAGTGTGCATGCTATGCTAGTACTTGGTTTAGTAGCGTTGATCTATCTTACACTAAAGGTTACTTAAACATGAGCATTATTGTGGAGCTTGTTAACTCCGGCATTGAGGGTTCGTGTAATCCTACGCAATGTGTTCATCATCCAACAAAAGTGTAGAGTATGCATTTATCTATTCCGTTATGTGATCAATGTTGAGAGTGTCCACTAGTGAAAGTCTATTCCCTAGGCCTTGTTCCTAAATACTGCTGAGTTACTACCGCTTGTTTACTACTCGCTTGCGTTACTACCGCTGAGTTACTACCGCTTATTCTTGTTTCTATTGCGTTACTACTGCTGCAATACCACCACCATCAACTACACGCCAAGCACTTTTCTCGCCACCGTTGCTACTGCTCATACTTATTTATACCACCTGTATTTCACTATCTCTTCGCCGAACTAGTGCACCTATTAGGTGTGTTGGGGACACAAGAGACTTCTTGCTTTGTGGTTGCGGGGTTGCATGAGAGGGATATCTTTGACCTCTTCCTCCCCGAGTTCGATAAACCTTGGGTATCCACTTAAGGGAAACTTGCTGCTGTTCTACAAACCTCTCGCTCTTGGAGGCCCAACACCGTCTACAGAAAGGAGGGGAACGTAGACATCAAGCACTTTTCCGGCGCCGTTGCCGGGGAGGAAAGGTAAACGGCACACACACACCGGCAACCCCGGCAACCGGCACTTTTCTGGCGCCGTTGCCGGGGAGGAAAGGTAAAAGGCTCTCATACTACGGTCTCAGGTAAAGTATTTTTCTGGCGCCGTCGTGTGTGTGCTCAAAGCTATTTCCTTTAGATCCTGCAATTGCATCTTGTTGTTTCTTGTTTACACTAGTTTGGCATAATGGACAACAATGAGCTTCTTATTCTATTTCCTGAATTAAAACATGGATTGTTTGGTGCGAAAATTAAAAAACCTATGGAACCTTATTTGCATGCTGGTAGTAATATTAGTATGAACGCTTCGAACACCATTGTTGCTAATGATATAGAAAGTTCTAAGCTTGGGGAAGCTGGTTTTCATGATATTTTTAGTCCCCCAAGCATTGAGGAGAAAATTTTCTTTGATGATACTTTGCCTCCTATTTCGATGATTATAATGATAGTGGTCTTTTGATGCCACTTACTGCTGAGAGTAAATTTTGTTGTGATTATACTATGCCTCCTACACTTGATGAGAATAATAATGATAGCTACTTTGTTGAATTTGCTCCCACTACATCTAATAAAATTGATTATGCTTATGTGGAGAGTAATAATTTTATGCATGAGACTCATGATAAGAATGCTTTATGTGATAGTTATATTGTTGAGTTTGCTCATGTTGCTACTGAAAGTTATTATGAGAGAGGAAAATATGGTTGTAGAAATTTTCATGTTACTAAAATGCCTCTCTATGTGCTGAAATTTTTGAAGCTATACTTGTTTTATCTTCCTATGCTTGTTACTTTGCTCTTCATGAACTTGTTTATTTACAAGATTCCTATGCATAGGAAGCATGTTAGACTTAAATGTGTTTTGAATTTGCCTCTTGATGCTCTCTTTTGCTTCAAATACTATTTCTTGCGAGTGCATCATTAAAACTGCTGAGCCCATCTTAATGGCTAAAAAGAAAGAACTTCTTGGGAGATAACCCATGTGTTATTTTGCTACAGTATTTTGTTTTATATTTGTGTCTTGGAAGTTGTTTACTACTGTAGCAACCTCTCCTTATCTTAGTTTTGAGTTTTGTTGTGCCAAGTTAAGCCGTTGATAGAAAAGTAAGTACTAGATTTGGATTACTGCGCAGTTCCAGATTTCTTTGCTGTCACGAATCTGAGCCCACTGCCCTGC
>NC_061511.1:154369460-154384308 GCF_022539505.1 Lolium rigidum
CTTAATGCAATTGTGCATTGCTTTGCAACTTAATGCTTGGAGGGGTTCGGATGATAACTTTGAAGGTGGACTTTTTAGGCATAGATGCGGTTGGATGGCGGTCTATGTACTTTGTCGTAATGCCCAATTAAATCTCACTATACTCATCATGATATGTATGTGCATTGTCATGCTCTCTTTATTTGTCAATTGCCCAAGCTGTAATTTGTTCACCCAACATGCTTGTTCGTCTTATGGGAGAGACACCTCTAGTGAGCTGTGGACCCCGGTCCAATTCTCTTTCTTGAAATACAATCTCTTGCAATACTTGTTCTACTTGTTTTCTCTGCAAACAATCATATTCCACACAATACGGTTAATCCTTTGTTACTGACAAGCCGGTGAGATTGACAACCTCACTTTGTTTCGTTGGGGCAAAGTAGCTTGGTTGTGTTGTGCGGGTTCACGTTGGCGCCGGAATCTGCGGTGTTGCGCCGCACTACATCTCGCCGCCATCAACCTTCAACGTGCTTCTTGGCTCCTCCTGGTTCGATAAACCTTGGTTTCTTTACGAGGGAAAACTTGCTGCTTGTGCTCATCATACCTTCCTCTTGGGGTTGCCCAACGAACGTGTGAAATACACGCCATCAAGCATATTTTACGGCGCCGTTGCCGGGAGATCAAGACACGGCTGCAAGGGAGTCTCCACTTCTCAATCTCTTTACTTTGTTTTTGTCTTGCTTTATTTTATTTACTACTTTGTTTGCTGCACTATATCAAAATACAAAAAAATTAGTTGCTAGTTTTACTTTATTTGCTATCTTGTTTGCTATATCGAAAACACAAAAAAATTAGTTTACTTGCATTTACTTTACTTATTTCATCATGTTTCCTTTTGATTTTACCACAAAGAACATACCGGTAGGACGTGGGTCTATAGTTGGGAGAAATAATATAGAAGAATTCTTCAACCATGTTAGTACCATTGAAAATTTTGAAGATAGACACTTGGTAGATCTTGCGCCTACTTATGAAATTGCTGCCGCACATTTAGTTAAGCTTGTTGGAAACTAAATTTGTTAATCTTAATCCTATAATCCAACACATGTTTTCACGCTTGGTGATATGGAAGAAGGGAAAAGAAAGATTTTGTATTAGAAACCCTTCTTAGAGAATTTGGTGGTCTAGCAAGAGAAGCTAGAAAGGTGTTTGCTAAATTTAATATGCTTGGTTCTCCTACTAATTTTGTTAGTCTCCTTGAAAAGATGGATATGGATAGAATAAGATACACTAATAATATTGATGATGGAGGGGAGATCAAAGCACCAATACCATGTAAGCTCCTAGCTATGAATGATGCACTAGAAAATAACTATGCTTGGCTTGTTCTTGAAAATTTGTTTGATGAGAGTAGCACACCTAAGACTAATGAAAAGGGAGATGCTAAAACTTATGTATCTAATATAATATGCCTAGTTGAGAAAACTCCACACCTCGCTTGAGAATGCACCACCCTTCGATAATACTTGATACACACTTTTGCAGCCTAGCTGAAAGGCGTTAAAGAAAGCGCTTATGGGAGACAACCCATGTTTTTACCTACAGTACTTTGTTTTTATTTTGTGTCTTGGAAGTTGTTTACTACTGTAGCAACCTCTCCTTATCTTAGTTTTGAGTTTTGTTGTGCCAAGTTAAGCCGTTGATAGAAAAGTAAGTACTAGATTTGGATTACTGCGCAGTTCCAGATTTCTTTGCTGTCACGAATCTGAGCCCACTGCCCTGCAGGAAGCTCAGAAAATTATGCCAATTTACGTGCATGATCCTCAGATATGTACGCAACTTTCATTCAATTTGAGCATTTTCATTTGAGCAAGTCTGGTGCCATTTTAAAATTCGTCAATACGAACTGTTCTGTTTTGACAGATTCTGCCTTTTATTTCGCATTGCCTCTTTCGCTATGTTGGATGAATTTCTTTGATCCACTAATGTCCAGTAGCATTATGCAATGTCCAGAAGTGTTAAGAATGATTGTGTCACCTCTGAATATGTCAATTTATATTGTGCACTAACCCTCTAATGAGTTGTTTCGAGTTTGGTGTGGAGGAAGTTTTCAAGGATCAAGAGAGGAGTATGATGCAACATGATCAAGGAGAGTGAAAGCTCTAAGCTTGGGGATGCACCCGGTGGTTCACCCCTGCATATATCAAGAAGACTCAAGCGTCTAAGCTTGGGGATGCCCAAGGCATCCCCTTCTTCATCAACAAATTATCGGGTTCCTCCCCGAAACTACATTTTTATTCGGCCACATCTTATGTGCTTTTTCTTGGAGCGTCGTTTTGTTTTTGTTTTTGTTTTGTTTGAATAAAATGGATCCTAGCATTCACTTCATGGGAGAGATACACACTCCGCTGTAGCATATGGACAAATATGTCCTTGGTTTCTACTCATAGTATTCATGGCGAAGTTTCTCCTTCGTTAAATTGTTATATGGTTGGAATTGGAAAATGATACATGTAGTAATTACTATAAATGTTTTGGGTAATGTGATACTTGGCAATTGTTGTGCTCATGTTTAAGCTCTTGCATCATATGCTTTGCACCCATTAATGAAGAAATATATAGAGCATGCTAAAATTTGGTTTGCATATTTGGTTTCTCTAAGGTCTAGATAATTTCTAGTTTTGAGTTTGAACAACAAGGAAGACGGTATAGAGTATTATAATGCTTTCAATATGTCTTTTATGTGAGTTTTGCTGTACTAGTTCATCCTTGTGTTTGCCTCAAATAACCTTGCTAGCCTAAACCTTGTATCGAGAGGGAATACTTCTCATGCATCCAAAATACTTGAGCCAACCACTATGCCATTTGTGTCCACCATACCTACCTACTACATGGTATTTTCCAGCCATTCCAAAGTAAATTGCTTGAGTGCTACCTTTAAAATTCCATCATTCACCTTTGCAATATATAGCTCATGGGACAAATAGCTTAAAAACTATTGTGGTATTGAATATGTAATTATGCACTTTATCTCTTATTAAGTTGCTTGTTGTGCGATAACCATGTTTACTTGGGAACGCCATCAACTCGTTGTTGAATTTCATGTGAGTTGCTATGCATGTTCGTCTTGTCCGAAGTAAGGGCGATCTACACTGAGTTGAATGGTTTGAGCATGCATATTGTGAGAGAAGAACATTGGGCCGCTAACTAAAGCCATGTTCCATGGTGGAAGTTTCAGTTTTGGACAAACATCCTCAAATCTCTAATGAGAAAAGAATTAATTGTTGTTGAATGCTTAAAGCATTAAAAGAGGAGTCCATTATCTGTTGTCTATGTTGTCCCGGTATGGATGTCTAAGTTGAGAATAATCAAAAGCGAGAAATCCAAATGCGAGCTTTCTCCTTAGACCTTTGTACGGGCGGCATAGAGGTACCCCTTTGTGATACTTGGTTAAAGCATATGTATTGCGGTGATAATCCAGGTAGTCCAAGCTAATTAGGACAAGGTGCGAGCACTATTAGTACACTATGCATGAGGCTTGCAACTTATAAGATATAATTTACATGATGCATATGCTTTATTACTACCGTTGACAAAATTGTTTCATGTTTTCAAAATCAAAGCTCTAGCACAAATATAGCAATCGATGCTTTTCCTCTATGAGGACCATTCTTTTTACTTTTAATGTTGAGTCGGTTCACCTATTTCTCTCCACCTCAAGAAGCAAACACTTGTGTGAACTGTGCATTGATTCTTACATACTTGCTTATTGCACTTATTATATTACTCTATGTTGACAATATCCATGAGATATACATGTTACAAGTTGAAAGCAACCGCTGAAACTTAATCTTCTTTTGTGTTGCTTCAATACCTTTACTTTGAATTATTGCTTTATGAGTTAACTCTTATGCAAGACTTATTGATGCTTGTCTTGAAATGCTATTCATGAAAAGTCTTTGCTTTATGATTCACTTGTTTACTCATGTCATACACATTGTTTTGATCGCTGCATTCTCTACATATGCTTTACAAATAGTATGATCAAGTTTATGATGGCATGTCACTCCAGAAATTATCTTTGTTATCGTTTTACCCGCTCGGGACGAGCGGAACTAAGCTTGGGGATGCTGATACGTCTCCAACGTATCGATAATTTCTTGTGTTCCATGCCACATTATTGATGTTATCTACATGTTTTATGCACACTTTATGTCATATTCGTGCATTTTACGGAACTAACCTATTAACAAGATGCCGAAGTGCCGATTCTTTGTTTTCTGCTGTTTTTGGTTTCAGAAATCCTAGTAAAGAAATATTCTCGGAATTGGACGAAATAAAAGCCCGGAGGCCTATTTTCTCACGAAGCTTCCGGAAGTCCGAAGGAGAGACGAAGAGGGGCCACGGGGGCGCCAAACCCTAGGGCGGCGCGGCCCCACTTGGCCGCGCCGGCCCGTGGTGTGGGCCCCCGTGCCGCCTCTTGACCTGCCCTTCCGCCTACAAATAGCCTCCGTGACGAAACCCCCGGTGCCGAGAGCCACGATACGGAAAACATTGCTGAGACGCCGTCGCCGCCGATCCCATCTCGGGGGATCCTGGAGATCGCCTCCGGCACCACTGCCGGAGAGGGGAATCATCTCCCGGAGGACTCTACGCCGCCATGGTCGCCTCCGGAGTGATGAGTGAGTAGTCTACCCCTGGACTATGGGTCCATAGCGGTAGCTAGATGGTTGTCTTCTCCCCATTGTGCTATCATTGTCGGATCTTGTGAGCTGCCTATCATGATCAAGATCATCTATATGTAATTCTATATGTTGCGTTTGTTGGGATCCGATGAATAGAGAATACTTGTTATGTTGATTATCAAAGTTATGCTTATGTGTTGTTTATGATCTTGCATGCTCTCCGTTATTAGTAGATGCTCTGGCCAAGTAGATGCTTTTAACTCCAAGAGGGAGTACTTATGCTCGATAGTGGGTTCATGCCTGCATTGACACCCAGGACGATGATGAGAAAGTTCTAAGGTTGTGTTGTGCTTGTTGCCACTAGGGATAAAACATTGATGCTATGTCTAAGGATGTAGTTGTTGATTACATTACGCACCATACTTAATGCAATTGTCTGTTGCTTTGCAACTTAATATCTGGAGGGGTTCGGATGATAACCTCGAAGGTGGACTTTTTAGGCATAGATGCAGTTGGATGGCGGTCTATGTACTTTGTCGTAATGCCCAATTAAATCTCACTATACTCATCATGATATGTATGTGCATTGTCATGCTCTCTTTATTTGTCAATTGCCCAAGCTGTAATTTGTTCACCCAACATGCTTTGTTCGTCTTATGGGAGAGACACCTCTAGTGAACTCGTGGACCCCGGTCCAATTCTCTTTACTTGAAATACAATCTACTGCAATACTTGTTCTACTGTTTTCTCTGCAAACAATCATATTCCACACAATACGGTTAATCCTTTGTTACAGACAAGCCGGTGAGATTGACAACCTCACCGTTTCGTTGGGGCAAAGTAGCTTGGTTGTGTTGTGCAGGTTCCACGTTGGCGCCGGAATCTCTTGTGTTGCGCCGCACTACATCTCGCCGCCATCAACCTTCAACGTGCTTCTTGGCTCCTCCTGGTTCGATAAACCTTGGTTTCTTTCTGAGGGAAAACTTGCTGCTGTGCTCATCATACCTTCCTCTTGGGGTTGCCCAACGAACGTGTGAAATACACGCCATCAGTGTACCCATTACCATTCGTTCACCTCTCAAAACAATTTTACTCATGTTTTAAAAATGAAAAGCTCTAGCGCATGTTAATCCCTGCTTCCCTCTGCGAAGGGTCAATCTTTTACTTTTATGTTGTGTCTCCATCCTTTCTTTGAGCACTTTCTTGAGAGCACAACTGTCATTCTTAGTGTAATATGCTTGTCTCAAAATATGATTGATTGTAGTATAACTTTGATGCTTTTATCTTTGACAATCACTATTTCTAGTCTTTATATGAACTTCAGAGGTGCCTGAGCATTTATGTTTTGCTGATCAAATATGGGCAAGCGAGATACCACTCTATCATACTCTTTTATGAACATTGCAATCCTGCTTATATACATGATTCATGATGCTTATTATTAATTGTTGGTACCTTTCCATGATTGACATAGCTATTAGATGATCTTATTTGCATGTATCTTATTATGAACTGCCTAAGTGTTAGCCATAGCATGAGAATATTTACATCATATGAACAAATGTGTTCGTGAAAGTTCTTTTATCGCTCAGTTGTTAACCGAATTGCTTGAGGACAAGCAATAAGCTAAGCTTGGGGAGTTGATACGTCCAAAACGTATCTACTTTCCCGAACACTTTTGCTATTGTTTTGCCTCTAATTTGTGTATTTTGGATGCAACTAACACGGACTAACGCTGTTTTCAGCAGAACTGTTCGGTGTCTCGTTTTTGTGTAGAAATCCAACTTTCGGGAAAATCCTCGAATTTATGCGGAAGGTCCTATTTTCCCAGAATATTGGCGGAGCCGAAGGGCGAGCCAGGTGGGGGCCCGAGGGCCCCACACACTAGGCCGGCGCGGCCCAGGAGGGGCCCGCGCGGCCCTAGTGTGTGGCGGCCTCGGCTGGCCCCCAACACCCTCTTTCGGACTACTTATTGCCTTCGACCTAAAAACGCACGGGAGGAAGTCGAAGTCGCCAGAAACCCTCCAGAACGCCGCCACATCGCGAAACTCCATCTCGGGGGCCAGAAGTCTCCGTTCTGGCACTCCGCCGGGACGGGGAATTGGAGGAGATCATCGCCACCATCACCACCGACGCCTCTCCATCGACCAGCCATGTTTCCCCCATCCATGTGTGAGTAATTCCCCCGTTGTAGGCTGAAGGGGATGGTAGGGACTGGATGAGATTGGTCATAAAATAGTGTAAGATTGTTAGGGCATAGTGCCTAGTGTCCGTAATTGGTACTTTGATGATATTGTTGCAACTTGTTATGCTTAATGCTTGTCACTAGGGCCCGAGTGCCATGATCTCAGATCTGAACATGTTATTATTTCATCATGATATTCATTGTTTATGGTCTTACCTGCAAGTTGTATACACATGTCGCTGTCCGGAACCAATGGCCCCGAAGTGACAGAAATCGGGACAACCGGAGGGGATGGTAGTGATGTGAGGATCACATGTGTTCACGGAGTGTTAATGCTTTGCTCCGGTACTCTATTAAAAGGAGTACCTTAATATCCAGTAGATTCCCTTGAGGCCTGGCTGCCACCGGCTGGTAGGACAAAAGATGTTGTGCAAGTTTCTCATTGCGAGCACGTACGACTATAATTGGAACACATGCCTATTGATTGCTTTGTACTTGGACACCGTTTTATTATTATCTGCAAATGCCCCGCTTGATTGTTACATGAGTTTCTCTCATCCATGCAACGCCCGTTATCCGTCCCCGTGCCTACGGTATTTTAATCCTGCTGTTTACTAAAATCACTACTGCTCGTCTCGTTACTCTGCTGCTGTTATTTCACTATCGCTACTGCTATAAAACTGTTACTACTCGATAAACTCTTGCGAGCAAGTCCTGTTTCCAGTGCAGCTGAATTGACAACTCCGCTGTTAAGGTTTTCAAGTATTCTTTGTCTCCCCTTGTGTCGAATCAATAAATTGGGTTTTACTACCCGCGAAGACTGCTGCGATCCCCTATACTTGTGGGTTATCAAGACTGTTTTCTGGCGCCGTTGCCGGGGAGCATAACTTTATTTGGAAGTTCACTTGGATTGATATTGTTCGCTGCAAATTTTCCATCATGGGTAAAACTCGCGATCCTAAAGTCGCCATATTACCATCCACTACAAGAAAAGGTACAACTCTGAGTACCTCTGCTACTCTTGATTCACCATCTGTGATAAGTCAACTTGTTTCACCACCACAAGCTTCACTTGCTGGTACTTTTGCTGAATCTGAAAACTCTCATAATATTGATAATATTTCTGATGTGCTTGATGATAGTGGTTCATTGGGATCCTTTCTAGATGCTACAATTGCTAGGTCTAGACAAATTGAAAATACTGAAACTCATAATGCTACCACACCTGTTAATTCACCTGAACTTGATTATTCTAGTGATGATCCTGATGAAGATTATGTGGAGCTTAATGATGATTTTATTAATAGATGCAATGCTACTGCTGATGCAAGTAAAATTAAAAAGTTTCTCACACAATATACTCGTTAGACATAAGTTATCTCCCGATCCTAAATTTGCCACATCTCCTATATGCATTAAGGATAAAGATTATCATTTTTCTCTTGATCTATCTCATATAGCTATTGTAGAGAAAGCACCCTTTTGTGGTACTGAAAAAGAAAGTGCTGTAGAACACATGATTGAACTTTCTTCTATGAGTAGCTTGTTTTCTGATGATGTCAAGATGCGTACTTATTTTGTCGCTAAAATTTTTCCTTTCTCATTAGATAGGGTTCCTTGTTGTTACACGTATGGCATCATGTATGGCAAATTTGGGGTCATTTGGAGATATTCGAAAAAATCACTTTGCTTAAACGCATGCTGTTTCGTCTCACTGAAACCAGCTTTTCTAACAAGGTGATTTTTTCTACATTCTCTAAATGACCTCAAATTTCATACAGCTGATCTTCTATACATAGATAGATAGATTGTTTCGTTTTTACATTTTTCGAACTTTTTATTTCCCTTTATAATCCCCAATTGATTTTCAGATTTGGTAACAAGTTATGGCATAATGTATGGCATCATTTTCGCCCTAAATTTGAAATTTTGTGAAACTTTCCCTTTTAGATATTCCTTGTTGTTATAGATATGGCATCATGTATGCCAAATTTGATTAGGTCTCACTGAAACCAGCTTTTGTAACAAGTTAGGTTTTTTCGACCTTCTGAAAAGGGATTTTTTGCGTGAAAAGTAATGGATACAACAAATCGGTGATGGTTTATCATTTTTTTCGTGAAAATTAATGGCTACAACAAATCGGTGATGGTTTATCATTTTTTGCGTGAAAATTAATGGCTACAACAAATCGGTGATGGTTTATCATTTTTTGCGTGAAAATTAATGGCTACAACAAATCGGTGATGGTTTATCATTTTTTGTGTGAAAATTAATGGCTACAACAAATCGGTGATGGTTTATCATTTTATGCGTGAAAATTAATGGCTACAACAAATCGGTGATGGTTTATCATTTTTTGCGTGAAAATTAATGGCTACAACAAATCGGTGATGGTTTATTATTTTTTTCGTGAAAATTAATGGCTACAACAAATCGGTGATGGTTTATCATTTTTTGCGTGAAAAGTAATGCCTAAAAGAGTTTATAATTTTTAGCGCGTGAAAATGAATACAGAAAACCGCCCTTTAGCATACTTAGAGAGTGGAAGGTAACCGTCGACAGAGAGAGAGGGGTTATCCCGCCCGTTAGATCATACGATCAACGGTCGGCGGGCAAGATCCGCGTGACATGGGCTAGACCAATCAGAGCAATGTTGCACGTCTGCGAGAATTTGTGGAGGGAGATGGCAAAACTGAGTAGTATCAAGAAACCAAGGGCACCTGTATAATAAACAGACTAAGGGATTCAAATATGAGATTTAAAAAATGGAAAATGCGTGTTTTGTACAATGAAACCCATCTTGGCCTACCTCAAACTATTTGCAATACAAATATACATGAGTGTGAGAATTGTGGCCTCATTTAGACAAAGTATGTTTTGGGGAAAGCTGTTTTGGGAAGGGCTTATTGTGGAAAACCATGCACCTTCATAGCTACTAGGTGATTTGAGAAGGCCTTTGAGAAGTGGCAATTTGTGGTAAAACTTGATTTATCTATGACTTATCTATGTTTTGAGAACTGGCAATTTGTGGTAAAGACTCCATGAGTATGTGCCACTATTTTTCGGATCTTTTTGCACATTAAATGACTCATTTAACTAGTTAATCCCAATTGTTGACTGTCTGTTGACCAGCCACTTGAGGGTAAAACTGAGCATATTGCACTAGCCAGTATTAGCACTCAAGGGGAAAACTGAGCACACAAAAAATGCTAGTATATGACTCGAGGTTATATCTGAGTATATCTAAATTTCCGAGGTTAGACTCGAGGACGCGTGTTGCGGTGCAGAAATGGAAGACCTGCAATTGTTGACGCGTAGACGCGGGTCGCGGTGCGAAGTCGAAGACGTGCAATCGTGGACGCGTGTCGCATTGCGAAGTCCAAGACGTGCGGACGTGCGGCGGTGGACGCGTAGGACGCGGGTCGCATTAACCACCCCTCGCCTTTATAGACGCCTCCTCCCACTATCTCCGTCACTCTCACTCGCCCACGCAACGACGCCTCTCTCACGTCCCATCATCTTCTCCAAAGCTCCCAAGCAAAAAACCCTCTCCCTCTCCCTCTCCTCTGCCGGCGAGATGGACAAGGAGAATGCCAATCCCATCGTCGACGGCGCCGTCGGCTCCAAGCGCGACCCCTCCCTCTTCGACGCCGTCCCCTCAATGGATGTTGTCGCCGCCGCCGCCGGTGCATCGAAGGCTGCTGCCGCGGGTGGCAGTCAGATCCCGCCGGGATTTGACCCCTATGAGCCGGTGCCGTACGTCCGGCCCCCGAACCCCTACGACACCTTCCTGGAGGACCCATGGAACGAGGTAACTACGGTTTGCTTCCTTTTTGTTTCCCCATTCCTTTTTGAACCCTATTTTTGCTGGTGTAGATGGATCTGTAGATGGATGAGTATTGGGCTAATATTTGCGCCGATTTTATTCCATTTTGTTTTGATCACTTCTTGATTTCCTTTAAGATTTGGGGTTTGGCCGTTCGGTTAATTTATGCAAGTAATAATTGGATCTCAATCGGTTAATTTATGCAAGTAATCATGGGATCTCAATCGGTTATTTTATGCACTAATCAAAAGATATCAACCGTTTAATTTTGCAAATAATCTGGAATGTGTTCAAGTTCAGATCTGGAATCTGTTTCTTTGCCTATGATGAATCGTTGGGCACAATTTTTTACAGGGAGGGTTCAGCGAACCATTGCTATGTACAAATCTGTTGTGCATGAGCTTTGGTTCGCTTACACCTTCCCTGTAGATATATAATCATGCCCACTCTAACCGAGGTCGACACTGTTTTTCCTAACTTTGTTATCATGCACGTTCGTCATCGTTGCAACTCATTCACTCATAGTTTCTGGTTGATATGGATCGGATGTCCGGCAGCCGACGTCGGCGGCGACGACGAGGAGCAGGACGTCAAGACTCGCCAGTGTCTGCGGAGGCTGCAGGTCGGCCAGTACATCTCCTACTTCGCCAAGGGTGTGTACAGGTGCCCCTTCTGCACCAGGAGACTCGGCGCCACAGACTTCAACTGCCTCATCACGCATGCCGAGAACATCGGCAACACCTTCCCCAAGGTTGGCACGACGGTGAACGTCTACTCCTTCCGCGCCAAGAACAGGGCGCTCGGCATGCACCTCCGTAGCATGCAGCGGGTGGAGATCTCCGCCAGGCGCATGCCTCCGCTCAAGCCCAAGGCTCCCAAGGGGAGCTGCAGCAACAAGTGGAGGGAGAGCCAGATGGGGTAGGCGGAGTCTCGGACGTGTCTGCTGCTCGCCTCCCATTTTGTTGTTGGGATCCCTTTGTTGTTAGCTAGGGATCCCTTGTTGTTATGTTGTTAATATGATGGTGCTTGTCAAGAACCTCGAACCTCGTTACTATGTTGGTCTGCTGTGTATGCAGCTTATTATCTAGGGAGGGGTCCCTATTATCTATCCCTATTCTACTATATTTTGTTGGTCTTTGTTTTCTCTATTTACTATGACTGTGAATTTATCGTACATTACCCTGGAGATTTGCTTCTAGATTTAACTACATACATATGCACCAGAGGGAGTACTAGATTTGCTGCCATATTGGGCAAACAACGAGGGCCAAAAGGCACAAATAATTGAAGAAATACAGAAATGCAAGCTTCTCTAGATTTGATACTATTTTGGTGAAAAGGACAGAGAGAAAGAGGGGAAAAAGGTGCTCTTAATAATGCCAATTTGGGGCCGAGAGAGACGGAACCCAGCTCCTGCTCACGTGCAACCAAACGCGGTCTCGTCCTGTCCCACGCGGTCCCTTTCTACCAGCCCCACGCGACGCGGCCCCACACGACGCGGCCCCACACGTGACAGAACGGTCAACTAAACGGGAATCCTGCCGTCTGAGCTGCTTCTACGGGTTTCAAAAAGGGCTTGGGGAAAACTGAGGAAAAACTAAGGAGCTGGGGAAAACTGAGTACAACTAAGGAGCCAGGGGCAGGAAAATAGAAATCCCTTCTTAATAAGTTGCTTGTTGAGCGGTAACCATGTTTTTGGGGACGCCATCAACTCTTTTACCTTTGTTGAATATCATGTGAGTTGCTATGCATGTTCGTCTTGTCTGAAGTAAGGGAGATTTTCATGATCAAATGGTTTGAGTATGCATAATGTTAGAGAAGAACATTGGGCCGCTAACTAAAGCCATGATTCATGGTGGAAGTTTCAGTTTGGACAACTAATCCTCAATCTCTTATGAGAAAATTAACAGTTGTTGAATGCTTATGCATTAAAGAGGAGTCCATTATCTATTGTCTATGTTGTCCCGGTATGGATGTCTAAGTTGAGAATAATCAAAAGCGAGAAATCCAATGCGAGCTTTCTCCTTAGACCTTTGTACAGGCGGCATAGAGGTACCCCTTTGTGACACTTGGTTAAAACATATGCTATGCAATGATAATCCATGTTAATCCAAGCTAATTAGGACAAGGTGCGAGCACTATTGGTATACTATGCATGAGGCTTGCAACTTATAGGATATCTTATACATAACACATATGCTTTATTACTACCGTTGACAAAATTGTTTCTTGTTTTCAAAATGAAAAGCTCTAGCACAAAAATAGTAATCCATGCTTCCCTCTGCGAAGGGCCTATCTTTTACTTTATTGTTGAGTCAGTTTACCTATTCTTTCTATCTCAGAAGCAAACACTTGTGTCAACTGTGTGCATTGATTCTTACATGTATACTTATTGCACTTGTTATATTACTTTGTGTTGACAATTATCCATGAGATATACATGTTGAAATTGAAAGCAACCACTGAAACTTATATCTTCCTTTGTGTTGCTTCAATGCCTTTACTTTGAATTTATTGCTTTATGAGTAACTCTTATGCAAGTCTTATTGATGCTTGTCTTGAAAGTATTATTCATGAAAAGTCTTTGCTATATGATTCATTTGTTTACTCATTATATTCATCATTGCTTCGAATCGCTGCATTCATCTCATATGCTTTACAATAGTATGATCAAGATTATGATAGCATGTCACTTCAGAAATTATCTTTGTTATCGTTTACCTACTCGAGGGCGAGTAGGAACTAAGCTTGGGGATGCTTGATACGTCTCAAACGTATCTATAATTTCTTATGTTCCATGCTACTTTATTGATGATACTCACATGTTTTATACACATTATATGTCATTATTATGCATTTTCCGGCACTAACCTATTGACGAGATGCCGAAGAGCCAGTTGCTGTTTTCTGCTGTTTTTGGTTTCAGAAATCCTAGTAAGGAAATATTCTCGGAATTGGACGAAATCAACGCCCAGGGTCTGATGTCTACGGGTGCTTCTATCTTGTAGACAGTGTTGGGCCTCCAAGAGCAGAGGTTTGTAGAACAGCAGCAAGTTTCCCTTAAGTGGATCACCCAAGGTTTATCGAACTCAGGGAGGAAGAGGTCAAAGATATCCCTCTCAAGCAACCCTGCAATCACGATACAAGAAGTCTCTTGTGTCCCCAACACACCTAATACACTTGTCATATGTATAGGTGCACTAGTTCGGCGAAGAGATGGTGAAATACAAGTAGTATGGATGTATATAAGTGGTAATAACAATCTGAATAAAATATGGCAGCGAGTAAACATGCAACAAAACAGTAAATAAACGGAGTTTCGATGCTTAGAAACAAGGCCTAGGGATCATACTTTCACTAGTGGACACTCTCAACATTGATCACATAATAAAACCACTCTACACTCTCTTGTTGGATGATGAACACCACTAATTGCGTAGGGCTACAAGAGCACCTCAATGCCGGAGTTAACAAGCTCCACAACATTCAATGTTCATATTTAAATAACCTTAGAGTGCATGATAAACCAACGCAATCACACCGAGAACTAACATAGCATGCACACCGTCACCGACAGACTATGAAAGGGGGAATAAATTGCATCAATACCATCATAGTAATAGTTAACTTCATAATCTACAAGAGATCACAATCATAAACTATGCCAAGTACTACACGATGCACACACTGTCACCATTACACCGTGGAGGAGGAATAGAATACTTTAATAACATCACTAGAGTAGCACATAGACAACTAGATCACAAAGAGAGAGATGAACCACATAGCTACAGTAGAGCCCTCGGCCCCGGGGGTGAATTACTCCCTCCTCATCATGGAGACAGCGATGGCGGTGAAGATGGCGGTGGAGATGACTCCGGGGGCAATTCCCCGTCCCGGCGGCGTGCCGGAACAGAGACTTCTGTCCCCCGAATTGGAGTTTCGCGATGGCGGCGGCTCTGGAAGGTTTTCTCGGGTTTCGTCAATCGTGATAGGGTTTTCGCGACGGAGACCTTAAGTAGGCGGAAGGGCGGCCTCGGAGGGGGCCTGGTGGGCCCACACACTAGGGGGGCGCGCCCCACCCCTTGGCCGCGCCGCCCTGGCGTGTGGGGCCCCCCGGCTCCTCTCCGATACTTCTTCGATGCACTCGGAACCTTCCGGGAAAAATAAGGT
>NC_061511.1:154384408-154453886 GCF_022539505.1 Lolium rigidum
CGTAACTTGTACAATACGAATCCCTCGGCTCCACCTCCTATATAAGGGGGAGTCGAGGGGCAAAGAAAGAATCGAATCATTGTTTTTCAAACCCTAGTTTCATAATCGTCGAGTACTTTTCGGCTGAAACCTTCGAGATCTACTTGCCCTCTACTTCCAACTAAACCATAGTCTACAATCTGTAGGCATTGATAAGTTAATACCTTGTCACTTTGCTTACACAAGCCATGGCTAACCGAATCCTAGGGTGCCTTTCATCAATCACATACCATGGAGGAGTATCTATTTGCAAAATTAAGTTGCTTACTGATGAATCAGAGCAAAACATGTGAAGAGAATTATTAGTAAAGTTTGATTAATCGGGGCTGGGAACCCCATTGCCAGCTCTTTTTGCAAAATTATTGGATAAGCGGATGTGCCACTAGTCCATATGAAAGTCCGTCAAGAGTAAATGACAAGGTTGTAAGTTAAACACCACATACTTCCTCATGAGCTATGAAACATTAACACAAATTGAGAAGCATTTTGAAGGTTTAAAGGTAGCGCATGAGAATTTACTTGGAATGGTTTGAAATGCCATGCATAGGTGTTTATGGTGGACACTTTGGAATAACTTGGTTTTCATGTGTTTGGAAGCACGAGCAGTGTTCCCGCTCAGTACAAGTGAAGGCTAGCAAAAGACTAGGGAGCGACAAATCAAGAGAGCAATAACTGTCATAATCATGCTTGCGGCAAAATAAATTAACTGAGGCATAAAAGTGATACAAGAACTCTGAAACAATGTAAATCATCGAGGCTTAATTGACTTTTGTTCAGTCATATGCATGCGTGAGCATGTGCCAAGTTAATTCAAACGAATTATTCAGAGGAGGATACCACAATATCATACCTATTTATGAATAAAACAATGCAAGCAAACATCCATGACATGCTACTCATATTAATAAATTGGAGATAAACATGAGAGATCATGAACTACTAGACTTTCTTAAATGACATATACCTCACATGAACCAACCAAGCATGCTCACATGGATGAGTATATGTACAAAAATGAAAACAAATAGAGTTCATACCAGCCTCTCACCACAATCAGATTGTCGAATAGCGTCATTATTGCCTTTTCACTTGTGTAGCTTGAATAATATGGAATGAAAAACCACGCTCCAGCCACCGAAGACCATTGAACTCATGATGAACTTTACAAACCAAAGAAGAACAGAAAATATTTTTGGTGTTTTCGAATTTGGAAGCAAGAACAAAAGGAAATAAGCAAACAAAGCAAAATCTTTTTGGATTTTCTTATAGCAAACCAACGATAGCAAATAAAGTGAAACAAATGCAAGAAACCAAAATAAACAAGTGGTGAAGAGAAACAACAGAAATATTTTTGGTCTTTTTGTGTTTTAGGAAAGAAACAAAGCAAGAACAAGAAAATGAAAACTAAAAGAAACACAGAAAAGCAAGATGGCAGAAATCTGCCAAAACTTGACAGCAGTACAGTAATCGATTTTAAAGAAATTCTTACGCTTCTCAGCTCGAGAAGTGTTCAACTAATGAAAGTTAGATAACAACCTGAGGAACATGCACAATTGGCAGCTCAAAATAACGTTCTGGCTGTGCGCACGATTTTTTTTAGTAACAGTCCAGAATCTGTTTTCAGGCAGCACTTCCCCAAATATCATCTTCCTCTCATTAGAAAACCACTCAAAGAAACTAAACAAGTATGTAAAAGTATCCAGCAACCATAATATGCAAAGAATGAGTGATGCCGGTATACCTCCCCCAAGCTTAGGCTTTTGGCCTAAGTGGAGATCAACCCCAGCGAGGGTCTGGGTTCCACGCCGGTGGATCATACATGGCGTAGTCATAATAAGGTCCCGATGCAGAAGAAAAGCGTGGAGGCTCCTCATGCCCAACTTGATGCGAAGAACTCGCTGCATCGGATGACGAATCGAGGTGTTCCTCGTCCTCCTCCTTGTTGTCTCTTGCACGATGGCCTCCTCCCTCTATGTATGCATTAAGTGCACTTTCCGTGATTGACCAATTCTCCCTGGAATCAAGGTTAAACAGAGCAGGTGCAGGCAATCCTACTAATTTTTCAGTTTTCTTAGTTATTCTCCAAGCTTTCTTGTAAAATGTTATTCTATAAGACAGGTTGCTCAAATTGGACGAATCAGAAACAAATTCATGCTTAATCATGGAGACTATGTCAAGTTTCTCTATGGGAAGTTGAATATCAAGATGGTGAGGTTCTACACCATGCATAGCTAATAAACGAGAGGCGATGAGACCTCCACAAATTCCTCCCTTCTCACGGTTAGTAGCAAGTCTGTTGGCTATCAAAGCACCCAAGTTGTAAGTCCTATCACTTTGTAATGCAGCAGCTAGAAAGGCTAGATCCTGAATAGATAACTTACTTCCATTCTTTCTAGCAAGAACGCACTTGGTGATGAAATAAGCAAAGTAACGAATAGCCGGGAGTTGAATGCTACTGATTTTACCACCATCCTCTGAGAAGCTTCTTCCATGACAAATCATCTTGAAGAGGTCCAAGAACTCTTGCGGCGATCCTCTTATCTTCTCGCATGATCCCCATTGCGGCACTCTGATTGCTTCACAAAAATCATTGAATGGCAAGTTGACAGTTTTATTATAAATTTTGTACTGAACCATGGGGTTAGATCGCGACCAATTGAATTTAAAATCCTGCACTACAGACATAGTCAGTTTTGCATATTGGCATGGTTCACCATCAACAAAATCATCCAACCCTGCACGAGAGATTAGACTTTGAACATCTTGCAAGATTCCTGCACTTCTCATAAAATCCACGCACGGGTAGTAAGCGGGGTATACTCCTTCTTCGCGGTGAACTCTCATGACCGGTTGCACCTCCAATTCTTGTTGGTTGAGTTGGTGCCTACTCCCTTCCAGTTTCTTGAATTGTATTGATATGGATCCAATCATAAGATTTTGATATCCTTCTTTAGGCTCATATATAGGACAATCGATAGTTCCAACTTTGATAGTTCTCACATTAGAAATAGTATTAACTCCACATACTTTATCAATCCTCTTGGGGTAATAGACGGTGTGCTCCCTATCATCAACATTGAAAGTAACCTTTCCTTTATTGCAATCAATAACAGCCCCTGCGGTGTTAAGAAAAGGTCTCCCAAGAATAATAGACATATTATCATCTTCAGGCATTTCCAACACAACAAAATCAGTTAATATCAAGTAGTTATTAGTAACTTGAACAGGAACATCCTCACATATACCAACAGGAATAGCAGTAGATTTATCAGCCATTTGCAAAGATATATCAGTAGGTATCAACTTATCTAAGTAAAGTCTCTTATAAAGAGAAAAAGGCATAACACTAACACCGGCTCCCAAGTCACATAGAGCAGTTTTAACATAATTATTCTTAATAGAACAAGGAATAGTAGGTATACCTGGGTCGCCCAACTTCTTTGGAACTTTGCCATTGAAAGAGTAATTAGCAAGCATAGTGGAAATTTCCTCATTGGGGATTTTCCTTTTGTTAGTAACAATATCTTTCATATACTTTGAATAAGGAGGCAATTTAATAGCATCGATCAAAGGGATTTGCAAGAATAAAGGTTTCATCCAATCACAAAATTTATTATAGTGTTCTTCTTCCTTTGATTTTAGTTTCTTAGCAGGAAAAGGCATTTGCTTTTGCACCCAAGGTTCCCTTTCATTACCATGTTTCTTAGCAATAAAATCTTCTTTAGTATACTTTTTATTTTTATCTTGCTTTTCAGGTTCATCTTCAACTTCTTCTTTATCGAAACATCATTCTTATCATTACCATTATTATTATCATGTTCATTACCACTTTCAGTTTCAGCATCGGAAATAGAAATACTATTAGGATCATTAACGAGTTCGGAGGATTCTACAACATTTTTATGTTTCTTCTTCTTTTTCTTAGAAGGAGCACTAGGTTCAATGCGTTGAGAATCTTGTTCAATTCTTTTGGGATGCCCTTCAGGATATAGAGGATCCTGGGTAGAGACACCACCTCTAGTTGTTACTTCATAAGCATGTTTCTTTTTAGAATTATTTTTTAATAAGTCATTTTGCACTTCAGTGAGTTGATCAATTTGAGTTTGAACCATTTGAAAATGTTTAACAAGCATCTTAACATCATTGGAGGTTCTCTCCACAATATCATGCAAATTTCTAATAGCTTGAGAATTTTCCATTAGATGATTCTCTACTCTCATATTAAAATTTTCTTGCTTAACAATATAATTATCAAACTCATCTAAGCATTGCGCAGGAGGTTTTGAATACGGAATATCTTCCCTAGTAAAGCGCTGAAGGGAGTTTACCTCAATCATGGATGAAGGGGAAATTATCTCACATATATCTTCTATGGGAGGTAGATTCTTCACATCTTCGATTTAATACCTTTCTCCTTGAGAGACTTCTTGGCTTCCCTCATATCTTCATCATTCAATTTAATTAAACCCCTCTTCTTCGATATTGGCGTTGGAATTGGTTCAGGCGTAGTCCAATCATCATGATTCCGGCCTATTTTAGCCAATAATTCTTCAGCTTCGTCTGGAGTTCTTTTCCCGAAAACACAACCAGCACAACTATCCAAATATGCCCTAGACTCAATGGTTAGTCCACTATAAAATATATCAAGTAGATCATTCTTTTCTAAATCATGTCCAGGTCGAGCTCGATAAGAGAACAAAATCTTGCCCAAGCCTCGGGCAATTTCTCTTCATCTCCCTGGTCAAATCTATAAATTTTCCGTAAAGCAACATGTTGAGCACTAGCAGGAAAGTATTTTCGAAAGAAAACATCACGCAAATCAGTTGGACTTTTAATAGAACCAGGAGGCAAATTATTATACCAAGTTTTAGCATCATCCTTTAATGAGAAAGGAAAAATTTTAGCGACAAAATAAGTACGCATCTTGACATCATCAGAAAACAAGCTACTCATAGAAGAAAGTTCAATCATGTGTTCTACAACACTTTCTTTTTCAGTACCACAAAAGGGTGCTTACTCTACAATAGCTATATGAGATAGATCAAGAGAAAAATGATAATATTTATCCTTAATGCATATAGGAGATGTGGCAAATTTAGGATCAGGAGATAACTTATGTCTAACAGTATATTGTGTGAGAAACTTTTTAATTTTACTTGCATCAGCAGTAGCATTGCATATATTAATAAAATCATCATTAAGCTCCACATAATCTTCATCAGGATCATCACTAGAATAATCAAGTTCAGGTGTATTAACAGGTGTAGTAGCATTAGGAGTTTCAGTATTTTCAATTTGTCTAGACCTAGCAATTGTAGCATCTAGAAAGGATCCCAATGAACCACTATCATCAAGCACAGCAGAAACATTATCAATATTATGAGAGTTTTCAGATTCAGCAGAAGTACCAGCAAGTGAAGCTTGTGGCGGTGAAACAAGTTGACTTATCACAGATGGTGAATCAAGAGTAGCAGAGGTACTCAGAGTTGTACCTTTTCTTGTAGTGGATGGTAATATGGCGACTTTAGGATCGCGAGTTTTACCCATGATGGAAAATTTGCAGCGAACAATATCAATCCAAGTGAACTTCCAAATAAAGCTATGCTCCCCGGCAACGGTGCCAGAAAACAGTCTTGCTAACCCACAAGTATAGGGGATCGCAGCAGTCTTCGCGGGTAGTAAAACACAATTTATTGATTCGACACAAGGGGAGACAAAGAATACTTGAAAGCCTTAACAGCGGAGTTGTCAATTCAGCTGCACCTGGAAACAGACTTGCTCGCAAGAGTTTATCGATAGTAACAGTTTTATAGCAAGTAGCAGTAGTGAAATAACAGCAGCAGAGTAACAGAGACAGCAGTAGTGATTTTAGTAAACAGCAGGATTAAAATACTGTAGGCATGGGGACAGATAACGGGCGTTGCATGGATGAGAGAAACTCATGTAACAATCAAGCAGGGCATTTGCAGATAATAATAAAACGGTGTCCAAGTACAAAGCAATCAATAGGCTTGTGTTCCAATTATAGTCGTACGTGCTCGCAATGAGAAACTTGCACAACATCTTTTGTCCTACCAGCCGGTGGCAGCCGGGCCTCAAGGGAATCTACTGGATATTAAGGTACTCCTTTTAATAGAGTACCGGAGCAAAGCATTAACACTCCGTGAACACATGTGATCCTCACATCACTACCATCCCCTCCGGTTGTCCCGATTTCGTCACTTCGGGGCCATTGGTTCCGGACAGCGACATGTGTATACAACTTGCAGTGTAAGACCATAAACAATGAATATCATGATGAAATAATAACATGTTCAGATCTGAGATCATGGCACTCGGGCCCTAGTGACAAGCATTAAGCATAACAAGTTGCAACAATATCATCAAAGTACCAATTACGGACACTAGGCACTATGCCCTAACAATCTTACACTATTACATGACCAATCTCATCCAATCCCTACCATCCCCTTCAGCCTACAGCGGGGGAATTACTCACACATGGATGGGGGAAACATGGCTGGTCGATGGAGAGGCGTCGGTGGTGATGGTGGCGATGATCTCCTCCAATTCCCCGTCCCGGCGGAGTGCCAGAACGGAGACTTCTGGCCCCCGAGACGGAGTTTCGCGATGTGGCGGCGTTCTGGAGGGTTTCTGGCGACTTCGACTTCCTCCCGTGCGTTTTTAGGTCGAAGTCAATAAGTAGTCCGAAAGAGGGCGTCGGGGGCCAGCCGAGGCCGCCACACACTAGGGCCGCGCGGGCCCCTCCTGGGCCGCGCCGGCCTAGTGTGTGGGGCCCTCGGGCCCCCACCTGGCTCGCCCTTCTGGCTCCGCCAATATTCTGGGAAAATAGGACTTTCTGCATAAATTCTGAGGATTTTCCTGAAAGTTGGATTTCTGCACAAAAACGAGACACCAGAACAGTTCTGCTGAAAACAGCGTTAGTCCGTGTTAGTTGCATCCAAAATACACAAATTAGAGGCAAAACAATAGCAAAAGTGTTCGGGAAAGTAGATACGTTTTGGACGTATCATGGTTTCAGACAAAGGCTTGGGTAAAACTGAGGAAAAACTAAGGAGCTGGGGAAAACTGAGCACAACTAAGGACCCGAGGGCACGAAAATAGAAATCCCTATTAAGAAATAAGACACATAAGTACATATTCTTCACCACAATAGTTTTTAAGGCTATTTGTCCCATGAGCTATATATTGCAAAGACAAAGAATAGAATTTTAAAGGTAGCACTCAAGTAATGTACTTTGGAATGGCAGGGAAATACCATGTGGTAGGTAGGTATGGTGGACACAAGTGGCATAGTATTTGGCTCAAGGATTTGGATGCACGAGAAGAATTCCTCTCAATGCAAGGCTAGGCTAGCAAGGTTGTTTGAAGCAAACTCAAGTATAAAAGGTGCAGCAAAGCTCACATATGAACATATTATAAGTATTATAAGACTTTACATTGTCTCCTTGTTGTTCAAACACCTTGACCAAAAAATATCTAGACTCTAGAGATCAATCATGCAAACCAAATTTTAACAAGCTCTATGTAGTTATTCATTAATGGGTACAAGGTACATGATGCAAGAGCTTAAACATGATCTATATGAGCACAACAATTGCCAAGTATCACATTATTCAAGACATTAAACCATTTACCACATGCGGCATTTTCCGTTTCCAACCATATAACAATGAATGAAATAGTCCAACTTTCGCAATGAACATTTAAGATAAAGCTAAGAACATGTGTGTTCATACGAAACAGCGGTGCGTGTCTCTCTCCCAAACAAAGAATGCTAGGATCTGATCTTATTCAAACAAAAACAAAAACAAAAACAAACAGACGCTCCAAGTAAAGCACATAAGATGTGATGGAATAAAAATATAGTTTCACTAGAGGTGACCTGATAAGTTGTCGATGAAGAAGGATGCCTTGGGCATCCCCAAGCTTAGACGCTTGGGTCTTCTTAAAATATGCAGGGATGAACCACGGGGGTATCCCCAAGCTTAGACTTTTCACTCTTCTTGATCATATTGTATCATCCTCCTCTCTTAACCCTTGAAAACTTGCTCCACACCAAACTCAAAACAATCTCATTAGAGGGTCAGTGCATAATTCATCTTTTCAGAGGTGACATAATCATTCTTAACACTTCTGGACATTGCACAAAGCTACTGAAAGTTAATGGAACAAAGAAATCCATCAAACATAGCAAAACAGGCAATGCGAAATAAAAGGCAGAATCTGTCAAAACAGAACAGTCCGTAAAGACGAATTTTTTTGAGGCACCAGACTTGCTCAGATGAAAATTCCCAAATTGAATGAAAGTTGCGTACATATCTGAGGATCACGCACGTAAATTGGTAGATTTTTATAAATTTTCTACAGCAGGGCGGCTCAATTTCGTGACAGCAAGAAATCTGTTCCTGCGCAGTAATCCAAATCTAGTATTGACTTTACTATCAAAGACTTTACTTGGCACAACAATGCAATAAAATAAAGATAAGGAGAGGTTGCTACAGTAATAAAAACTTCCAAGACTCAAATATAAAACAAAAGTGCAGAAGTAAAATAATGGGTTGTCTCCCATAAGCGCTTTTCTTCAACGCCTTTCAGCTAGGCGCAGAAAGTGTGAATCAAGTATTATCAAGAGATGAAGCATCAACATCATAATTTGTTCTAATAATAGAATCATAAGGTAACTTCATTCTCTTTCTAGGGAAATGTTCCATACCTTTCTTGAGAGGAAATTGATATTTAATATTACCTTCCTTCATATCAATGGTAGCACCAACAGTTCGAAGAAAAGGTCTTCCCAATATAATGGGACAAGATGCATTGCATTCAATATCCAAGACAACAAAATCAACTTGGACAAGGTTATTGTTAACCATAATACGAACATTATCAATCCTCCCCAAAGGTTTCTTTATAGCATTATCAGCAAGATTAACATCCAAATAACAATTTTTCAATGGTGGCAAGTCAAGCATATCATAAATTTTCTTAGGCATAACAGAAATACTTGCACCAAGATCACATAAAGCATTACAATCAAAATCATTGACCCTCATCTTAATGATGGGCTCCCAACCATCTTCCAACTTCCTAGGAATAGAAGTTTCAAGTTTTAGTTTCTCTTCTCTAGCTTTTATGAGAGCATTTGTAATATGTTTTGTAAAGGCCAAATTTATAGCACTAGCATTGGGACTTTTAGCAAGTTTTTGTAAGAACTTTATAACTTCAGAGATGTGACAATCATCAAAATCTAAACCATTATGATCTACAGCAATGGAATCATTGTCCCCAACATTTTGAAAAATTTCAGCAGTTTTATCAGTTTCAGCAGTTTTAGCAGTTTCAGGTAATTTTGCACGCTTTGCACTAGGAGTAGAAACATTGCCAACACCAATTATTTTACCATTGATAGTAGGGGTGTAGCAACATGTGAAGCATTAACATTACTAGTGGTGGTAATAGTCCAAACTTTAGCAACATTATTCTCTTTAGCAAGTTTTTCATTTTCTTCTCTTTCCCACCTAGCATGCAATTCAGCCATCAATCTAATATTTTCATTAATTCAAACTTGGATGGCATTTGCTGTAGTAACAATTTTATTATCAATATCCTTATTAGGCATAACTTTAAATTTTAAAAGATCAACATCAGAGGCAAGTCTATCAACCTTAGAAGCAAGAATATCAATTTTATCAAGCTTTTCTTCAACAGATTTGTTAAAAGCAGTTTGTGTACTAATAAATTCTTTAATCATGGCTTCAAGACCAGGGGGTACATTCCTATTATTGTTGTAAGAATTCCCATAAGAATTACCATAACCATTACCATTAGCAGAAGGATATGGCCTATAGTTGTTACCAGAATTATTCCTATAAGCATTGTTGTTGAAATTATTACTTTTAATGAAATTCACATCAACATGTTCTTCTTGGGCAACCAATGAAGCTAAAGGAACATTATTAGGATCAACATTAGATCTACCATTCACAAGCATAGACATAATAGCATCAATCTTATCACTCAAGGAGGAGGTTTCTTCAACAGAATTTACCTTCTTACCTTGTGGAGCTCTTTCCGTGTGCCATTCAGAGAAATTTATCATCATATCATCAAGAAGCTTTGTTGCCGCCCCCAAAGTGATGGACATAAAGGTACCTCCAGCAGCTGAATCCAATAGGTTCTGTGAAGAAAAATTCAGTCCTGCATAAAAAGTTTGGATGATCATCCAAGTAGTCAGTCCATGGGTTGGGCAATTCTTCACCAAAGATTTCATTCTCTCCCATGCTTGAGCAACATGTTCATTATCTAATTGCTTAAAATTCATTATGCTACTTCTCAAAGATATAATTTTAGCGGGAGGATAATATCTACCAATAAAAGCATCCTTACATTTAGTCCATGAATCAATACTATTCCTAGGTAAAGATAGCAACCAATCTTTAGCTCTTCCTCTTAAGGAGAAAGGAAACAATTTCAATTTTATAATGTCACCATCTACATCCTTGTACTTTTGCATTTCACATAGTTCAACAAAATTATTAAGATGGGCAGCAACATCATCAGAACTAACACCAGAAAATCGCTCTCTCATAACAAGATTCAGTAAAGCAGGTTTAATTTCAAAGAATTCTGCTGTAGTAGCAGGTGGAGCAATAGGTGTGCATAAGAAATCATTATTATTTGTGCTAGTGAAGTCACACAACTTAGTATTTTCAGGAGTACCCATTTTAGCAGTAGTAAACAAAGCAAACTAAATAAAGTAAATGCAAGTAACTAATTTTTTTGTGTTTTCGATATAGAGAACAAGACAGTAAATAAAGTAAAACTAGCAGCTAATTTTTTTGTATTTTTGATATAGGAGCAAACAAAGCAGTAAATAAAATAAAACAAAGCAAGACAAAAACAAAGTAAAGAGATTGGATGTGGGAGACTCCCCTTGCAGCGTGTCTTGATCTCCCCGTCAACGACGCCAGAAAAAGAGCTTGATTGCGTGTAATACACACGTCCGTTGGGAACCCCAAGAGGAAGGTGTGATGCGCACAGCAGCAAGTTTTCCCTCAGTAAGAAACCAAGGTTATCGAACCAGTAGGAGTCAAGGAGCACGTGAAGGTTGTTGGTGGCGGAGTGTAGTGCGGCGCAACACCGGGATTCCGGCGCCAACGTGGAACCTGCACAACACAATCAAAGTACTTTGCCCCAACGTAACAGTGAGGTTGTCAATCTCACCGGCTTGCTGTAAACAAAGGATTAGATGTATAGTGTGGATGATGATGATTGTTTGCGAAGAACTGTAAAGAGCAATTGAAGTAGATTGTATTTCAGATGTAAAGAATAGGACCGGGGTCCACAGTTCACTAGTGGTGTCTCTCCCATAAGATAAACAGATGTTGGGTGAACAAATTACAGTTGGGCAATTGACAAATAAAGAAGGCATACCAATGCACATACATATATCATGATGAGTACTATGAGATTTAATCGGGGCATTACGACAAAGTACATAGACCGCTATCCAAGCATGCATCTATGCCTAAAAAGTTCACCTTCGAGGTTATCATCCGAACCCCTCCAAGTATTAAGTTGTAAACAACGAGACAATTGCATTAAGTATGGTGCGTAATGTAATCAACACAAATATCCTTAGACAAAGCATCGATGTTTTATCCCTAGTGGCAACAAGCACATCCACAACCTTAGAACTTTCCGTCATCGTCCCGCATTTAATGGAGGCATGAACCCACTATCGAGCATAAATACTCCCTCTTGGAGTCACAAGTATCAACTTGGCCGAGCCTCTACTAGCAACGGAGAGCATGCAAGAACATAAATAACATATATGATAGATTGATAATCAACTTGACATAGTATTCAATATTCATCGGATCCCAACAAACACAACATGTAGCATTACAAATAGATGATCTTGATCATGATTGGCAGCTCACAAGATCTAACATGATAGCACAATGAGGAGAAGACAACCATCTAGCTACTGCTATGGACCCATAGTCCAGGGGTGGACTACTCACACATCGATCCAGAGGCGATCATGGCGATGAAGAGACCTCCGGGAGATGATTCCCCTCTCCGGCAGGGTGTCGGAGGCGATCACCTGAATCCCCCGAGATGGGACTGGCGGCGGCGGCGTCTCTGGAAGGTTTTCCGTATCGTGGCTCTCGGTACTGGGGGTTTCGCGACGAAGGCTTTAAGTAGGCGGAAGGGCAGGTCAAGGGGCGTCACGAGGGGCCCACACGCTAGGGCCGCGCGGCCAGCACCTGGGCCGCGCCGCCCTAGTGTGTCGCCACCTCGTGGCCCCACTTCGTTTCCTCTTCGGACTTCTGGAAGCTTCGTGGAAAAATAGGACCCTGGGCGTTGATTTCGTCCAATTCCGAGAATATTTCCTTACTAGGATTTCTGAAACCAAAAACAGCAGAAAACAACAGAATCGGCTCTTCGGCATCTCGTCAATAGGTTAGTGCCGGAAAATGCATAATAATGACATATAATGTGTATAAAACATGTGAGTATCATCAATAAAGTAGCATGGAACATAAGAAATTATAGATACGTTTGGGACGTATCAGTGAACTACTCACACATCGATCCGGAGGCGATCATGGTGATGAAGAGACCTCCGGGAGATGATTCCCCTCTCCGGCAGGGTGCCGGAGGCGATCTCCTGAATCCCCCGAGATGGGATTGGCGGCGGCGGCGTCTCTGGAAGGTTTTCCGTATCGTGGCTCTCGGTACTGGGGTTTTCGCGACGAAGGCTTTAAGTAGGCGGAAGGGCGGAGTCGGAGGGCTGACAGGGGGCCACACACTAGGGCGGCGCGGGCCCCCCTTGGCCGCGCCGCCTTATGGTGTCGGCGCCCCGTGGCCCCACTTCGTTTCTCCTCCGGTCTTCTGGAAGCTTCGTGGAAAAATAAGACCCTGGGCGTTGATTTCGTCCAATTCCGAGAATATTTCCTTTGTAGGATTTCTGAAACCAAAAACAGCAGAAAACAACAACTGGCTCTTCGGCATCTCGTCAATAGGTTAGTGCCGGAAAATGCATAATAATGACATAAAGTGTGTATAAAACAGGTGAGTATCATCATAAAAGTAGCATGGAACATAAGAAATTATAGATACGTTTGAGACGTATCAGCGCGCAGCACAACGACACCGACGACGATGACGACGACGCCGCGTACGCCGCCTACGACGACGATGACTACATCGAGGCGCTCGCGTACCAGAACGAGGAGGTGAAGGACGACAGCGATGACTACGTCGCGACGGTCTTCCACGAATGGCAGCAGGCCGTGGCGGAGGGCCGCGTTTTCGAGTTCCCGAAGAACATGACGGACGACGAGATGGCGAAGCTCGGCGTCCTCGTCTCCGAGAACGACACGCCTGTGCAGCCGCCGCTGCCCCGCTACGCCACCGGCGTCATGCCGCCGGGCCTGTCGGAGGATGAAGCCCTTCGACTGGCACTACAGGACTCGGCGGCGCCACAACCGCAGCCCTGGGCGCCTCCTCCACCGCCGCCACAGCCGCAGCCCTAGGCGCCTCCTCCACCGCCGCCACAGCCACAGATCTGGGCGCCTCCACCGCCGCAGCCATGGGCGCCTCCTCCACCTCCAGCACCGCCGGCGCGCCCGACGTACGCTCCCCCGGATGGCAACTGGCCGTGGGTGATACCGGAGCTCATCGTGCTCGACAGCGACGAGGAGCAGCAGTAGGCGTTAGGGTTTTTTTCATGTTTTAACTATGTAAATTATGTTTCATGTATTAAAAAAAGTTCCGCCAAAAAAATGCGTCCGATGGAGCCACCCCAACGCAAACGGACGTGCGGTTAATTTCGACCATTTCGGCCGACGCAAACGGACACGCGCGGACGCTAAAATGTGTCGCGCCGCTGGAGATGCCCTTAGATGGGCAACTAGCTAGTGAGACGTGTACAGTCTCGTGTACAGTCTCGTCTACTAGTATTTAAATGGGCGCTAGCTAGTGCTAGTCCTTCCATCTTCAATGTAAGACGTTTAAGAGGATTAATCGAGAGTTAATGTTTTTAAAGTTTGACTAAGTATATACACAAAAATATAAACATTTACAATACTGAATCAATATTAATAGGTTTACCATAAAATATATTTTTTAATATATTTATTCAATATTATAGGTTTAAATATTTTTTCTTAAATATTTAATTAAAGTTAATAAAATTTAATTTTTAGCTAATCTTTAGATGCCTTACAATATTGGGACGGAGGGAATACTACTTCTCTGGGTCAAGCACGATGCATTTGCAGTTTTCTATTTGCCATTCTCTCTCTCATCTCTCCCCTCCATAAATGTGCTCCTCACTCCAGCACCCATATTTTTTGAATCTCCAATCAAATTTGTGTACGAGTATTATATTTTCTCGTGATATACGCTATGATACAGTATCTACTTATGTTACTCTAATTTTTTCTCTTCTCCTTAATTAGCTGTCACATCATTATTTTTGTGGGACCAATATGCATGATACTATGATACTAGTATTATAGCTAGCCTTACCTGAGTAAGCATCCATGCCTCATATTCTCTCTCTTCTCTCAATGGTTATCTCAGTTCAGCATGAATGCGCACTTCTAACATAGAGATGGACTCGACGATTATGGCCGTCGGCTCAAGACCGGTTAAGGTTGGAGTTGACCGTGGCAGAGTACGTGCCACCATGTCGCCAACAACACAACCCAAAGAGAGTAGTGATACTAATTTATCAAGCTAGTAACGAAAAGGAAATACCTCCTCGAAATAGGCTTTCGCATCGCTTTATAAATAAAACAACCAACATCCATACAAGTTTCAAGAACAACACACTCACAAACTACCAAACACCAAAGGTCTGCTGGGGCCACAGCACAACATTCTCAAAGAACAAACTCAAACGATACAACCCAAAAAGAAAGGCCATTCAGAGACTGGACGACATAGAATGCGATGGGCTGCCGCAAGAGGATCCTCCAACATACCGTCCAGGCGTTCCCTATCCCGCTCCGATGTCTATAAAGCGGGTACCACTGAGTCAAGTCGACGTAGAAAAAGAAATACCAAGCCATAGAAATTATATCTCCAGACGCGCAGCAGCTAGTTCCGTCGCTAGTATGTACCATCACCATGAAATAATCAGGAGACTCGTCAGGTGTGTGTACTTGTCAACTACTAGGATACACGAATTTAGCATGAACTATTGTTGACCAGATTTAAAGACCCGAGTAGGCCACGGGAAGAGTTTAAATGTGACTGTCGCCGGGTAATATACTTAATCGGGTGATCTATTTTCGGTACAAAACGTTTCATCCCTGGCTCCCGCGAGTCCCAGGACGAAACCCTAATCGCCGCCGCCACCAGAGCTCCTCCCCACTCCCCCGCTTCGCTGCCGCCAGGTGGGCGCCGCCGGGCGAAGCTCGGGGGCGCCGGCTGCGGCGGGGCACCTCTCCCCTCCTCGCGCTGTCGCCGGCGCGGGCGGTCTCGTCGCGAAGGGGTGCGATGCTGGCAGGGGGCGTGGCGGCGTGGTGGCTCTGTGTGCTGGGCGCACTTAGGGCGGCGCGAGCTCGGCCGGCGGCAGGATCAGGGCGTCGAGCACGGCGACGCGAGCTTCGGCGGCCACGGCCGGGCGGGCCGGCGGTGGCGAGGCCTGTAAGGATGGAGCAGGGCGAGGCGTGGGCTGGGTGGCCTCCCTGGCCGCCATGCGTGCGGGTTGGGGCAGGGGCCCCGGGCCCTGCCAGGCCCTCTTCGCTCCCAGATCTGGTACCCGGCGGCCATGGTGGCCGGCGGCTGCCTCTCTGGCCTTCTTTGGGGTCTTTATGTCGACCTCGCGATGGTGGTTCTTGTTTCCCTCGGTGCTGCAGCGGACAGGGTTGGGATGCTGGGGCGGCGGCCCTAGAAGGGGGAGCTTTCTGGTTGGCGGCCGAGCCAGTAGCTCTGGTGCTGGTCGGTGCCATGGTTGTGAGGGCGACGTGGTTCTCGACGAGTTGAGTGTTGTGGGGTGTAGATGGCGGTGAGGTTGCGAAGGGGAAACCTTTGCCCCTCGGGCCACGGTGGCGGCGTCCGCGGACGACGTTCCCTTGTTGAAGGCGCCGTGAGGCCAATCTCCGTCCCTCTACTTCGCCCGGGTGAAAACCCAAGATCCTCGGATCGGGCGGTGGCGGCACTCCGGTGTCGTGCTCTTCTTGAAGACACCGTCTTGGATCCCACAGCGCGAGGCTCACCGAATGTTGTGACGGAGGTGATTCTTCGGCGATCTTCGGCAAGGCTTACTCCGTGCCCTTCCCTTGTGGAGCTTCCTTGGCGCTGCTCTTCGGTTTGTGAGCAACGTGGGTCGGTCCCCGGTGGTGGTCGGCTTCCGGCGGCGTCTCTGCGACGGAGGAGTTCTGTTGAGGTGCGCGTGAAAATGGCTCGCTCTCGAGTGAGCTCCGGCCCGACACTGTAGACTCCAGTTCTTCTCCGAGTCCTCGTAGGCGCTTTGGCTGAGCTTGTTGGTCGCGCTTTCGGTTACAGCTTCTTTGGTAGTTCGTGTGGGTGTGTGGTGTCGTTCTGTAAGCTGGGTTCACCACTTTGTATTGTTCTCGCTGTTGGTGGCTTTGTTAATTTAAAGTTGGACACTTGAGTGCCTTTTATCTAAAAAAAAAAATCTATTTCCGGTACAAATTGCTGAATATGAGTCCTTTTGTATAAACAAGCTACTGAATAGGGGCCTGTTTTCCTCCAAGATTATAAAGTGATTTCTCACAATGCCACAATGGAACCGTAAGCTACACCCAACAGTAAATAAAGTTAAAGCATCCTCGTGATATTTTTCTGCATTATATATCTAGAAATGCATTATCTTGGGAACTTGCTTATTCTTTAGGCAATACTTAACTCTGCGGCCCGAGTTCATTTATGTGAGTAGCTTCACATTTACCAGTAATTTCCTGTTATTAGTTTACACAGATGATTATCTGTGTATAGGCTCTAGTATGATAGTATATCCCCAGGGACTAGATTTAATTTTCAAAAGTGCATCAAGAGATCTTTAATTTGGAGGATGATTTCAAGACAGTTGTCAGCATTAAGGTAAGAAAGCGTATCAACCATCCTTGTTTTATGTTCCTAATAACTGAACGGAATATACTTATTTATGTCATCATTGTTTTATTAGTTCACCTTTATGGGCTTCTGCTCTGACTGTCATGCTCTTCAATGTTCATGCTGAGCTAGTATAATCCTAAATTTCTTTATTCAATTTCCAGTGCATTTTGGCACTATATAACTTCTAAGACACGGGGATATATGAGACACTTTCTGTGAAAATATGTGTTTTAAATTTGGAAAATATATTCTTTAGGATGGCATATATTGTTACGGTTCTCCACAATTTCCCTTGTAGTAAGTTCTTGCTACTGCATCTTTTGTAACATTTTTTTTTCATGTTTCTAAGTTTCAAGCCATGTGCCCGAATCTTAGTTTTAATCTCTTTTTTCTTCTCCTTCTTCTTTTGGTTTCCCTTTTCATGTTGGGTTTCGTATCTAGCCTACCTAACTTGCTTGGAAAAAAGACTTTGATGTTGTTGCTGCTTTTTTTTTCCGAAATGGGGGAAGTATCACCCCAGCTTCTGCATCCAAGGGATGCACACGACTTTTTTATTAGATTATTCACAACACCTTACAAGAGCAAAATAAAAGATCAAACTCGAAACCACCTCTCTAAACCTACAGAGGGATGAAAGGGGTGACAATACACCAACTCACATCATCCAAAAACCAAATGCCTTCCCAAGCCGCCCAATAGCAGGTGAGAATCACATCCAGTCAAGCAGACCCTCAACGCACGCCAACGCACACGCTACAGAAGCTGCTACCGCCGTCTTCCTCGACTCCATCTTCAAGAGGGATCATCGCATTGACCTTGCAAAGCCTATCGTCGATGCCACCATGACGCTAGACGGCTCCACCATCCTGCCCGCATACATCATCCCGCATCCGTCGTCGATACCCCGCAGCACCATGCCACCGAGACTCAGCGCCATCGATGTGGTAGATGAATACCACTCCACCAACATCCGCCACCATCCAGCAGCTGCTCCAAAAACGATGCCCCAAGAGGTAGAACGACGCAGGTAGCGTCGCCATCGTCCTATCTGGGAGAACCAGATCTAGGGTTTCTCCCGGAGCAGCACGAGTGGGTAGATGCAGGCTGCGACGACGATGCCTTCAAGAAGGTTACGACGTGTGACGCCGCCATCGCCCGCCAAGACCGGAGTCGGAACACGGTTTTCACCGGCAGCCGCGCATCTCCAACTCGCCGAGTGTAGTGCCGAGGCAAGCAAAGATGATGCCTTCGACAAGGTAACGACGCCAATCGACGCCGCCATCATCCGCCAAGACCGAGATCGAAGCGCGGTTTTCACCGGCTGCCCCGTCACCCAAAGCTCGCCGTCGACTGGATCTTCACCGCCGGAGATCTGAGTGGGATCCCAAAATCCCCCACCCCAGATCCCAGCGAGGCCATCCCCCTCCGGAGAGGAGGTCGCCACCGCCATGCCCGGGGCCGCCGCCCCGGCTCCCATGTGATGCGGGCGGAGCAGCCCGTCGCGTGAAGGATAAGGCGTAGCAGCACGACCGCCTCCAGGCCCCAAGGGCCAAGATCTGGCCACGCCACCACCGCCACCGTCTCGCCTTCCGGCCGCCGACGCCGCGCACCACCACCACCACAAGGGATCAGGAGCGTCGCCCCCATCCCCCATGATCGCGACCATCTGAAGCCTCCGCCACCGTCATGCCACACGGGCTTTGCCCGGCGACACCTCCGGCGGCGGCAGCGAGGGGAGGGAGGGGCTGGAGGGGGCGGGAGGGCCGGTGAGGAGGGCTCCCTGGAGTGGCGCGGCGCCGCCACCCGGGGGAGGGTTAGGACTGCACATACTAAACTACCAAACCAAGTTCCTAAACCATACTATTGCACATCTAGGTGACCCCTCTGAGACTCAAACCACGGACTCAACCGAGGCAAGCTGGCTTAGTCCGTGCCAATTCGTCGATGTGGTGTTGTTGCCTCCACCGCAACAAGACCATAGCACAAGTTGACGCCACGAGAGACCGCTCTCGGACTCCAAATGCTCTGGCATGGACACCGATACGCAGATGAGGTACCTCATCTCCCTTACGAAATGAAGGAGAGGGATAGGGAGGTGTGTGTGGATGTGAACACTGCAATTCCAGATCCTTTCTGAGGCTGCTGCATTCTCTGAACGTGCTGGAGAAATGACCAAACGGTAGGCGTCGGTGGTGCTTAGGAGTACTTACTTATACTAGAGAGATGTTGAATATATAAGCAAATTATCATATGCATTAATCCGAACTAATACTTGACAAATCATGACTACATAAATAACAGAAATAATCATGTAGATCAACAGAGTAGATGAACAGATAGCATCTAGGCAAGATAAACCTATCACATCTGCTCCAAATAGCAGTACTAGAAACTCTAGCAAGATCTTAATCGAGGAGGACAGAAACGCATACCGTCCAGCGTTGGCAGCAGCAGCATCGGCGATGTTGGCGACATCCTGGTTGTCACCCATGTTGAGGTTGCCGAAATGGTTGTCGATGTCCGGGAAGAAGTCATCGTCCGGGAACTCGTCGTCAGACGACGTCGTGTTGCCAGTAGTCGCGCGTAAGCGCTCTCTAAAAACCTGATTGTCCCTCACCCGTACAAGTCTACGAGAGGCAGGGTTCCAGAGGCCTACTGTCCCGCCGCTCGGTGCACGCCGAAGGACGGGATGAGGAAGACGAAGGCGGTGGCGCAATGAACTGGAAAGAGGTGGTCGCATATGGTGTCTCGTACATGCTAGGGTTTGCGTCCGCGCTTATATAGTGCGGTTCGGGAAGGTCGTGGGGTGTAGCCTACGTACGAGTCCACGATCTAGAAAAACTGGAACGAAACGGCCTCGAACAATAAAAAGATAAGCTCACCTCGGTGAGATTCCCGCAACCCGCGACGGGTGGCGGAGGAGTGCGCGAGGGCTCTCTATCTTCTCATCCACTTACTAGGACTAGAACAACACACCTTATATATCATTCCAACTCTTTTCCAACTAGCAATGTGGGACTAAACTTTAGTCTCACCCCTTACCATTCCCACGTAGGCCAAGAGAATTTCAAAGTTTGTATTAGGACATTGGCTAAGACCCATGGCAAAATTCCAGCAAGAGACGGGTAATCACATAGTTTAGATTGGGTTGCCATTTGCTCGTGTACTTTCTCTGACTGAGCTAGAAATATGGAGTGCAGTTTCGTAGTGTTGTCTTCTTGACCTGCCTATCTAACTTGCTCAGGGGAACAAAACATAAAATTGTCACTTTCCTTTATCTTAGGAGTCGCAGCGGAAACCACCAGTGCGTAAGAGTGCATTCATCTCCTTGTGGCCACCATGCCAGAGAACTTGCAGTCTAGCAAGCTATCCAGTGCTAGTTCCAGCATATTTCTCACCATTCTTGTAATTCTCAGTACCTTTCTGGCAAAATCCGAATGATGGAGATGATCTTGGACAAGGAACACATGAGATTGTCAAGCCTGTTCTGGTTCATTCAAAGAGTCCGATTAATGTCGATGAACTGGTGGGCATCGAAGCTAAGCATAGGGGATGCTAAGCAAGATACAGTATCTACTTCTGTTCCCCTTAAAATGGCAGGAGGTCAAAATATACAATCAGCTTTCCAGGCAAATCTCCCAATGAGGACTCAGGCGTGAGTCCCCCTCAGCACACAAAATGCATTTAGACGAGATCCTTGCAAAATAAGCTTTGCCTCTTTTTTTTTTCCTTTTTAAGATTAACGTTGTGCTCTGTAGTCTGTACCAATGTGCCATGTGATGTAAGTTATATAATGTATGGATGCATCTTTTATTTGTATGGCACACATGATAAATGCATGATTATGCATACTTTAAACATAAGGTCTTAACTCAGCTTTAAATTAATAAAGTCACTGATTATGCATACTAACTTTATATCACCAATGTTACGATTTGAAATGGTCATATGTAGGAACTGACAACGACAACGGCAGGCGTGTCAGCTAATGGCCATAGAGTGGTAAATCATCTGCTCCATTTATTTTCTTCTTCTTTTCTCTTTCGTACGATAATAGAAGATCCTTGCAGTTATTACCGAACGGGTAGTAAATTAATATATGGTGGTTGAAATGATGCACTTTCCCGCTATCCTTGCCTACAAAAAGGATCTTGAGACTGAGGGTCTCTGCATTTCTTACTCGCGTACACCAGAAAGGAGCAAATAGGATGTTTCATTTCATCTGTTGTGCACTTTTAGCAGCTAGCTGGGTTTCGGCAAGCAGCTAGGAGAATTACAAACATGAACCCGTTAGCGTCAGCGTTCAGATGGTAAAACAAGGAGTGATATGGGTTTGATGCTAGGGCGCCCTAGGTAGGAATGAGAGGTATCAGGATGACTTCACCTGGTCCGGCAGTGAATCGCAGTTCCAAACGTGTCCTTTTAGGCATGGTGTTCCATCGTGCCCTTGTCAAAATTGACAGAAGATCCAGTCCGTCCTCCAAGATCATCCAACTTCCAGTTCATAGAGGAGAGTTGGGTCGAGGGGCTGTGTTTGGGGGCGCGAACCTACGAGGGCCGTGTGGCTGACCTAGTAGTTGTTTGGTTGCAGGGGAATTCACACTCACAAGAGCGGCCCACCTCTCAGTAAGATATAGCTCCACCATTTTGTGAGCCGGATAAGCCAAGCCGGTACGGAAGAAGCCCCGCATCAACTTGTAGTAGGGGATTAAATCAGATCAGCACTGGAAAATCATAAAAAGAATATAAATTCAAAACGATCAGGGCAATATCTTTTATCTGGTTTCTCTATTTAGTTGACTCCTCCAGTGTAACTTTCATCGCTCGGTCCTGGTCCTGGTCCCGGTGCCGGTCCCAGTCAATACTTAGTTATACGGTGTTCATGTTCGAGGATGAGTCATTTTCGGTTACTTTTCGGCAGATACAGAGGAAGAGCGTTCAGTGACAGAATTTTGGTACACTGTACCCAAAAGAATTCTAATAATAAAAATCAAACAAGTAAATCGCACGTGCTGGCATGCAAGCACACAACACAGTTTCTTTTTTCGATAGGTGAACTGTAAGAAAAAGAGAGCAGAAGAAAGCTTGTACTGGAATTAATTCCTTTCAACTGCAGCTTCTAAAAGGTTCTTAGCCTTCGTCTGTTTCGTAATTCCGATTTTCTTATCTTTTCTCTAAGTGAAAGTGATTCTGTATGAGCGATCTTACCATTTGAAATGGTCATATGTAGGAACTGGCAACAACAACTGCAGGCTGTCAGGTAATCTAAAGGTATAAACGATGCCCCCCATAGGGGGTTTCACAGCGATCTGAGCCTCGTGTCCGTTGGATCTTACCGGATGGTGAATCCTAAACGTTATTTTTTTTTCACCGCACCATATAAAAACGAGCCCTCAATAGAAAACCCTAGCCACAATCCTCTTTTTCCCCTCACGCTCGCGCCCGCCGCCAACCAGCTGCCCTCACGCTCGCGCCAATCGCCGCCCCCATCTCTCCCCCAAATCCCCTCCTCCATCTCTCCCTCAATCCTCTCCAGCTTCTCTTCTTCTCCTCCGCTAATCTTCTTCATGGCTGTAGAGTCAAAGGGAACCCTGGCTGCAGAGGCAAAGGGAACCATGGCTGTAGAGTGAAAGGGAACCATGGCTGCAGAGGCAAAGTTGTGGAGCGGCAAGATGAGGGCGGCGACGATGACGGACGGAGCTCCTCCTTTGCGGCGCTCGCCGTCGGTAGGAGCGCAGCCTGCTGCGCCACGACGTCGAGCTCATCCGGCGGGAGGAGCACGACCTGCTGCACCACGGCGTCGAGCTCATTTGGAGCCCACCGGCGGAACGGCGGCCCGCAGCAGTAGCGTTGTCAGCTGCCGCCACACGATGTCTTGTCGCTAGGAGGAGCGTCTCGGTACTCCACATGAGGTAAGCTACTTCTCTAATCCCCTGTTGGATCTAGATGTGTTCACGCATCAGGAATCAAATTGATCTACATCACGTATTTGGTTTTGATATTACGAGATTGCAGTTTTGTTTGTGTGTACAGAAGCTGCTTGTGTAAATGCCTACGGGCAAAGACTACCGATGGAAGATGACCAGGCGTGTGCATCTTCTTTTGTTTGAAAAGGATGATTAGATGCCAAATTTAACAGATTCATCTTCTCTATTTAGTATGTATGTTGTTGCTCATTATTATTGTATTAGTAAATGATCAGGTTGTAGTTCAACATCAGGAATCCATTAAAGATGATGATTAGAAAGTTAATTTACCCCCTGCTAGCCTTCTGAAAAATATTTGATTGGGTGTCACTATTTTCAGGATCAACGTCGCCTCGTTTGCACCATCGCCAGCAGCAGCACTGCCTCAAGTTGTTGACGCCAGCACAACCTCATGTCGTCCTCGCCGGGAGAAGCATCTCCTCACGCCGTTGAGCTCAGAGGCATGCCTAGATTTCTCCATACACGATTTGCATCGGCCCAAAGTGCTAGGTAATAATTTGTCCTTCCTTCCGGCAGGAGGAGCACGGCCTACTGTACCACGACGTCGAGCTCATCTGGAGCCCAGCGGCAAGTCGTCGACACCAGCACAACCTCATGTCGTCCTCGCCGGGAGCAGCGTCTCCTAACGCCGTTGAGCTCAGAGGCATGCCTAGATTTCTCCATACACGATTTGCATCGGTCCAATGTGCTAGCTAATAATTTGTCTGTCTTTTCGGCAGGAGGAGCACGGCCTGCTGCACCACGACGTCGAGCTCATCTGGAGCCCATCGGCGGAACGGTGGCCCATGGAAGTAGCGCCATCTGTTCCTTGAGCTGCCGCCACACGCTGTCTTGTCGCTAGGAGGAGCGTGTCGGTACTCCACATGAGGTGACAGCTTACGGTAAAGCCTATTTTCTCTAATACCCTGTTGGATCTAGATGAGTTCACGCAGCATGAATTGAATTGATTCACTGCTTACTTTTTGCTCAACTCGTTGGGAGATTTCAAGGACACGGAGGACAAGAAGCACATGGCAGTCTACCTCGACTCTAGCGAAAACCTGCATTACATAGTTGTGTTCATCTAAAGATCTTGTTTATATATCATGAAAGAGCTTGAAAAATCTATGTTCTGTCTACTCTCCATGAACTTATTCTATCATGTTTTGAAGTACAAACATTTGCATTATCCCATTCCAGTTACTTGCCTTAATTTGTTTTTTCTATGTGTACTTCCTTTTACTCAAGATTTCTTTATAATTATTTTTGTCATATGCTCTACCTCAAGAATTTATTTTAGATTTCTTTGTACCCATTTCCAATTCTAAATGCATTGTTTCAGGATCGGAAGAGGAAGGTTTTTGTGCTGCAATTCAAATGGACATCGATCAGGTTAGTAATTGGGTTATCATTATCGTTTACCACTGATATGTTTTTATTTCTCAAGTTAGTTGAGCATGCATGATGGGAATTTTTTCCTTTTGTTCATAGGTTCAGAAACATACGCCTTACATGACACACGGATTACTGGATTAGACATAAACTAAAATTATTATACTTTTCCTCGGCTCATATTTTTGTTTTTCAAGTGTATCCCAGTGAGTAACATGGTCCCCTTCCCCAGATACCTACCTCAAAAATTTCTTTTAGATTTCTTTCTACCCATTTCCAATTCTAGATGCTGTTTCAGGATCGGAACAGGAAGGTTTTTGCACTGCAATTCAAATGAACATTGATCAGGTTAGTAATTGGGTTATCATTATCATTTATCTCCGAAATATGTTTTTATTTCTCAAGTTTGTTGAGCATGTATGATGGGAATTTTCTCCTTTTGTTCATCAGTTCAGAAAAATACGCCTTACATGACACACGGATTACTGGATTAGACATAAACTGAAATTATTATACTTGTCCTCGGCTCATATTTTGTTTTTTCAACTGTATCCCAGTGAGTAACATGGTCCCCTTCCCCAAATACCTATTTATTATTTGATTGGGTTGCAGTGAAAGAATTATTGTGCAGTTCTTAGAAACTGAAGCTATTATTTAAATTCAATGGGTGCATTTTTAGTTACTTGCGCAAATTATTGTGGGTGTCCAGCATTTTAGTCCTACATCAACGATGGCCTAGCCATGCAGCCAGCATTAGCCACATCGACAGGGATGAGATCTCCGATGTGTTTTGCTCTCGCTGGTCTGATGCAACCTTTGGGATTAGAGGATTGTCCCCATTGTATGGAGGAGCACCAGCCTGCTCCATTGGAAGGAGCAGCCGGCACCACCGCCAGGCGTTCATCCTCACCTTGGCAAGGCTGTGGTGCCCTTGGTTACTCTAGGTGGTATTCAGCCCAGATTGTTAGCATGGATTTATTTTCTAGGTGTTGATTGTGCTAACTACTCACTATTTCACTTTTTACTTGAATGAGTCAAGCGTTTTAAGTGGAAGATTGGGGTGAAATCTTGTTCTCCGAGTAAGCCAAGGTTTGAAATAGGCCAATTAAGGTCATTCATATTGCTTAATGTATATATGATGCTACTGTCCATTCTTCTATTAGTACCATTACAATCAAATCTCCTGTGTAATGTTACAATATATATTCATGTTTTCATGATATGGTGGAAGGGTTATTATGAGCGGCAGGGTCACATGATAAATGAGATAAAAATGTAGTTTAATATTAACATGAGGTGAAAATATGCTGCGTACCTAGGTTCATCACTTCAGTCAGTAGTTACTGTCCTATGATCCATTTTACTTTTTTCTTCGCCTCGCTGTACATGAAGCACCACATTCAAAGTATAACTGGTATATGCTCATTTAGAAGTTTTCGCAGTGTGTATGCCATATTTATTAGATGTATACATTTTGACAGTTGTTCTCTGAATAATCTTTCTGTACATATGTAAACACGATCATATGTTGTACTTATTATCTACAGATTTTTTGGCATACCAGAGTGTTTCTTGGTTCCGTCCTCCACTAGAGCCTTTTGTCAAGATCTATAGTGCTCGTTTACTGCAGTGGACTAGAGGACTTTCTTAGTTTTCTCTCTGTATCATTATAAAGTTACAATTAGATGTTGTGAACCGATTCATGTTTACATCTTGCTCTTGTCGTACATCAGATCCATGAAATCGTCCAAAGGTGTCCAGGAGCTGGCTCTAAGGGAAGTTCTGATGATCCTTCTCTCCGCCAATGGATATATTCTGTCTAAGGCAAGTTTTGAACTTCCAGAAAGAGACTGTAGTGATGATTTGGCTGGAGTCTATGGAGCCAAGTTTATTCCTATGTACAAAATACAAGGAGGAAAGGTGACTCCAGGTAAATGAGGTCAAAAGCATTAGCAACTCTAAATTTGTTCCAGCTACATTATTCTGATTCATAATATTTAAGATATTTGAATGGTCTGTTAATGCACAGAATACATTCAGTAGTTGTGACTTTCTTGCTCTTATAATGTGACAACAGGTTGTTTCAATTTCCAAGAGTATTTCTTATGGTCCAGTTTTCTTGCTAATATCAACACTACTTTTTAATCTGTTTCCACCACGTGATAAGGTCTCTCTCAGGATCTTCTCAACATTTTGGGATATATCACACCCTTCTCTCCACTGGCAGACCAGCCGTAATTTAAATGCTTTTTTCCTTCACATTACTCCAAGCAGCGGCTACATGTACCATGTTTTAACTCTGTAGTATTGGGCATGCCATGAAAACGGGCAAAAGATAGATTAGATCTCATGGTACAGTAGGCATGGAAGATGCTATTCTGCTGGATTAGTGCAACGAACAAATTTCCATTGATATGATTAATTCGATGGTCAAGCTTGCAAATAGAAAATAGTAGTATGAGCTGGCGGAGTTTGAAGCAAAGCTGGTAAACAAGTAGTCATATTTAATTCAGGTTCATTAAGCTAAAGCTTATAAACATTAATATGGTAGGATGGCATGCCGCTACATTAGCATGATTTAGTGTTCCAACCGTGGTGAATATATGACTGAATTTAACCATGATTTAGATTGTTGGCATAACATATCAGTTGGCGCAAAGATGATCATACCATGCTTTTCTATATTGTTTCTGTTGCACTCATAGGCAGAACCAATTTCTGTCCAATACAGGATTGGCAGCATAGAACATGGCCAGGAGGCCAGGACTATCACATTGGAGCATACTCAGGTGAAGTGATGCACTTTTTATCTACCATGATCACACACTGATTCAGTTTGTTTATGAATGTTGTTTCACCATTGACTTTACAGTCAGATGTTTCCATTTCTCAATCAAGACTCGAGAGTTCTACAATATAAATACTAATAATTGCTTAAAATATTTGTAGACTGTTTCTTTGATGTTAGAAAGATAAAAAACGATAACAATGAGGCTTATTAGTATTGACATCCACCATTGACAAAAACTGGACATTAAAATCTTAAATAACTCAACTTAAGCATCAACACAATTATTTTGGTTCAGGGAAACCATTATGCTGTGTACAAACAGCAGTGCATCTATTCTTTTGGCCTCTATCCATCCCATGTTTTCATTTTCTGTACTACCTAAAATCTTAATCTAGATAGTTTTGAATTTGCAAAATTACCTTCTATCACTTGGGATATTACGGTTAGTTGGCTGCTGATTTTATTTCATCTTCAAGTTCCCTGTATATATTGAATGGTTGAAGGATATGCCATCAATAACAGTGAGAAAGAGTGCCTCGGTAGATTTCCAGGAAAAATGGTTAAAAGGTGAAACTAGCCATGCTTTTAATGTACTCCTCTTTTCTGTTTGGCCTTCCGGAGTTCTAAATAATTTCCTCTTTTGCGCATGGTAATCAGACTTGCCATTTGTATATAATTGTTTTGTTAAGAAAAGAGTGAACTCAGTTATACACTTGGCCTTGCCAGTACTGTGTGATTCCATTTTGCTTTCATTTTCTCCTATATACTTATACACTCGATGTTATAGTACTCATATTATATAATTATTATTAACCCACTGCATCAAATGTTTCAGGTTGCATGTGGTTCCCTTCCAAAAACCAGGTAATCACATCAGATATATATTTTTTGTATATGCAGTATAGAGAAAGTATTAAGCACAACCTGCTACAGTTTTGTTTTTCCAGCTGTTCTCTATCATAATATTGCCTTCTCTTTATGTCGCTCCTATTACAGAAATTAATCGAGTATGAAGGAAATAAGATGATATTTTTGTATAGATCCATGATGCCTTCTTTCCTGTCCCGTCGACTTCAGATTTTTGTAAGAGCAGTCACTCCGGTTTGTGTAAAGTACATTTGAAATTCGTGTTGAGCTGGTTGAGCCACCAAAATCTGCTGCCATGGGGATGAAGGTAACCTTTCCGGGGCACTCGGGAGAGCCAGAGCCTTCTCTTAGCGCCAAGAGTAAGAGTTGGAAGAAGTTATCTGCTGACCTGCACATCAACAACGAGTTTGTGGCATGCCTCAAAGGTGATTCACAACTTCGGTTGGGGTATGCAAGGTCAAGAAGACAGACTGCATGAATCGGACATACAAAAATTGAGGCTGGGGTATGCAAGGTCAAGACTACAAATACTTTGATAAATTATGATTTACTATTTGATCCGATGTTCCATGGCAATCATGGTGTGCAAACATGCATTAAATGATAGCTGAGGGACAACTACTCCCTCCTTCTCAGTTTATTAGTCTTCCCCGTATCCCTAGATCGCCAATTTAACCTATATAATTTAAATTATATAATACAAAAATTATATCATTAGAAAATAGAACATCTAAACTTTCTAATGATATAACTTTTACAACATATAAGTAATGTTAACTTGATTAAATTTGTGACATAGGGTTACGCGTACGCCTAATAAACTGTGAGAGAGGAAGTATTGTAGACTGTGAAGAGAAATAATAATATGGTGAATGTCTCCTAAGATAGCTGAATGAGAAGGACAGATAAATTGATGTGTGCGGGATACATTTTGCCAACTGGGCTTTGTGATGATTTGGATATATCGTAGTGAAGGAAGCTGAAGGTTCTCATGTATCCTTAAGTATGAAGAAATCTTGAAATAGCAGTGTATTTTGATCTTAACATAAACTGTTGCTGCTATGTGTAACATTTTTCTCTACATTATCTCTCTTTCTATTTATTGACTAATTATCTTCGGTTTGTATGAGTGCTTAGCATAGTGTTTTAACAATCTTATACCAATGCGAAAGGTGGGAGCCGTGACGGTAAGCTGAATCCCACAATATGTATTTCCTTTTGGAACGAGTAAGTCTTACCATTTATTTTCCTTGCAACGAACAACTAAGTATCAACCATGACTTAAGCGTCTATTCTTCCCGTTTCTTTCATTTTAACTTTTCATTTGCAGCTGGTTTATGTTTCCTCCGTTGTAGCCTCTAAAGACCATATTGTCACAATGACATGCTTTTGTAGGTTTGCTATGTTTGTAATGTGGTGTGCTTTATCCTAAGTTTGTCCTATCAACTTTTTTTTGGTGAAACCTACAAAAGAGTATTATTTTTAGCGTTGTTATACAGAGTTTGCATCGACACGAGTTTGACGGGATCGTGCGCCAAGGCGCACATTTAAATCTAGTACTGTTAGATGCAATTACGCTTACAAACTCACCTGCTAGCTAAAATCACATTCTATAATCACATTATATGTTTCTTCCTTCCAGGTTTCATCAAGTACATTAAAATTCAGAAAGTGCTAGGACTCGGCAAGGAAGTTTTCCTTGCTCGCTGCTCCTTTTCCTTACTGTCCTTATCCTCTACCACCTCAATAATCTTCTTCCAGAACCAATGGCTCCTTCAGACCTGTTCCATCTTCTGCATGAAAGCTTCTTTCTCTCTGACATTTACATGTAAATCGGCAGCGTCATCATACAACAAATCCACGCGGCGAAGCCAATGGCCATGGAGTGGTAAATCATCTGCTCTTTTTTTTTCCTTTCATACGAGAGAAGATCCTGGTAGTTATTACCAAGCGGGTAGCAAATTAATACATGGAGGGTGAAATGATGCACTTCCCACAATCCTTACCTATAAAAAGGATCTCGGGACTCGGGGTCTCTGCATCTCTCACTCGTACACCAGAAAGGATAATATAGGATGTTTCATTTCAGCTCTTAGAACGTTCAGTAGCACCTGAAAATCACAAATTTGAACCCGTTAGTGCCTGCATTCAGATGGTAAAAGTAAAACAAGGAGTTATATGGGCTGGATGCTAGAGCGCACTAGCTAGCTAGAAATGAGAGATATCAGGATGACTGAATCTTGTGGGGCCATTTCACGGTCACATGAGCGACACAAATCCAAGCTCCACCATCTCGATGCAGCGTTCCAGGCAGCCAGGCTAGATCCTACAACCGAAGAATTGTGAGCGAGAGACGACAAACATACACGAAAAAAGCCCCACATCAACTTGTACTAGGGGATTAAATCGGACTAGGCGATGGAGCCAGCTTCGCCTCGAAAGGGTTTAGATTACTGTGGTGACCCTGCATACCACTGCATGTTGTAGTATGCCAGTCGTTGATATAACATTCACGAAGTACCAATCCGCAAATATTACATCCCTCAGAGTAGTACAACAGAACATAGCAGGTCCATAACTCATGCATTTATTATTACAAACATAATGTACATATCATCTCGGGGCTTCTCCTGGGTCCTAAGAGGGATACTCCTGGGTTCGAGGCGAACCCATCTTAACTTACAATATAAAAGTCTTACTAGGTGATACATTTATTCCAACGAGCAGTTAAGTACTAGAAGTTCGTACTGCTCGGATACTACTACTACTTATCGGTCTAAGCTTGTTCTCATCCGGAACCCTCCCCGGTTCCGTAGACTATAAGGTAGTCTACACCTTCGATACCTCCAGAGAGATCTGGTTCTTCATAGCCGATGATGTCGGCTCCTTCAGGGTTGTGGTTGTCCTCCTCCAGATGGTTCAGACAATCTAAGCAGGGGATTTAAGAGTGATATGAGTACGAGCGTACTCAACAAGTTCATTATAGAAAAGAGGTGTTTAATGCACTAGCTACGATACTAGACCAAAAAGTCTAATACCAATGCAAGTTTTGATAAACATTTCTTCAAGAGGTTGCTTTTATTCAGAAGAAACTATGTCCGTCAGCCTTCACCGGTTTACTAGAACTTCATGGAGTTCCTTTCCGGCAGCGTTCGCAGTTCCAAATCCCGGAACAGGGAGTGACAGGTCACGGTTCTTTACACTCTGCAGAGGTATGTTGCTTTACCCAAAAGAGATCTTAACCTTGGTGCCAACCGGGCAGCTTTCCCGTCCACACTTCGTTCGGTGTGAGGCCCGGTATAAGGTCTAGCCAATCATGTTCCTCCGCTACCTCGCACACCCACCCTTTGTTGCATACCCCGACCCTGGGTCCTCGTCGGTCCCATTATTCCCACTTACGGGTGGACCCCGACCACGACAACAGTTTGGGACTCGTTAAGCAAACTCCTTCGCCGGTAGCTGCAACCCATCATAGACCGCAATACCGTGGGGAACTTAAGGCTTCCCCAGCCTACCGCTTGTTCCTCGGGCGAAAAGTGTCTACGGACAATGCTGTGGGGACTTAAGGCTTCCCCAGCCTACCGCTCGCCCCCGACAGATACAAGTGTCTACGGTAAAGCGCGTACGTTGATGTACGAGAGGTGGAAACACTTTTGACTACTCCGTCCCACTCCAGATCTTATGGTTAACACGGGTATTACGACACAAGAATCACTGGACGATATTTGTTGTTTAATCCTAGATGGATATAAACCCTTGCAACGGAACCTCCACCATATCAACACAATCCATGGTTCCATTGCCAACCACATAGTCATATTCATAGTTATGAAAATAGTGGTTTTGGTTTTTATGCAATAGTGATAATCATAGTACTTTGCAAGTAATTTGATAAAGATACTCAAATGACATGAGCAAGTGATGAACTTGCCTGAACACTGCAAAGTGTTGCAGTTGGATGGTGTGGACTGACCCTTGTCCTCTGTTGCTGAAAAAATAGCATCATTGTCCGATAAGGGCAATGGTTAAAGAAGCATTTATGCATGATTCCAGTTTTTAGGGTTTGTTCCCCCTCCCGATGTCTTTATCATTTCATGAGAGGTTAATACTAAGAATAATTTGGGGATACTCTATTTAGGGCAAAATACAACCTTGAAATGTTGTCAAGGTGTTTTTAAAGTCCAAAAGAATTTATGGACTTATTTTCATTATTGAAAATAATATATGTGATTTAAATGATTATTTTAATCATCAAATTTGAACTTATTCTTGTTTATCTTCAAAAATTGTATTTCATATTTTATTATGATAGAGTTTTTTATACTGAGTGGTTTTCATATTTTTAATTATTTTTTCAGAGCTAGGAAACATTTATTTTGCATTTTCAAAGTTTTTGCATTTATAAAGAATTGTGAAATGGCAAAAATGCCCCTGGGCCCACATGTCAGTGAGGACCAGCGCGGGTTGGGTTAGACCAGCTTGGGTCCAACCGACCCGAGCGGTCGCTCACTCTCTCCTCCTTGCGCCGCTTCGACGAAACCCTAACCCTACTCCTCTCTCTAGCGACCTGCGTCGCCTCCGCCGTCGCCGCTCGATTCCGGCTGTCTCCGGTCCCCGCCGGCGACGAGATGGTGCGGATCTGGACCGCCTCTCGACGGCGCACCAGATCCTCCGTGTAGATCTGGCCTCCGTCGCCTCCCTGGCTCACCCCCAACGCGTTCGCCCGCACGGCCATGGGGGTTCCGCGGCGATTCGTCGCTCACCGGCGATTCTGGCGCCGTGACGTCGCCGTGGGCGTTGCCGTGGTGGCGCTGGGCGTTGCGGCGATGCCGTGGTGCTGCCATGGCCTGGCTTGGCCTGGCGCCGCCGCGCTCCGGCGTGGCCGCCATGGCTGCGTCGATCTGCTCGTCCCCGGTAAATGCGCCTCCCTTCTTCCCCTCTCTTGTGCCTGTTCTTCTTCCCCTCCTCTAGCTCAGGCCATGGCTGCTCCTCCTTGGGGAGAGGCCTGCCGTGCCCATGCTCTGCTGCCATGCCTAGCTAGCTGTGCAAGCTCGCGTGTTGTTGTGCTGCCCGTGCTGCTGCTGTGTTGTTCATGCTGCTGTGCTGCTCGTGTTGCTGCTGTGTTGTTCATGCTGCTGTGCTGCTCGTGCTGCTATGCCATGCCTTTCTTGCTTAAATATAGCTCTGTGCCTCTATTCTGGTTACTATGGTTGCCAGAACTCAAGTGTATTCATGTATGCTTCCCTGGCTTGATTACAGTGTGCAATTCTTGCAAATTTGCAAGTGCCAGTGTTATTATATGCTATAGCTTGTGCTTGATTTCATGAGTATGCTCAATTGCGCATTGCTGTTTGGCTTATCAGTGTTATTCAGTGATGAGTGTAAGTGCTTTGCTTGTATATCTTGATCCAGTGGTTTATCAAGTATTTGATGTGCTTCTGGATACAATCATAAATGATTTATGTAATTGTCTGTGATATAACTGTTGCTTAACTGTGGCTATTTCATTTATATGGTTCATGGATTGATGCCAGGCTTGCCCATGTCAAGCTTTTGTATGCTAAGGCAAGCCCTGATGATCATATGATCATCAGTGCTTGATGACTTTCTGCTGTCCTATGGCTTGTGTTTCACTGATGCTCTTACTTGACCTGTGTGGCACTCAAGCCTGTGCTGGTGCATGCTCTTGCTTACCCCAGCACCTGCTGTTGCTTGAAGTGATCATCTAGATCATTAGCAAGTGTCTGTACCACTGGTTGCTTGTGTATTTCAATTATCTATCTAGTTTGGCTTGATCACATGGATAATTGATGTGAACTGCTCTGCAGTTATGATCATTTCATTGAGTTTGGTAGGGCTAGATGGATGCCAACACTTGGTTGTGTACCCTAGCCCTCCTTTTGAACCCTACAGGGTGATGATATTTGTGCATGGATTCTTTGTTGGGATTGGTTAAGTGGTTGAGGTGGCCTTGACAGCAATTCTTTGCTGTTAAGGTAGCTCCCACCCTTGTTGGCTAGCTGTGACTCACTGGATGCTTTCTGGGTGATCCTTTTGTTGGATTGCCAGTAGCTTTTGATGTTGAAATCAAATAGACAATGATTTGTCTAAACTCTGATGGTTAATGAACCATTTAGTGCTAGGTGAATTGGGATGGCTAGTTAGGGATTAAATCCTTGTTGGATTTCTCTGGTTGTGTCACTGTGTTGACACAACCAGTGTTCCCTGGATGATTTCCTTCTGGTTATTCTTCATTTGCTTGCACCAAATGGCTGGATAGCCAGATGATGATACAAGCAGGGTTCTACCCTCTTTTGCTTCTGTGACTTGTGCATATGTTGGATTAGTATGAGCAAAACCTTGCTTGCTCATGGTTTATTGGTATACCTCACTCCAGCTCCTAGAAAAGTTGTTGGTGTAGAGGTTTTGCTTCTGGTTGATTTATGTGCTTGCCCTGCTCCTCCTAGTGGCTTGTGCTTGATCTGCTGCTGTGATGGTTTTGGACAAGTTGAACAGTAGTGTTGTTCTTCCTGTTCTTGTGTTCTTGGTTTGCTGGTGACTTACCCAGTTGCCTGTCGATGAATGAGCTAGTTCTGGCGGTGGAAAAGGTTTTATACCACCCTTCCTTTGCTCTCCTGGTCGACAGCTTGGCCTGGCAGGCTTGTGGTGACTCACTGGCATGTGTGTGCTGTTGGGCATGCACACTGCCTTGTGAGCAGTCTTGCTGTGTGTGTGCAAGTGCTTGGTATCTGGCTTGGTTCTTGGCTGAGAGTGGATCAGCTTGGCAGAACTTGATCATATCTGCTCAATTCCATTTTATTTCTAACCTGCCAAGTGGCTATGCCACTTGGCATAACACTTGTTTTTCTTTGTGTTTGTGTGCAGGGATCCAGATGATGATCAAATGAAGATCAAGATCATCATGCTCAAGTATCTAATGAAGATTAGCTTGTAGTTTAGGATAGATCATTGAATTGTAATTTTCTTTTCTTTTCTTTTTCTATTTTTCCAATTCTTGTAATGTGTTGTATTTATTTCAATTGTGAATATTGTAAAGACAATGTATATTGTGTGATAATCAATAAAGCTCAAGGTTTTCTCTAATGAGCTTTACTTATTGTTTGCATTATTCATAATGTGTATTATTTATTATTTACTTAATGAATTTCCTCACAATTGAAATATGGAGTATTTATTTAATGTTTGAATTTGAAATTCAAATTCAACTTTGGTTTGAATTCAATCATGCAACTTAAATTTGAATTCAATCATGCAACCTAAATTTGAATTGAATCATGCAACTTAAGTTTGTAATGCAATGTCTCTTCTCTCTTCTCAAAACCCTAATTTAGTTGAGTAAGAGCAAGTTTGTCGCACTCTCGAAACCCTAACCCTGTAAGGTGCCGAGAGAGAAACTTGTCCCCCTTCGATGCAGTTTTGTTTTAAAAGCGCGAAATTTCCCCAGAATTTACGATGCAATGCACATCCCTTTCTAAAATCTACCCCTCGATCGTCTCTAAACCTGGGACATTACAGCCTTTCCCCCTTAAAGAAAACTTCATCCCGAGGTTGTGGTTGTAATACCTGAAGAGCTCGGGATATGTTTTCCTCAGGTCTTCTTCCTTTTCCCAGGTGGCTTCCCTCTCGGGGTGATGTTTCCACTGTATCTTGCAGTACTTTATTGCTCGATTCCTGAGTTGTTTCCAGTTCTCCTCGAGAATCTTTGCTGGCTTCTCGATGTATGTCAAATCTGGTTGTAACTCGAGCTCATCATGTGATACTGGCTCATCTGGAGTCTTTAAACACTTCCTGAGTTGCGACACATGGAATACGTTGTGAACTTGGGATAACCTCCCCGGTAGTTCCAATTCAAAGGCTAACCCTCGATTTTGACTCAGAATCTTGAAAGGTCCGATGTATATAGGGCTTAACTTCCCCTTTACTCCAAATCTCTGAAGACCTTTCATCGGGCTTACCTTAAGATATACCATGTCTCCAACTTGTGGCTCCCATGTCCTTCTCTTCTGATCGGCATAACTCTTGTGTCGACTTTGAGCTATCTTAAGCCTATCTCTTATAATGTCAATGATTTGTTGCTTTTCCTTGACATAATCAGGATTAAACTCCTTGCTTGCTCCAGCCTCATACCAGCATATAGGTGATCTACACTTCCTTCCGTACAGAGCTTCGAATGGTGCAATCTTGATGCTGCTTTGATAGCTATTGTTGTATGAAAACTCTGCTAGTGGCAAATACTCCTCCCATGATCCTCCGAAGTCTAGGGCACAAGCCCTAAGCATATCCTCTAGGATTTGGTTGGTTCTCTCTGTTTGTCCACCTGTCTGAGGATGATAGGCGGTACTATAATCTAACTTGGATCCTAAAGCTTCATGTAGTTGCTTACAAAATGCTGATGTGAACACTGATCCTCGATCTGACACGATCTTCTTGGGCACTCCATGTTTACTCACGATCTCTTTGATGTAAAGATCGATGAGTTTTTCTCCTTTATCCTGCTGATTTACCGCTAAGAAGTGTGCGCTTTTCGTCAACCGATCCACGATTACCCATATCATATCCTTCTTTTTATTTGTCATGGGTAGTCCGGTGATGAAATCCATTCCTATTTCCTCCCATTTCCATTCTGGGATTGGTAAAGGTTGTAACTTTCCTGCCGGGCTTTGATGTTCAGCCTTCACTCTTTGGCAGGTATGGCATTCCGCCACGTATTGTGCTATCTCCCTTTTCATGTTATTCCACCAGAATAACTCCTTAAGATCCATGTACATCTTTGTACTTCCCGGATGTATGGAATATGGTGTTTGATGGGCTTCCCGGAGTATTACTTCCTTAATCTCAGCAATATCCGGAACGCAAATCCTCTTTTGAAACCATAGTGATCCTGATTCTCCTCGGTGAAATTCTGATGGTCTACCCTCATCTATCCTTCGCATCTCCTCTACGATGAATGGAACGTCCAATTGACCCATCATTATCTTATTCTTTAAGTTAACATTTAGCTCATCGGCCACTTGTAAAGCCGATAGTCCTTCGTGAGCTTCTTTCTCCCGAAGTTGTATTTGGGCTTGACTTATTTCCTTCCTCAACTCCGGTGATAACTCTTGTTCCACTCCTCCAGTGCTCTTCCTACTCAAAGCATCTGCTACAACATTAGCTTTTCCTGGAGTATAATTGATGGTCAAATCATAATCCTTGATTAGTTCTAGCCATCTTTTCTGCCTCATATTGAGCTCTTTCTGAGTGAAGAAATACTTGAGACTCTTATGATCCGTATAGAGCTCACACTTGGCTCCATAGAGAAAATGTCTCCATGTTTAAGTGCAAATACAACTGCTGCTAGCTCTAAGTCATGTGTTGGATAATTTACTTCATGAGGTCTAAGTTGCCTTGATCCATAGGATATTACTTTCCGATCCTGCATAAGTACGCAACCCAATCCATGTTTGGATGCGTCACAGTACACGGTGTAATCCTTGCCAACTTCCGGAACTGCTAACACCGGTGTTGTGGTGAGTGATACGTCTCCGACGTATCGATAATTTCTTATGTTCCATGCCACATTATTGATGATATCTACATGTTTTATGCATACTTTATGTCATTATTATGCGTTTTCCGGAACTAACCTATTGACGAGATGCCGAAGGGCCGGTTCTCGTTTTCTCGCTGTTTTTGGTTTCGAAATCCTAGTAAGGAAATATTCTCGGAATCGGACAAAATCAACACCGAAGATCTTAGAATCCCCGGGAGCTTCCAGAACACCCGAGAACCGTCAGAGAGGGGCCGCAGGGGGCCCACACATGGTGGCGGCGCGGCCCAGGGGGGGGCGCGCCGCCCTAGTGTCTGGTGGCCCCGCACCCCTCTCGACCTTGCCCTTCCGCCTATTTAAAGCCTCCGTCGCGAAAACCCCGACACGTTCGACGAAACCAGAGAAAACCTTCCGGAGCCGCCGCCATCGCGAAGCCAAGATCCGGGGGACAGGAGTCTCCGTTCCGGCACGCCGCCGGGACGGGGAAGTGCCCCGGAAGGCTCCTCCATCGACACCACCGCCATCTTCATCAACGCTCGCTGTCTCCCATGAGGAGGGAGTAGTTCTCCATCGAGGCTCGGGGCTGTACCGGTAGCTATGTGGTTAATCTCTCTCCTATGTGCTTCAATACAATAATCTCATGAGCTGCCTTACATGATTGAGATTCATATGATGATGCTTGTAATCTAGATGTCATTATGCTAGTCAAGTGGGTTTTACTTATGTGATCTCCGGAGACTCCTTGTCCCACGTGTGTAAAGGTGACAAGTGTGTGCACCGTGTGGGTCTCTTAGGCTATATTTCACGGAATACTTATTCACCGTTATGAATGGCATAGTGAAGTGCTTATTTATATCTCTTTATGATTGCAATGTGTTTTGTATCACAATTTATCTGTGTGCTACTCTAGTGATGTTATTAAAGTAGTTTATTCCTCCCGCACGGTGTAATGGTGACAGTGTGTGCATCGTGTAGTACTTGGTGTAGGCTATGATTGTGATCTCTTGTAGATTATGAAGTTAACTATTGCTATGATGGTATTGATGTGATCTATGCCTCCTTTCGTAGTGTGAAGGTGACGAGTGTGCATGCTATGTTAGTACTTGGTTTGGTTATGTTGATCTGTCATGCACTCTAAGGTTATTTAAACATGAACATCGAATATTGTGGAGCTTGTTAACTCCGGCATTGAGGGTTCGTGTAATCCTACACAGTTAGTGGTGTTCATCATCCAACAAGAGAGTGTAGAGTCTAGCATTTATCTATTTATTCTGTTATGTGATCAATGTTGAGAGTGTCCACTAGTGAAAGTATGATCCCTAGGCCTTGTTCCTAAATATCGCTATCGCTGCTTATTTACTTGTTTTACCGCATTTCTCATCGTCCGCAATATTACCACCATCAACCACACGCCAGCAAGCACTTTTCTGGCGCCGTTACTACTGCTCATATTTATTCATGCCACTTGTATTTCACTATCTCTTCGCCGAACTAGTGCACCTATTAGGTGTGTTGGGGACACAAGAGACTTCTTGCTTTGTGGTTGCAGGGTTGCATGAGAGGGATATCTTTGACCTCTTCCTCCCTGAGTTCGATAAACCTTGGGTGATCCACTTAAGGGAAACTTGCTGCTGTTCTACAAACCTCTGCTCTTGGAGGCCCAACACTGTCTACAAGAATAGAAGCACCCGTAGACAAAAAGCACTTTTCTGGCGCCGTTGCCGGGGAGGAAAGGTAAACGGCACACACACACCGGACCCCGGCAACTAGCCACTTTTCTGGCGCCGTTGCCGGGGAGGAAAGGTAAAAGGCACTCATACTCCGGTCCCAGGTAAAGTACTTTTATGTTGCCGTTGTGTGTGTGCTCGAAGCTATTTCCTTTAGATCCTGCAATTTCATCTTTTTGTTTCTTGTTTACACTAGTTTGGCATAATGGACAACAATGAGCTTCTTATTCTATTTCCTGATTTAAGACATGGATGGTTTGATGCGAAAATTAAAAAACCTATGGAACCTTATTTGCATGCTGTTAGTAATATTAGTATGAACCCATTGAACACCATTGTTGATAATGATATAGAAAGTTCTAAGCTTGGGGAAGCTGGTTTTCATGATCTTTTTAGTCCCCCAAGCATTGAGGAGAAAATTTTCTTTGATGATACTTTGCCTCCGATTTATGATGATTATAATGATAGTGGTCTTTTGTGCCACCTACTATGGAGAGTAAATTTTATTATGATTATACTATGCCTCCTACACTTGATGAGAATAATAATGATAGCTACTTTGTTGAATTTGCTCCCACTACAACTAATAAAATTGATTATGCCTATGTGGAGAGTAATAATTTTATGCATGAGACTCATGATAAGAATGCTTTATGTGATAGTTATATTGTTGATTTTGCTCATGTTGCTACTGAAAGTTATTATGAGAGAGGAAAATATGGTTGTAGAAATTTTCATGTTACTAAAACACCTCTCTATATGCTGAAATTTTTGAAGTTACACTTGTTTTATCTTTCTATGCTTGTTGCATCATGCCTCATGAACTTGTTTATTTACAAGATTCCTTTTCATAGGAAGCATGTTAGGCTTAAATGTGTTTTGAATTTGCCTCTTGATGCTCTCTTTTGCTTCAAATACTATCTCTTGCAAGTGCATCATTAAAACTGCTGAGCCCATCTTAATGGCTATAAAGAAAGAACTTCTTGGGAGATAACCCATGTGTTTATTTTACTACAGTAACTTTGTTTTATATTTGAGTCTTGGAAGTTGTTACTACTGTAGCAACCTCTCCTTATCTTATTTTATTGCATTTGTTGTGCCAAGTAAAGTCTTTGATAGTAGGGTTGATACTAGATTTGGATTACTGCGCAGAAACAGATTTCTTTGCTGTCACGAATCTGGGCCTAATTCTCTGTAGGTAACTCAGAAAATTATGCCAATTTACGTGAGTTATCCTCAGATATGTACGCAATTTTCATTCAATTTGAGCATTTTCATCTGAGCAAGTCTGGTGCCATTTTAAAATTCGTCTTTACGGACTGTTCTGTTTTGACAGATTCTGCCTTTTATTTCGCATTGCTTCTTTCGCTGTGTTGGGTGGATTTCTTTGTTCCATTACCTTCCAGTAGCTTTGGGAAATGTCCAGAAGTGTTAAGAATGATTGTGTCACCTCTGAACATGTGAATTTTTTATTAGGCACTAACCCTCTAATGAGTTTGTTTCGAGTTTGGTGTGGAGGAAGTTTTCAAGGGTCAAGAGAGGAGGATGATATACTATGATCAAGAAGGGTGAAAAGTCTAAGCTTGGGGATGCCCCGGTGGTTCACCCCAGCATATTTCAAGAAGACTCAAGCATCTAAGCTTGGGGATGCCCAAGGCATCCCCTTCTTCATCGACAAATTATCAGGTTCCTTCTCTTGAAACTATATTTTTATTCGGCCACATCTTATGTACTTTACTTGGAGCGTCCGTGTGCTTTTGTTTTTGTTTTTGTTTGAATAAATGCTTGTGTGGGAGAGAGACATGCTCCGTTGGTTCATATGAACACATGTGTTCTTAGCTTTTATTTTTCATGGCGAAGGTTGAAACTGCTTCGTTAATTTTTATATGGTTGGAAACGGAAAATGCTACATGTAGTAATTGGTAGAATGTCTTGAATAATTTGATACTTGGCAATTGTTGTGCTCATGTTTAAGCTCTTGCATCATATACTTTGCACCCATTAATGAAGAAATACATATAACTTGCTAAAATTTGGTTTGCATAATTGGTCTCTCTAAGGTCTAGATAATTTCTAGTAAAGAGTTTGAACAACAAGGAAGACGGTGTAGAGTCCTATAATGTTTACAATATGTCTTTTATGTGAGTTTTGCTGCACCGGTTCATCCTTGTGTTTGTTTCAAAAAACCTTGCTAGCCTAAGCCTTGTATCGAGAGGGAATACTTCTCATGCATCCAAAATCCTTGAGCCAACCACTATGCCATTTGTGTCCACCATACCTACCTACTACATGGTATTTCTCCGCCATTCCAAAGTAAATTGCTTGAGTGCTACCTTTAAATAATTCAAAATTTATCACCTCTGATTTGTGTCAATGTTTTATAGCTCATGAGGAAGTATGTGGTGTTTATCTTTCATTCTTGTTGGGCATCTTTCACCAATGGACTAGTGGCTTCATCCGCTTATCCAATAATTTTGCAAAAAGAGCTGGCAATGGGATTCTCAGTCCCAAATTAATTAACCTAAATAGACACTCCTCCATGGTATGTGATTGTTGGACGACACCCGAAGGATTCGGTTAGCCATGGCTTGAGAAAGCAAAGGTGGGGAGGAGTGTCATCATAATAAAACTAAAATAAAAAGGCACTCCTTCATGGTATGAGATTGTTGGCGGGCACCCGAGGATTCGGTTAGCCATGGTTTGTGAAAGAAAGGTTGGAAGGAGTGCCACACAAAAATAAAATAAAATGGGAGCCGCTCTTTGAAGGTTTGTCTGGCAAGGGGGTTAGAGTACCCGCTACCATTCGTTGACAACAACAAACACCTCTCAAAACTTTACTTTTATGCTCTCTTTATGTTTTCAAAACCAAAGCTCTAGCACAAATATAGCAATCAATGCTTTCCTCTTTGAAGGACCTTTCTTTTACTTTTATGTTGAGTCAGTTCACCTATTTCTCTCCACCTCAAGAAGCAAACACTTGTGTGAACCGTGCATTGATTCCTACATACTTGCATATTGCATTCATCATATTACTTTATGTTGACAATATCCATGAGATATACATGTTACAAGTTGAAAGCAACCGCTGAAACTTAATCTTCCATTATGTTGCTTCAATGCCTTTACTATGAATTTATTGCTTTATGAGTTAACTCTTATGCAAGACTTATTGATGCTTGTCTTGAAAGTACTATTCATGAAAAGTCTTTGCTTTATGATTCAGTTGTTTACTCATGTCATTACCATTGTTTTGATTGCTGCATTCATTACATATGTTTACAATAGTATGATTAAGGTTATGATGGCATGTCACTCCGAAATTATCTTTGTTATCGTTTACCTGCTCGGGACGAGCAGGAACTAAGCTTGGGGATGCTGATACGTCTCCGACGTATCGATAATTTCTTATGTTCCATGCCACATTATGGATGATATCTACATGTTTTATGCATACTTTATGTCATTATTATGCGTTTTCCGGAACTAACCTATTGACGAGATGCCGAAGGGCCAGTTCTCGTTTTCTGCTGTTTTTGGTTTCAGTAAATCCTAGTAAGGGAATATTCTCGGAATCGGACGAAATCAACACCGAAGATCTTAGAATCCCCGGGAGCTTCCGAACACCCGAGAACCGTCGGAGAGGGGCCACAGGGGGCCCACACATGGTGGCGGCGCGGCCCAGGAGGGGGGCGCGCCGCCCTAGTGTCTGGTGGCCCCAGACCCCCTCTGACCTTGCCCTTCCGCCTATTTAAAGCCTCCGTCGCGAAAAACCTGACACGTTCGACGAAACCAGAGAAAACCTTCCAGAGCCGCCGCCATCGCGAAGCCAAGATCTGGGGGACAGGAGTCTCTGTTCCGGCACGCCGCCGGGACGGGGAAGTGCCCCCGGAAGGCTCCTCCATCGACACCACCGCCATCTTCATCAACGCTGCTGTCTCCCATGAGGAGGGAGTAGTTCTCCATCGAGGCTCGGGGCTGTACCGGTAGCTATGTGGTTAATCTCTCTCCTATGTGCTTCAATACAATAATCTCATGAGCTGCCTTACATGATTGAGATTCATATGATGATGCTTGTAATCTAGATGTCATTATGCTAGTCAAGTGGGTTTTACGTACTTATGTGATCTCCGGAGACTCCTTGTCCCACGTGTGTAAAGGTGACAGTGTGTGCACCGTGTGGGTCTCTTAGGCTATATTTCACAGAATACTTATTCACTGTTATGAATGGCATAGTGAAGTGCTTATTTATATCTCTTTATGATTGCAATGTGTTTTGTATCACAATTTATCCGTGTGCTACTCTAGTGATGTTATTAAAGTAGTTTATTCCTCCCGCACGGTGTAATGGTGACAGTGTGTGCATCGTGTAGTACTTGGTGTAGGCTATGATTGTGATCTCTTGTAGATTATGAAGTTAACTATTGCTATGATGGTATTGATGTGATCTATGCCTCCTTTCGTAGTGTGAAGGTGACAAGTGTGCATGATATGTTAGTACTTGGTTTGGTTATGTTGATCTGTCATGCACTCTAAGGTTATTTAAACATGAACATCGAATATTGTGGAGCTTGTTAACTCCGGCATTGAGGGTTCGTGTAATCCTACACAGTTAGTGGTGTTCATCATCCAACAAGAGAGTGTAGAGTCTAGCATTTATCTATTTATTCTGTTATGTGATCAATGTTGAGAGTGTCCACTAGTGAAAGTATGATCCCTAGGCCTTGTTCCTAAATATCGCTATCGCCGCTTGTTTACTCGTTTTACTCGCATTTCTACTCGTCCGCAATATTACCACCATCAACCACACGCCAGCAAGCACTTTTCCGGCGCCGTTACTACTCGCTCATATTTATTCATACCACTTGTATTTCACTATCTCTTCGCCGAACTAGTGCACCTATTAGGTGTGTTGGGGACACAAGAGACTTCTTGCTTTGTGGTTGCAGGGTTGCATGAGAGGGATATCTTTGACCTCTTCCTCCCTGAGTTCGATAAACCTTGGGTGATCCACTTAAGGGAAACTTGCTGCTGTTCTACAAACCTCTGCTCTTGGAGGCCCAAAACTGTCTACAAGAATAGAAGCACCCGTAGACATCAGTGAGTTTCTCCTTCAGAGTTTGAAAACTCTTCTCACACTCCTCAGTCCACACAAATGGTGTGTTCTTTCTTAACAGCTTCGTCATCGGTCCTGCTATCTTGGAGAATCCTTCAATGAACCTCCGGTAGTATCCTGCCATTCCTAGGAATCCTCGGATTTCTTTGACAGTCTTTGGTGCTTCCTAGTCTAAAACTGCTGCTACTTTACTTGGGTTAACAGCTATTCCATCCTTGCTAATAACATGACCAAGAAATTCTACTTGGTCTAGCCAAAATTCACACTTGCTGAATTTGGCATAGAGTTGGTGCTCTCTTAGTGTTTGCAACACTATCCTCAGATGTTCAGCATGTTCAACTTTATCTTTGGAATAGATCAAGATATCATCGATGAATACGATGACAAACTTGTCTAGACATGGCATGAAGATCTTATTCATGAGATTCATGAAAATTGTTGGGGCATTGGTTAATCCAAAAGGTACTACTAGATATTCATGATGTCCGTACCTCGAGACAAAGGCTGTTGTCGGAACGTCTTCCTTCTTGATCTTTATCTGGTGATAACCGGACCTTAGATCAATTTTGGAAAAGACTACCGCGCCTCTTACTTGATCAAATAGATCTTGTATTCTAGGAAGTGGGTACTTGTTCTTGATGGTAACATTGTTCAAATTCCTGTAGTCTCCGCACATCCTTCTACCTCCATCTCTTTTATCCACGAAGATCACAGGTGATCCCCATGGTGAGATACTCTCTTGTATGAATCCTTTTTGTTCTAAGTCATCCAATTGCTCCTTGAGCTCTTTAAACTCCTTAGGCCCCATCTTGTATGGTGCTTTAGCAATCGGAGCTGTGCCTGGAATTAGGTCGATAGTAAATTCTATCTCCCTATCTGGTGGCATTCCAGGTTATTCCTCAGGAAACACATCCTGGAATTCATTTACTACAGGTATATCCTCCAACTTCACTTCCTTCATGCTATTCAATTGTAGCTCGACTTCGATCTGTGTATGCTTGTCTCCTTGGTAAATCATTCTACTTCCATCGGGGCTTTTCAAAGACACAGTCTTGTTCACACAATCGATCAATGCTCCATTAGCCTCTAACCAGTTCATACCAAGAATGACATCAATGTCCTTCATTGGTAAAATGAACAGGTCTGCGTCAAATGCGCATTTATTGATCATAATGACTTGTCCTTGTTTGGTATGGGTTACTACTATCGTTCCCCCCGCGGAAAGTATGGTTATGGGTGTATCTAACTTAGTGCAACTAATCCCATGTTTGATGATGAACTGCTGAGAAACGAATGATGTAGTTGCACCAGTATCGAAAAGTACTTTGCCAGGATGAGTAAGTATCTGGAGCGTACCTATCACTGCCTGATCGGAGTTAACCACCTCCTCCAAGCTGGTGCAGTTTAACTTGCCGAAGGGTTTCTTGTTCTTCCAATTCCCTCCAGCGTTTCCTCCTCTACTTCCTCCTCCTCCTGTCTGACCTCCTCCAGTATTTCTCTTGGGATAGTCCTTCAGCATATGCCCCTCCTGGCGACAACCAAAGCATATTATCTTTGGCTTCTTGCAATCCTTGGAAAAATGTCCTGGGAGTCCACAGCTTCGGCAAACTATTTGATTTGCAGTCTGAAACGCTTGGTTCCTCCTGCTATTGTAGCAGTAGTAGTTGTTGTTGTTGTTGTACCTTGGCTTGAAACTCAAGTTGGTATTGGGCTTGTTGCTGACAAATCTCTCAGGCTCAAACTTGGCCTTTTTCCTCTTCTCCTCTTGCAGCTGCTTGAAGTCATCTTCAAGAGTGATGGCTGCATCCACCAACTCTTGGAACTCAGTCGCTCTCATCATCCTGAGCTAAACCTTGAACTGGGGACTTAACCCCCGCAAGAACCTCTTCTTCTTCTTGTCCTCGGTGTTGACCTCCTCAACCGCATACCGAGACAGCTTTGAAAACTCCCTGACATAAGTCAGGATGGCCTTATCCTTCTGCTCGAGACTTTCAAATTCTCGACGCTTCAACTCCACAATGCTTTCAGGGACATTGGATTCCCTGAACTTCCTCTTAAACTCCTCCCAGGTGAATACCTTCTCAGCCGGATATACGGCTACTATATTGTCCCACCATGATGCGGCAGGTCCACACAACAAGTGTGTTGCATATCTGACCTTCTCTAGGTCATTGCATCCAACGGTGTTGAGCTTTCACTCCGTGTCCATCAACCAATCCTCCGCGTCCATTGGCTCGGCCGCGTATGCAAAGGATATAGGCTTAGTATTCTGGAAGTCTGACAAAGTGACTGATGTCTACGGGTGCTTCTATTCTTGTAGACAGTGTTGGGCCTCCAAGAGCAGAGGTTTGTAGAACAGCAGCAAGTTTCCCTTAAGTGGATCACCCAAGGTTTATCGAACTCAGGGAGGAAGAGGTCAAAGATATCCCTCTCAAGCAACCCTGCAATCCCGATACAAGAAGTCTCTTGTGTCCCCAACACACCTAATACACTTGTCAGATGTATAGGTGCACTAGTTCGGCGAAGAGATAGTGAAAGACAAGTAGTATGGATGTATATGAGTGGTAATAACAATTTGAATAAAATATGGCAGCGAGTAAACATGCAACAGAACAGTAAATAAACGGAGATTCGATGTTTAGAAACAAGGCCTAGGGATCCTACTTTCACTAGTGGACACTCTCAACATTGATCACATAATAAAACCACTCTACACTCTCTTGTTGGATGATGAACACCACTAATTGCGTAGGGCTACAAGAGCACCTCAATGCCGGAGTTAACAAGCTCCACAACATTCAATATTCATATTTAAATAACCTTAGAGTGCATGATAGATCATTGCAATTACACCAAGTACTAACATAGCATGCACACTGTCACCATCACACTATGAAGGAGGAATAGATCACATCAATACTATCATAGCAATAATTAACTTCATAATCTACAAGAGATTACAATCATAGCAATAATTAACGCCAAGTACTACATGATGCACACACTGTCACCTTTACACCATGGAGGAGGAATAGACTACTTTAATAACATTACTAGAGTAACACATAGATGAATAGTGATACAAAACTCATATGAATCTCAATCATGTAAGGCAGCTCATGAGATCATTGTATTGAAGTACATAGGAGAGAGATTAACCACATAGCTACCGGTACAACCCTTAGCCTTGATGGAGAACTACTCCCTCCTCATGGGGGACAGCAGCGTTGATGAAGATGGCGGTGGTGTTGATGAAGATGCCTTCCGGGGGCACTTCCCGTCCCGGCGGCGTGCCGGAACAGAGACTCCTGTCCCCAGATCTTGGCTTCGCGATGGCGGCGGCTCTGGAAGGTTTCTCGTACCGTGGCTTTTCCGTATCGAGGTTTTAGGTCAGGGACCCTTAAATAGGCGAAGAGGCGGAGTCGGAGGGCTGACGGGGGCGTGACACAATAGGGGGCGCCCCCCTTGGGCCGCGCCGCCCTGGCGTCTGGTGGCCCTGTGGCCCTCCTCTGGTGGCTCTCGGGTGTTCTAGAAGCTTCGTGGAATTCTAAGATGCTGGGCGTTGATTTCGTCCGATTCCGAGAATATTTCCTTACTAGGATTTCTAAAACCAAAAACAACAGAAAACTGCAACTGGCCCTTCGACATCTCGTCAATAGGTTAGTTCCGGAAAACGCATAATAATGACATATAATGCGTATAAAACATGTGAGTATCATCATAAAAGTAGCATGGAACATAAGAAATTATAGATACATTTGAGACGTATCAAGCATCCCCAAGCTTAGTTCCTACTCGCCCTCGAGTAGGTAAACGATAACAAAGATAATTTCTGAAGTGACATGCTATCATAATCTTGATCAATACTATTGTAAAGCATATGAGATGAATGCAGCGATTCAAAGCAATGATGAAGATAATGAGTAAACAACTGAACCATATAGCAAAGACTTTTCATGAATAATACTTTCAAGACAAGCATCAATAAGACTTGCATAAGAGTTACTCATAAAGCAATAGATTCAAAGTAAAGGCATTGAAGCAACACAAAGGAAGATATAAGTTTCAGCGGTTGCTTTCAACTTCAACATATTTATCTCATGGATAATTGTCAACACAAAGCAATATAACAAGTGCAATAAGTAAACATGTAAGAATCAATGCACACAGTTGACACAAGTGTTTGCTTCTTGGATAGAAAGAATAGGTAAACTGACTCAACAATAAAGTAGAAGATAGGCCCTTCGCAGAGGGAAGCATTGATTACTATATTTGTGCTAGAGCTTTTCATTTTGAAAACAAGAAACAATTTTGTCAACGGTAGTAATAAAGCATATGTGTTATGTATAAGATATCCTATAAGTTGCAAGCCTCATGCATAGTATACCAATAGTGCTCGCACCTTGTTCTAATTAGCTTGGATTAACACTGATTATCATTGCATAGCATATGTTTCAACCAAGTGTCACAAAGGGGTACCTCTATGCCGCCTGTACAAAGGTCTAAGGAGAAAGCTCGCATTGGATTTCTCGCTTTTGGTTATTCTCAACTTAGACATCCATACCGGGACAACATAGACAACAGATAATGGACTCCTCTTTAATGCATAAGCATTCAACAACAATTAAAATTCTCATAAGAGATTGAGGATTAGCTGTCCACACTGAAACTTCCACCATGAATCATGGCTTTAGTTAGCGGCCCAATGTTCTTCTCTAACAGTATGCATACTCAAACCATTTGATTATGAAAATCGCCCTTACTTCAGACAAGACGAACATGCATAGCAACTCACATGATATTCAACAAAGGTAAAATAGTTGATGGCGTCCCCAGAAACATGGTTACCGCTCAACAAGCAACTTATTAAGAAATAACACACATAAGTACATATTCTTCACCACACTAGTTTTTAAGCTATTTGTCCCATGAGCTATATATTGTAAAGACAAAGAATAGAATTTTTAAAAATAGCACTCAAGTAATTTACTTTGGAATGGCAGAGAAATACCATGTAGTAGGTAGGTATGGTGGACACAAATGGCATGGTTATTGGCTCAAGGATTTGGATGCACGAGAAGAATTCCTCTCAATACAAGGCTAGGCTAGCAAGGTTGTTTGAAGCAAACTCAAGTGTAAAAGGTGCAGCAAAGCGCACATATGAACAAATTGTAACTATTATAAGACTTTACATTGTCTCCTTGTTGTTCAAATACCTCAACCAGAAAATATCTAGACTCTAGAGATCAATCATGCAAACCAAATTTTAACAAGCTCTATGTAGTTGTTCATTAATGGGTGCAAGGTACATGATGCAAGAGCTTAAACATGATCTATATGAGCACAACAATTGCCAAGTATCAAATTATTCAAGACATTATACCAATTACCACATGAAGCATTTTCTGTTTCCAACCATATAACAATGAACGAAGCAGTTTCAACCTTCGCCATGAACACTAAAAGATAAAGCGAAGAACACAAGTGTTCACATGAACCAGCGGAGCGTGTCTCTCTCCCACACAAGCATGATGGATCATATTTTATTCAAACACAAACAAAAATAAAAGCACACAGACGCTCCAAGTAAAGTACATAAGATGTGACTGAATAAAAATATAGTTTCAAGAGAAGTGACCTGATAAGTTGTCGATGAAGAAGGGGATGCCTTGGGCATCCCCAAGCTTAGATGCTTGAGTCTTCTTGAGATATGAAGGGATGAACAACGGGGGCATCCCCAAGCTTAAACTTTTCACTCTTCTTGATCATATTGTATCATCCTCCTCTCTTGACCCTTGAAAACTTCCTCCGCACCAAACTCAAAACAAACTCATTAGAGGGTTAGTGCATAATCAAAAATTCACATATTAAGAGGTGACACAATCATTCTTAACACTTCTGGACATTGCTCAAAACTACTGGAAGGTAATGGAACAACACAGCAAAAGAGGCAATGCGAAATAAAAGGCAGAATCTGTCAAAACAGAACAGTCCGTAAAGACGAATTTATTAGAGGCACCAGACTTGCTCAGATGAAAATGCTCAAATTGAATGAAAGTTGCGTACATATCTGAGGATCACGCACATAAATTGGCAGATTTTTCTGAGTTACCTACAGAGAATCATACCCAAATTCGTGACAGCAAGAAATCTGTTTCTGCGCAGTAATCCAAATCTAGTATGACTTTACTATCAAAGACTTTACTTGGCACAACAACGCAATAAAATAAAGATAAGGAGAGGTTGCTACAGTAATAAAAACTTCCAAGACTCAAATATAAAAAAAAATTGCTGTAGTAAAATAAACACATGGGTTATCTCCCAAGAAGTGCTTTCTTTATAGCCATTAAGATGGGCTCAGCAGTTTTAACGATGCACTCGCAAGAAATAGTAGTTGAAGCAAAAGAGAGCATCAAAAAGCAAATTCAAAACAAGTTTAAGTCTAACCCACTTCCTATGAAAAGGAATCTTGTAAATAAACAAATTCATGAAGCATAGTGCAACAAGCATAGAAAGATAAAACAAGTGTAACTTCAAAAATTTCAGCATATAGAGAGGTGTTTTAGTAACATGAAAATTTCTACAACCATATTTTCCTCTCTCATAATAATATCCAGTAGCATCATGAGCAAACTCAACAATATAACTATCAAATGAAACATTCTTATCATGAGTCTCATGCATAAAATTATTACTACTCCCAACATAAGCATAGTCATTCTTATTAATTGTAGTGGGAGCTGATACGTCCAAAACGTATCTACTTTCCCGAACACTTTTGCTATTGTTTTGCCTCTAATTTGTGTATTTTGGATGCAACTAACACGGACTAACGCTGTTTTCAGCAGAACTGTTCTGGTGTCTCGTTTTTGTGCGTAAATCCAACTTTCAGGAAAAACCTCGGGATTTTGACGAAAGGGCTTATTTTCCCAGAATACTGACGGAGCCAGAAGGACAATTGAAGTGGAGGCCCGAGGGCCCCACACCTTAGGGCGGCGCGGCCCAGGGGGGCCCGCGCGGCCATGTGGTGTGGACCCCTCGGCTGGCCTCCGACGCCCTCCTTCGGACTACTTATTCGCCTCGACCTAAAAACGCACGGGGAGAAGTCGAAGTCGCCAGAAACCCTCCAGAACGCCGCCACATCGCGAAACTCCGTCGCGGGAGCCAGAAGTCTCCGTTCTGGCACTCCGCCGGGACGGGGAATTGGAGGAGATCATCACCGCCATCACCGCGCCTCTCCATCAACCAGCAATGTTTCCCCCATCCATGTGTGAGTAATTCCCCCGCTGTAGGCCGAAGGGGATGGTAGGGATTGGATGAGATTGGTCATGTAATAGCATAAGATTGTTAGGGCATAGTGCCTAGTGTCCGTAGATGGTACTTTTATGATATTGTTGCAACTTGTTATGCTTAATGCTTGTCACTAGGGCCCGAGTGCCATGATCTCAGATCTGAACATGTTATTATTTCATCATGATATTCGTTGTTTATGATATTACCTGCAAGTTGTATACACATGTCGCTGTCCGGAACCAATGGCCCCGAAGTGACAGAAATCGGGACAACCGGAGGGAATGGCAGTGACGTGAGGATCACATGTGTTCACGGAGTGTTAATGCTTTGCTCCGGTACTCTATTAAAAGGAGTACCTTAATATCCAAGTAGTTTCCCTTGAGGCCCGGCTGCCACCGGCTGGTAGGACAAAAGATGTTGTGCAAGTTTCTCATTGCGAGCACGTACGACTATAATTGGAACACATGCCTATTGATTGATTAGTACTTGGATACCGTTTTATTATTATCTCGCAAATGCCCTCGCTATGATTGTTACATGAGTTTCTCTCATCCATGCAACGCCCGTCATCCGTCCCCGTGCCTACAGTATTTTAATCCCGTTGTTTACTAAAATCACTACCGCTGTCTTTGTTACTCGCTGCTGTTATTTCACTACCGCTACTACTATAAAACTGTTACTACCGATAAACTCTTGCGAGCAAGTCCGTTTCCAGTGTGCAGCTGAATTGACAACTCCGCTGTTAAGGCTTTCAAGTATTCTTTGTCTCCCCTTGTGTCGAATCAATAAATTGGGTAATACTTCCCTCGAAGACCGTTGCGATCCCCTATACTTGTGGGTCATCAAGACTATTTTCTCGGCGCCGTTGCCGGGGAGCATAGCTTTATTTGGAAGTTCACTTGGATTGATATTGTTCGCTGCAAATTCTCCATCATGGGTAAAACTCGCGATACTAAGGTCGCCATATTACCATCCACTACAAGAAAAGGTACAACTCCGAGTACCTCTCGCTGCTCTTGATTCACCATCCGTGATTGATAAACTTGTTTCACCGCCACATGCTTCAAATGCTCGGTACTTCGCTGAATCTGAAAACTCTCATAATACCGATAATATGTCTGCTGTGCTTGATGATAGTGGTTCATTGGGAACTTTTCTAGATGCTAAAATTGCTAGGTCTAGACAAATTGAAAATGCTGAAACTCCCGATGTTACTACACCTATTAATTCACCCGAACTTGAATACTCTAGTGATGATCTTGATGAAGATTATGTGGAACTTGATGATGATTTTATTGAAAAATGCCATGCTACTACCGATGCAAGAAAAATTAAAAAGTTGCTTGCGTAACATACCGTTAGATATAAACTCGTCTCCCGATCCTAAATTTGCCACATCTCCTATAAACATTAAGGATAAAGATTATGATTTTTCTCTTGATCTATCTCATATAGCTATTGTTGAGAAAACACCCTTTTGTGGTACCGAAAAAGAAAGTGCTCGTTGAACACATGACCGAGTTATCTACTTTGAGTAGCTTGTTTTCTGATGATGTTAAGAAGCGTACTTACTTTGTTGCTAAAATCTTTCCATTCTCATTAAAGGATGACGCTAAAACCTGGTATAATAGTTTGCCACCTAGTTCTATTAAAAGTCCAAAAGAATTGCTTGCTGTTTTCTTTCGGAAATACTTTCCCGCTAGTGCTCAACATGCTCGCTTTGCGGAGAGTTTATAATTTTGATCGAGGAGATGAAGAGAAATTGCCCGAGGCTTGGGCGAGATTTTGCTCTCTTATTAGAGCTTTGCCCGACCATGATCTAGAAAAGCATGATTTACTTGATATATTTTATAGTGGACTAACCATTGAGTCTAGGGCATACCTGGATAGTTGTGCTGGTTGTGTTTTCAGGAAAAGAACTCCGTACGACGCTCGAAGAATTATTGGCTAAAATAGGCCGGAATTATGATGATTGGACTACGCCGGAACCAACTCCAACGCCAATAGTGAAGAAGAGGGGTTTAATTAAATTGAATGATGAAGATATGAGGGAAGCCAAGAAGTCTCTCAAGGAGAAAGGTATTAAATCTGAAGATGTGAAGAATCTACCTCCAATAGAAGATATATGTGAGATAATTCCCCCTTCATCCATGATCGAGGTAAATTCCCTTCAACGCTTTACTAGGGAAGATATTCCGTATTCAAAACCTCCTGCGCAATGCTTAGATGAGTTTGATAATTATATTGTTAAGCAAGAAAATTTTAATATGAGAGTAGAGAATCATCTGATGGAAAATTCTCAAGCTATTAGTCAATTGCATGATATTGTGGAGAGAACCTCCAATGATGTTAAGATGCTTGTTAAACATTTTCATATGATTCAAACTCAAATTGATCAACTCACTAAAGTGCAAAATGACTTACTAGGAAATAATTCTAAAGAAAAACATGCTTATGAAGTAACAACTAGAGGTGGTGTCTCTACCCAGGATCCTCTATATCCCGAAGGGCATCCCAAAAGAATTGAACAAGATTCTCAACGCATTGAACCTAGAGCTCCATCTAAGAAAAAGAAGAAGAAACATAAAAATGTTGTAGAATCCTCTCGAACCTCGCTAATGATCCTAATAGTATTTCTATTTCGATGCTGAAACTGAAAGTGGTAATGAACATGATAAAGATAATGATAAGAATGATACTCCCGATAAAGAAGAGGTTGAAAAAGAACCCGAAAAGCATGCTAAAAATAAAAAGTATACTAAAGAAGATTTTATTGCTGAGAAACATGGTAATGAAAGAGAACCTTGGGTGCAAAAGCAAATGCCTTTTCCTGCTAAGAAACTAAAATCAAAGGAAGAAGAACACTATAATAAATTCTGTGATTGGATGAAACCTTTATTCTTGCAAATCCCTTTGACCGATGCTATTAAATTGCCTCCTTATTCAAAGTATATGAAAGATATTGTTACTAACAAAAGGAAAATCCCCAATGAGGAAATTTCCACTATGCTTGCTAATTACTCTTTCAATGGCAAAGTTCCAAAGAAGTTGGGCGACCTGGTATACCTACCATTCCTTGTTCTATTAAGAATAATTATGTTAAAACTGCTCTATGTGACTTGGGCGCCGGTGTTAGTGTTATGCCTTTTTCTCTTTATAAGAGACTTTACTTAGACAAGTTGATACCTACTGATATATCTTTGCAAATGGCTGATAAATCTACTGCTATTCCTGTTGGTATATGTGAGGATGTTCCGGTTCAAGTTACTAATAACTGCTTGATATTAACTGATTTTGTTGTGTTGGAAATGCCTGAGGATGATAATATGTCTATTATTCTTGGGAGACCTTTTCTTAACACCGCAGGGGCTGTTATTGATTGCAATAAAGGAAAGGTTACTTTCAATGTTGATGATAAGGAACACACCGTCTATTTCCCCAAGAGGATTGAAAAAGCGTGCGGAGTTAATACTATTTCTCATGTGAGAACTATCAAAGTGGGAACCATCGATTGTCCTATATATGAGCCTAAAGAAGAATATCAAACTCTTGTGATTGGATCTATATCAATACAATTCAAGGTAACATGATTGATTTGAGGTTTATTTCTTCATATGCTATGTAAAATTTATTTGCTGGCAAGACTTGATCAACCTTGTTAACAAATACCTTTTATATGCATAGAGGAGGTAAACAACATCTCTTTCTTCCTCCACTTGCTTTAGTTGCTGTAGCATTTTTAATTTGCAAAGTTTCTTAGTTGATTTGAGATTTCAAAAATTTTCCTGGCCAGTAATAATAAACTTAATACCCATAAATGTGCATTTTTCAAAGTTTTCAAAAATTCGCGAAAATTACACCGTTGGTCCTATTTTTCGACGAGGCACTCGGGAGCACCGTAGGATGACCTGTGGGGCACCACAGGGTGCCACACCACAGGCCGGCGCGGCCAAGGAGGTGGGCGCGCCACCATGTGGTGTGGGCCCCTCCTTGCCCCACTATCTCATCTCTTTCCCCCAGCATCTTCTCTCTCCCGAAAAAACTTGAACCAACTTTCTCTCACTCGCGTTTTTGCTCAAGAGCTCAGGATTTTTCGATCTCTTTGCTCAGCCCAGATTTCTGTTTGAAATTTGGCACATTAGCTCTCCGGTATGTGACTCCTTCGATTATCCAAATAGAATTTTGTTTGGTTGAGTATATCTTGAATATTTTGCTGCTGTAGGTAACATGTTTAGTGAGCTTGCATGCTTGTTCTAAGTGGTAGAAACTAGTTTTGATGCATGATTAGTACTCTAGCAAGTTCCTATGGTAGTTTCCCTCAATTATATGTCACCAAATCAAGTTTTATATTGTTTGTTGAAAATTTCAGAAAATGGAAGGAGGTAGGCATCAACTCAACCAACATGAGTTGGAGGTGCCACAGGTCATGAGAGTTCACCGAGAAGAAGGAGTATATCCCACTTACTATCCGTGTGCGGATTTCATGAGAAGTGCAGGGATTTTGCAGGACGTCCAAAATTTAATCTCTCGTGCAGGATTGGATGATTTTGTTGATGGGGAACCATGCCAATATGTGAAGCTGACTATGTCAGTAGTGCAAGATTTTAAATTCAATTGGTCACAATCTAACCCCATGGTTCAAGTACAAAATTTATAATAAAACTGTCAACTTGCCATTCAGTGATTTTTGTGCAGCAATCAAAGTGCCGCAATGGGGATCATGCGAGAAGATGAAGGGATCGCCGCAAGAGCTCTTGGACCTCTTCAAGATGATTTGTCATGGAAGGAGTTTCTCAGAGGATGATGGTAAAATCAGTAGTATTCATTTCCCAGCTATTCGTTACTTCGCCTATTTCATTACCAAGTGCGTTCTAGCAAGAAAGAATGGAGGTAAAATAACTATCCCGGATCTAGCCTTTCTAGCTGCTGCATTACAAGGTAATAGGACTTATAACTTGGGAGCTTTGATAGCCAATAGACTTGCCACTAACCGTGAGAAGGGAGGAATTTGTGGGGGTCTCATCGCCTCTCGTTTATTAGCTATGCACAATGTGAGACCTCACAGTCTTGATATTCCGCTCCCTATGGAGAAACTTGACATAGCTTCCATGATTAAGCATGAATTTCTTTCTAATTCATCTAATTTAGGGAACCTGTCTTATAGAATAACATTTTACAAGAAATCTTGGACAAGGACTAAGAAAGTTGAAAAATTAGTAGGATTGCCTGCACCTTCTCTGTTTAACTTTGATTCCAGGGAGGATTGGTCGGTCACGGAAAGTGCGGTTAACGCATACATCGAGGGAGGAAGCCATCGTGCACGAGACAACACAGATGAGGTCGAGGAACACCCCGACTCGTCATCCGATGCAGCAAGCTCTTCGCATCCACAAGCTGGGTATGAGGAACCCCCACGCTTTTCTTCTCGCATCGGCACCTTATTATGACTACTCCACATATGATCCACCGGCGTGGAACCCAGGCCCTCGATGGGGTTGAACTCCACTTAGGCCAAAAGCCTAAGCTTGGGGGGAGGTATACCGGCATCACTCATTCTTTGCATATTATGATTGCTGGATACTTGTATATACTTGTTTAGTTTGTTTGAGTGGCTTTCTAATGAGAGGAAGATGATATTTGGGGAAGTGCTGCCTGAAAACAGATTCTGGGCTGTTACCGTAAAAATTCGTGCGCCCAGCCAGAACAGTATTTTGCAAAGCCAATTTTTGTGAATGTTCCCCAGGTTGTTATCTAACTTTCATTAGTTGAACACTTTTTGAACTGAGCAACGTAAGATTTTTGTAAAAATCGATTTCTGTACTGCTGTCAGGTTTTGGCAGATTTCCGCCATTTCGCTTTTCTGTGTTTCTTTTAGTTTGCTATTTCTTGCTTTCACTTTGTTTCTTTTCTAAAACACAAAAAGAACAAAAATATTTCTGTTATTTCTCTTCATCATTTGTTTATCTTGGCTTCTTGCATTTGTTTCGCTTTATTTGCTATTGCTAGTTTGCTATAAGAAAACCCAAAAAGATTTTGCTTTGTTTGCTTGTTTCCTTTTGTTCTTATTCTCAAATTCGAAAACACCAAAAATATTTGCTGTTCTTCTTTGGTTTGTAAAGTTCATTATGAGTTCAATGGTCTTCGGTGGCTGGAGCGTGGTTTTCATTTCATATTATCCAAGCTACACAAGTGAAAGGGCAATAATGACGATCTACGACAATCTGATTGTGGTGAGAGGCTGGTATGAACTCTATTTGTTTTCATTTTTGTATATATACTCATCCATGTGAGCATGCTTAGTTGGTTCATGTGAGGTATATGTCATTTAAGAAAGTCTAGTAGTTCATGATCTCTCATGATTAGCTCCAATTTATTAATATGAGTAGCATGTCATGGATGTTTGCTTGCATTGTTTTATTCATAAGTAAGTATGGCATTGTGGTATCCTCCTCTGAATAATTCATTTATATCGACTTGGCACATGCTCACGCATGCATATGACTGAGCAAAAGTCAATTAAGCCTCAATGATTTACATTGCTTCGTAGTTCTTGTATCACTTTTATGCCTCAGCTTAATTTATTTTGCCGCAAGCATGATTATGACGATGCTATCGCTCTCTTGATTTGTCGCTCCCTAGTCTTTTTGCTAGCCTTCACTTGTACTGAGCGGGAACGCTGCTCGTGCCTCCAAACACATGAAAACCAAGTTATTCCAGAGTGTCCACCATAAATACCTATGCATGGCATTTCAAACCATTCCAAAGTAAATTCTCATGCGCTACCTTTAAAATCTTCAAAATGCTTCTTAATTTGTGTTAATGTTTCATAGCTCATGAGGAAGTATGTGGTGTTTAGCTTTCAACCTTGTCATTTACTTTTGACGGACTCTCATATGGAATAGTGGCACATCCGCTTATCCAATAATTTTGCAAAAAGAGCCGGCAATGGGATTCCCGAGTCCCGAATTAATTAACTTAAATAGACACTCCTCCATGGTTTGTGATTGTTGGACGGCACCCGAAGGATTCGGTTAGCCATGGCTTGTGTAAGCAAAGGTTGGGGGGAGTGTCATCATCATAATAAAACTAAACTAAAAAGGCACTCCTTCATGGTATGTGATTGTTGGCAGGCACCCGAGGATTCGGTTAGCCATGGTTTGTGTAAGAAAGGTTGGAAGGAGTGCCACATAAAAATGAAAATAATTCATGGGAGCCGCTCTTGAAAGTCCGGTTGGCGAGGTAGTTGGTGTACCCATTACCATTCGTTGACAACAACAAACACCTCTCAAAATAATTTTACTCCTCGCTTTACAAATGAAAAGCTCTAGCGCATGTTAATCCCCGCTTCCCTCTGCGAAGGGTCAATCTTTTACTTTTATGTTGTGTCTCCATTATTTCTTTGAGCACTTTCTTGAGAGCACAACTGTCATTCTTAGTATAATATGCTTGTCTCAAAATATGATTGATTGTGGTATAACTTTGATGCTTTTATCTTTGACAATCACTACTTCTAGTCTTTCTATGAACTCCGGAGGTGCCCGGGCATTTATGTTTTGCCAATCAAATACGAGCAAGCGAGATACCACTTTATCATACTCTCTTATGAACATTGCAATCCTGCTTATATACATGATTCATGATGCTTATTATTAATTGTTGGTACCTTTTCATGATTGACATAGCTGTTAGATGATCTTATTTGCATGTATCCTATTATGAACTGCTTAAGTATTAGCCATATCATGAGAATATATACATCATATGAGCAAATGTGTTCGTGAAAGCTCTTTTATCGCTCAGCTTGTTAACCGAATTGCTTGAGGACAAGCAATAAGCTAAGCTTGGGGGAGTTGATACGTCCAAAACGTATCTACTTTCCCGAACACTTTTGCTATTGTTTTGCCTCTAATTTGTGTATTTTGGATGCAACTAACACGGACTAACGCTGTTTTCAGCAGAACCGTTCCGGTGTCTCGTTTTTGTGCAGAAATCCAACTTTCAGGAAAAACCTCGGGATTTTGACGAAAGGGCCTATTTTCCCAGAATACTGACGGAGCCAGAAGGACAATTGAAGTGGAGGCCCGAGGGCCCCACACCATAGGGCGGCGCGGCCCAGGGGGGGCCGCGCGGCCATGTGGTGTGGCCCCCTTGGCTGGCCTCCGACGCCCTCCTTCGGACTACTTATTCGCCTCGACCTAAAAACGCACGGGGAGAAGTCGAAGTCGCCAGAAACCCTCCGTAACGCCGCCACATCGCGAAACTCCGTCGCGGGAGCCGAAGTCTCCGTTCGGCACTCCGCCGGACGGGGAATTGGAGGAGATCATCACCGCCATCACCGCCAACGCCTCTCCATCAACCAGCAATGTTTCCCCCATCCATGTGTGAGTAATTCCCCCGCTGTAGGCCGAAGGGGATGGTAGGGATTGGATGAGATTGGTCATGTAATAGCATAAGATTGTTAGGGCATAGTGCCTAGTGTCCGTAGATGGTACTTTTATGATATTGTTGCAACTTGTTATGCTTAATGCTTGTCACTAGGGCCCGAGTGCCATGATCTCAGATCTGAACATGTTATTATTTCATCATGATATTCGTTGTTTATGATATTACTCGCAAGTTGTATACACATGTCGCTGTCCGGAACCAATGGCCCCGAAGTGACGAAATCGGGACAACCGGAGGGAATGGCGATGACGTGAGGATCACATGTGTTCACGGAGTGTTAATGCTTTGCTCCGGTACTCTATTAAAAGGAGTACCTTAATATCCAAGTAGTTTCCCTTGAGGCCCGGCTGCCACCGGCTGGTAGGACAAAAGATGTTGTGCAAGTTTCTCATTGCGAGCACGTACGACTATAATTGGAACACATGCCTATTGATTGATTAGTACTTGGATACCGTTTTATTATTATCCGCAAATGCCCCGCTATGATTGTTACATGAGTTTCTCTCATCCATGCAACGCCCGTCATCCGTCCCCGTGCCTACGATATTTTAATCCTGCTCGTTTACTAAAATCACTATTGTTGTCTTTGTTACTCTGCTGCTGTTATTTCACTATCGCTACTACTATAAAACGGTTACTACCGATAAACTCTTGCGAGCAAGTCTCGTTTCCAGTGCAGCTGAATTGACAACTCCGCTGTTAAGGCTTTCAAGTATTCTTTGTCTCCCCTTGTGTCGAATCAATAAATTGGGTAATACTTCCCTCGAAGACTGTTGCGATCCCCTATACTTGTGGGTCATCAGGAGCAAATTCAACAAAGTAGCTATCATTATTATTCTCATCATCAAATATAGGAGGCATATTGTAATCATAATTAAACTTATCCTCCATAGTAGGCGGCACCAAAAGACCACTATCATTATAATCATCATAAATAGGAGGCATGTCATAATCAACATAAACTTTCTCCTCAATACCCGGAGGGCTAAAGAGATCATTTTCATCAAAACCGACCTCCCCAAGCTTAGAATTTTCTATATCATTATCAACAATGGTGTTCAAAGCGTTCATACTAATATTACTACTAGCATGCAAATAAGGTTCCATAGGTTTTTTAATTTTCGCATTAAACCATTCATGTCTTGACTCAGGAAATAGTACAAAAAGCTCACAGATGTTTTCCATTATGCCTTACTAGTGTTTAACAAGAAAATAAAAGATGCAATTGCAGGATCTAAAGGAAATAGCTTCGAGCACACACACAACGGCAACACAAAAGTACTTAGTTACCTGGGACCGTAGTATGAGTGCCTTTTACCTTTCCTCCCCGGCAACGGCGCCAGAAAAGTGCTTGATGTCTACGGGTGCTTCTATTCTTGTAGACAGTGTTGGGCCTCCAAGAGCAGAGGATTGTAGAACAGCAGACAAGTTTCCCTTAAGTCGATCACCCAAGGTTTATCGAACTCAGGGAGGAAGAGGTCAAAGATATCCCTCTCGAGCAACCCCGCAATCACGATACAAGAAGTCTCTTGTGTCCCCAACACACCTAATACACTTGTCAGATGTATAGGTGCACTAGTTCGGCGAAGAGATAGTGAAATACAAGTAGTATGGATGTATATGAGTGGTAATAACAATCTGAATAAAATATGGCAGCGAGTAAACATGCAACAGAACAGTAAATAAACAGAGATTCGATGTTTAGAAACAAGGCCTAGGGATCCTACTTTCACTAGTGGACACTCTCAACATTGATCACATAATAAAACCACTCTACACTCTTTTGTTGGATGATGAACACCACTAATTGCGTAGGGCTACAAGAGCACCTCAATGCCGGAGTTAACAAGCTCCACAACATTCAATGTTCATATTTAAATAACCTTAGAGTGCATGATAGATCATTGCAATTACACCAAGTACTAACATAGCATGCACACTCGTCACCATCACACTATGAAGGAGGAATAGATCACATCAATACTATCATAGCAATAATTAACTTCATAATCTACAAGAGATTACAATCATAACCTACGCCAAGTACTACATGATGCACACACTCGTCACCTTTACACCATGGAGGAGGAATAGACTACTTTAATAACATTACTAGAGTAACACATAGATGAATAGTGATACAAAACTCATATGAATCTCAATCATGTAAGGCAGCTCATGAGATCATTGTATTGAAGTACATAGGAGAGAGATTAACCACATAGCTACCGGTACAACCCTTAGCCTTGATGGAGAACTACTCCCTCCTCATGGGAGACAGCAGCGTTGATGAAGATGGCGGTGGTGTCGATGAAGATGCCTTCCGGGGGCACTTCCCCGTCCCGGCGGCGTGCCGGAACAGAGACTCTTGTCCCCCAGATCTTGGCTTCGCGATGGCGGCGGCTCTGGAAGGTTTCTCGTACCGTGGCTTTTCCGTATTGAGGTTTTAGGTCAGGGACCCTTAAATAGGCGAAGGCGGAGTCGGAGGGCTGACGGGGGCGTGACACAATAGGGGGGCGTGCCCCCCCATGAGCCGCGCCGCCCTGGCGTCTGGTGGCCCTGTGGCCCTCCTCTGGTGGCTCTCGGGTGTTCTGGAAGCTTCGTGGAATTCTAAGATGCTGGGCGTTGATTTCGTCCGATTCCGAGAATATTTCCTTACTAGGATTTCTGAAACCAAAAATAGCAGAAAACAGCAACTGGCCCTTCGGCATCTCGTCAATCGGTTAGTTCCGGAAAACACATAATAATGACATATAATGTGTATAAAACATGTGAGTATCATCATAAAAGTAGCATGGAACATAAGAAATTATAGATACGTTTGAGACGTATCAGTGACTCCCTGGTTCTCGGGCCTCTCCACCCTGTTCTGTTGAAGCAGCTCCTGGAAAAACTTGTTCTGCTGCTCCAATGTTACACGTTGCCTCTCCTCCAACATTTGCATGTATTGGAGGAAGTTCTGCTGCGTCATGGGTGGTGGTGGTGGTGGAAACTGATTTCTGACTGCTTCATCAGCCTCTTCCTTCTGCTTGGCTTCGCGCTCCATACGCTGCGCTTCGCTCTCCTCACCCGTCAATCCCGACATTTCCCCCTAGTTCTGCAACACAAAGTGGTACTCATAATTACCCCATGCGCAAGTTTTCTGAGCTGAACTTTGTGCACAGAACTAGTCACGCAATGGAAATCAAGAAGCAAATCCAAATCATACAAAACATATACCCTGTATATACATACATAAGCGGTCTTATTACAATACTCAGTGACGTTGTGAGTATGCAAACTCACTTATTGAAGTATATGTACAAATTTCTACAAAATATTACATACTACAATACATGTGGTACTAATGTATTGTAGTCTCGCCTCCCATGGTAGTCACTAGTCGTGCTTCACTCCCGGTACATTCCAGGCTTCCATCCGGTCGAACGTGTAGTCCTCCTGACAAAACCTGGAACATAAAGTCTCCCCGTCGGATGGTAATCGGAATCAGAGGATGATCCCAGGGAGAAATCGGTGTTCACGAACTGGTCATTCAGTGCATCATAATCCACCCATCGGGTGTACTCCCCTGTGACTCCACCATAGGTATTCCCAACATTCGTATCCGACTCAACCTGTATCGGATACCCTCCATCATCTTCCCCATTACACGGATAACTCTGGTTCTGGTTCGTGTCGTCCTCATTCATCTCCCCGTCATATCTAACTGAACCACTATGGGTTCCAGTATCTAATCCCCAACGCCAACCCGTGGAGTTTTCTATAGGAGTCACGGAACGCTGATTGTTTCCGGATTCCTCTCCACCCTCATATCCTCCATGGGAACTACTAGGAAAATACCTAGGTGTCATGGGTGTGGTTTGCTGTTCGGGATGATCAATACTAATGTAATCACCAGCTGAATAAACTGGTGTGTGAACCTCATTATCCATTGGTGCACTCTCCTTGGTCTCTTCCTTGGGCTTAGTGAACTCCTCTAGCATTGTATCAATTGCTCCCGTCAAATGACGGTTCAGCTGATAGAACAATGACAGTAGGTTGCGGCCGTTGTCCATATACTTTGCGGCTTCTGCTGGTTTGCGTTTTGCAAACTTGAAGTGGTTAAGCATAGGATCATCTTCCTCCTCCATATGAGGAATGTGTGTGAATTCGGAACCCATAAGCTCTTTCGTCTTATGCTCCCGAATATCAGTGATGGCTCTCATAACGACTATGTGGTAGGCTGTGTTGATAGTCCTCGCCTCACCTGCTGGCATCACTACGCTCATTCCTAGGGATTCGGGAAGTCTTAGCCCTACCCTACACTTCGCCAATACTGGTCCGTCGTAGTACCAGTATTTCATTACTTGGATTTGGGGATCGCACAAAAATTCAAGCAACATGGCACGAAGAATATATGCGAGTCCTCCGTCGTATTCACTCAAGTTTGACGGCTTCACTTTCACGTTTCGTCCCGGGCGTGAACTTGCCATAGTTGGTTATAGAATAGAAAGAATATAAGATTAGTAATAATGCATCATAATAGTGATAATAAAGAATTATAGCACTAAAACATATGATTGTTTTATTCTCAAGTGAATATACACCATATTTTTAGAGAATTCTTTACTAATCCTATTTGACTCCTAACGTTTCGTCCCATTTACTAGGTTCCAACCTAAGGTCAAAGCTTTTGCTCGATACCAACTGTGGTGACCCTGCATACCACTGCATGTTGTAGTATGCCAGTCGTTGATATAACATTCATGAAGTACCAATCCGCAAATATTACATCCCTCAGAGTAGTACAACAGAACATAGCAGGTCCATAACTCATGCATTTATTATTACAAACATAATGTACATATCATCTCGGAGCTCCTCCTGGGTCCTAAGAGGGATACTCCTGGGTTCGAGGCGAACCCATCTTAACTTACAATATAAAAGTCTTACTAGGTGATACATTTATTCCAACGAGCAGTTAAGTACTAGAAGTTCATACTGCTCGGATACTACTACTACTTATCGGTCTAAGCTTGTTCTCCTCCGGAACCCTCCCCGGTTCCGTAGACTTTAAGGTAGTCTACACCTTCGATACCTCCAGAGAGATCTGGTTCTTCATAGCCGATGATGTCGGTTCCTTCAGGGTTGTGGTTGTCCTCCTCCAGATGGTTCAGAAAATCTAAGCAGGGGATTTAAGAGTGGTATGAGTACGAGCGTACTCAACAAGTTCATTATAGAAAAGAGGTGTTTAATACACTAGCTACGATACTAGGCCAAAAAGTCTAATACCAATGCAAGTTTTGATAAACATTTCTTCAAGAGGTTGGTTTTATTCAGAAGAACTATGTCCGTCAGCCTTCACCGGTTTACTAGAACTTCATGGAGTTCCTTTCCGGCAGCGTTCGCAGTTCCAAATCCCGGAACAGGGAGTGACAGGTCACGGTTCTTTACACTCTGTAGAGGTGTGTTGCTTTACCCATAAGAGATCTTAACCTTGGTGCCAACCGGGCAGCTTTCCCGTCCACACTTCCTTCGGTGTGAGGCCCGGTATAAGGTCTAGCCAATCATGTTCCTCCGCTACCTCGCACATCCACCCTTTGTTGCATACCCCGACCCTGGGTCCTCGTCAGTCCCATTATTCCCACTTACGGGTGGACCCCGACCACGACAACAATTTGGGACTCGTTAACCAAACTCCTTCGCCGGTAGATGCAACCCATCATAGACCGCAATACCGTGGGGAACTTAAGGCTTCCCCAGCCTACCGCTTGTTCCTCGGGCGACAAGTGTCTACGGACAATGCCGTGGGGACTTAAGGCTTCCCCAGCCTACCGCTCGCCCCCGACAGATACAAGTGTCTACGGTAAAGCGCGTCCGTTGATGTACGAGAGGTGGAAACACTTTTGACTACTCCGTCCCACTCCAGATCTTATGGTTAACATGGGTATTACGACACAAGAATCACTGGACGACATTTGTTGTTTAATCCTAGATGGATATAAACCCTTGCAATGGAACCTCCACCATATCAACACAATCCATGGTTCCATTGTGAACCACATAGTCATATTCATAGTTATGAAAATAGTGGTTTTGGTTTTTATGCAATAGTGATAATCATAGTACTTTGCAACTAATTTGATAAAGATACTCAAATGACATGACCAAGTGATGAACTTGCCTGAACACTGCAAAGTGTTGCAGTTGGATGGTGTGGACTGACCCTTGTCCTCTGTTGCTGAAAAAATAGCATCATTGTCCGATAAGGGCAATGGTTAAAGAAGCATTTATGCATGATTCCAGTTTTAGGGTTTGTTCCCCCCTCCCGATGTCTTTATCATTTCATGAGAGGTTAATACTAAGAATAATTTGGGGATACTCTATTTAGGGCAAAATACAACCTTGAAATGTTGTCAAGGTGTTTTTAAAGTCCAAAAGAATTTATGGACTTATTTTCATTATTGAAAATAATATATGTGATTTAAATGATTATTTTAATCATCAAATTTGAACTTATTCTTGTTTATCTTCAAAAATTCTATTTCATATTTTATTATGATAGAGTTTTTTATACTGAGTGGTTTTCATATTTTAATTATTTTTTTAGAGCTAGGAAACATTTATTGTGCATTTTCAAAGTTTCTGCATTTATAAAGAATTGTGATATGGCAAAAATGCCCCTGGGCCCACATGTCAGTGAGGCCCAGTGGGTTGGGTTAGACCAGCTTGGGTCCAACCGACCCGAGCGGTCGCTCACTCTCTCCTCCTCGCACCGCTTCGACGAAACCCTAACCCTACTCCTCTCTCTGGCGACCCGCGTCGCCTCCGCCGTCGCCGCTCGATTCCGGCCGTCTCCGGTCCCCGCCGGCGACGAGATGGTGCGGATCTGGACCGCCTCTCGACGGTGCACCAGATCCTCCGTGTAGATCTGGCCTCCGTCGCCTCCCTGGCTCACCCCAACACGTTCGCCCGCAAGGCCGTGGGGGTTCCGCGGCGATTCGTCGCTCACCGGCGATTCTGGCGCCGTGACGCCGCCGTGGGCGTTGCCGTGGTGGCGCTGGGCGCTGCGGCGATGCCGTGGTGCTGCCATGGCCTGGCTTGGCCTGGCGCCGCCGCGCTCCGGCGTGTGCCGCCGTGGCCGCCATGGCTGCGTCGATCTGCTCGTCCCCGGTAAATGAGCCTCCTTTCTTCCCCTCTCTTGTGCCTGTTCTTCTTCCCCTCCTCTAGCTCAGGCCATGGCTGCTCCTCCTTGGGGAGAGGTCTGCCGTGCCCATGCTCTGCTGCCATGCCTAGCTAGCTGTGCAAGCTCGCGTGCTGTTGTGCTGCCCGTGCTGCTGCTGTGTTGTTCATGCTGCTGTGCTGCTCGTGCTGCTGATGTGTTGTTCATGCTGCTGTGCTGCTCGTGCTGCTATGCCATGCCTTTCTTGCTTAAATCTAGCTTTGTGCCTCTATTCTGGTTACTATGCTTGCCAGAACTCAAGTGTATTCATGTATGCTTCCCTGGCTTGATTACAGTGTGCAATTCTTGCAAATTTGCAAGTGCCAGTGCTATTATATGCTATAGCTTGTGCTTGATTTCATGAGTATGCTCAATTGAGCATTGCTGTTTGGCTTATCAGTGTTATTCAGTGATGAGTGTAAGTGCTTTGCTTGTATATCTTGATCCAGTGGTTTAACAAGTATTTGATGTGCTTCTGGATACAATCATAAATGATTTATGTAATTGTCTGTGATATAACTGTTGCTTAACTGTGGCTATTTCATTTATATGGTTCATGGATTGATGCCAGGCTTGCCCCTGTCAAGCTTTTGTATGCTAAGGCAAGCCCTGATGATCATATGATCATCAGTGCTTGATGACTTTCTGCTGTCCTATGGCTTGTGTTTCACTGATGCTCTTACTTGACCTGTGTGGCACTCAAGCCTGTGCTGGTGCATGCTCTTGCTACCCCACCACCTGCTGTTGCTTGCAGTGATCATCTAGATCATTAGCAAGTGTCTGTACCACTGGTTGCTTGTGTATTTCAATTATCTATCTAGTTTGGCTTGATCACATGGATAATTGATGTGAACTGCTCTGCAGTTATGATCATTTCATTGAGTTTGGTAGGGCTAGATGGATGCCAACACTTGGTTGTGTACCCTAGCCCTCCTTTTGAACCCTACAGGGTGATGATATCTGTGCATGGCTTCTTTGTTGGGATTGGTTAAGTGGTTGAGGTGGCCTTGATAGCAATTCTTTGCTGTTAAGGTAGCTCCCACCCTTGTTGGCTAGCTGTGACTCACTGGATGCTTTCTGGGTGATCCTTTTGTTGGATTGCCAGTAGCTTTTGATGTTAAAATCTAATAGACAATGATTTGTCTAAACTCTGATGGTTAATAAACCATTTAGTGCTAGGTGAATTGGGATGGCTAGTTAGGGATTAAATCCTTGTTGGATTTCTCTGGTTGTGTCACTGTGTTGACACAACCAGTGTTCCCTGGATGATTTCCTTCTGGTTATTCTTCATTTGCTTGCACCAAATGGCTGGATAGCCAGATGATGATACTGAAGGAGATATGCCCTAGAGGCAATAATAAAGTGGTTATTATTTATATCTTTATGTTTATGATAAATGTTTATATATCATGCTATAATTGTATTAACCGAAACATTAGTACATGTGTGATATGTAGACAAACAAAGAGTCCCTAGTATGCCTCTTAACTAGCTTGTTGATTAATGGATGATTAGTTTCATAATCATGAACATTGGATGTTATTAATAACAAGGTTATATCATTGTATGAATGATGTAATGGACACACCCAATTAAGCGTAGCATAAGATCTCGTCATTAAGTTATTTGCTATAAGCTTTCGATACATAGTTACCTAGTCCTTATGACCATGAGATCATGTAAATCACTTATACCGGAAAGGTACTTTGATTACATCAAACGCCACTGCGTAAATGGGTGGTTATAAAGGTGGGATTAAGTATCCGGAAAGTATGAGTTGAGGCATATGGATCAACGGTGGGATTTGTCCATCCCGATGACGGATAGATATACTCCGGGCCCTCTCGGTGGAATGTCGTCTAATGTCTTGCAAGCATATGAATAAGTTCATAAGAGACCACATACCACGGTACGAGTAAAGAGTACTTGTCGGGAGACGAGGTTGAACAAGGTATAGAGTGATACCGAAG
>NC_061511.1:154453986-154479857 GCF_022539505.1 Lolium rigidum
GAGGCCTTGTTTAGGATCGGCTTACGAGCACCGTGCGTGGCCGCGAGGCCCAACCTGGAGTAGGATGATCCGATTATGCGGTGAAAACCCTAAATCGTAGTAGATCTCATTAGCTCTATCTTGATCAAGCAGGACCACCAAGTATTCGTGCGCCCCGCACGGATCATGGGTGGATCGGCTCTTTGAGCCGATTCACAGGATAACCTGAGAGCCGATCGAGGCTCGTATTTAATGTTTACATGTATGCCTCCGCAGAAACTAAGCGAGGCATCCCCATCACCTTCCCGACCAGGTATAGGTCAGGTGGCACGCCCTTGCACTTCGCAACGCCGCGTGTGACAGAAGAGCATTGCGGGCCGTCGCTCGGAGGGGTCTCAGCCAGCCGCAGCTCTAGGCTCTTCCCGGCTCTACAGTGTTGACAAGGCCGCTGCCCGCCGGTGGGTTTTGGCAGTCAACAGTAGCATGAACTTCAACAATCTCCTGAACAAACAAAGGGAAAAACACTTGCTGGCGCCAACAGCCACTTGGGCTAAACAGTTATACCAACCAAGCTCGAGCAAAGCTCAAACTTGGAAACAGGAACTGGCTTTGTCATCATATCAGCAGGATTATCATGAGTACTTATCTTGCATACCTTCAGCTTACCTTGAGCAACAATGTCGCGAATATAATGGTACTTTATATCAATGTGCTTTGTCCTCTCATGGAACATTTGATCTTTAGTAAGGTATATTGCACTTTGACTATCGTAAAACAAGTTAATGCAAGAATCATCTCCACAAAACTCAGCATACAAACCTTTCAACCAAATGGACTCTTTGCCGACCTTCATTAATTGTTATATATTCTCGCTTCGGTCGTAGATTGGGCAACAACAGATTGTAACGTTGCCTTCCAACTCACAGACACATCCACCAACGAATGAACACATAACTCTGTGAGGGATCTTCTCTTATCCAAATCGGTAGCAAAATCTGAATCCACATAGCCTACGAGTCCCTCACCGGTCTTACCAAACTTCAAGCAAGCTTTGGATGTGCCACGAAGGTACCTGAAAATCCACTGAACAGCTCTCCAATGTCCTTTACCAGGATCACCAAGGTATCGACCGACCAAACTCATAGCATATGATAAATCGGGACGAGAACAAACCATGGCATACATCAAGGAACCAACAAGCATTAGAATATGGAACTCGAGACATGTACTCAATATCTTCATCAGTACTAGGACATTGCAATGCCGACAATTTAAAGTGAGAAGCAATTGGTGTACTAACGAGACTTTGCATCATGCATATTAAAACGATGAAGAACTTTACGAATGTAATTTTGCCGACTAAGAAATAACACACTAGATTTTCTCGTCTCTTGTAATTTCCATACCTAGTATTTTCTTAGCAGCACCAAGATCCTTCATCTCAAACTCACTACTTAATTGTGCTTTCAAAATAGTGATCTCTTTCTTGCTCTTGGCAGCAATCAACATATCATAAACATATAACAGACAAGTATATTGGTGATCCATTAACAAACTTGATATAGACACAACTATCATACTTAGATCTCTTAAACTCATGTGCAAGCATAAATGAATCAAACCTTTTGTACCACTGTCTTGGAGACTGTTTCAGACCATAAAGGGACCTCTTCAACTTGCAGACAAGATCCTCCTTACCGGGCACAACAAAACCTTCGAGGTTGGTCCATGTATATCTCCTCCTCAAGCTCACCATGCAGAAAAACAGTCTTTACATCTAGCTGCTCAAGCTCAAGATCACGCATAGCCACAATACCAAAGAATGCACGAATGGAACTATGCTTCACAACCGGAGAGAATACATCATTATAATCAATACCTGGAATTTGGCTGAAACCTTTTGCTACTAACCTTGCCTTAAACCTCGGAGGCTCACTAGGAGACAAACCTTCCTTTCTTTTAAATATCCACTTACAGCGGACAGCCTTTTTTTGTTTAGGCAAGGGCACAACATCCCATGTGCCATTCTTGTCAAGCGATTGCATCTCTTCTTGCATAGCAGAAATCCACTTCACGTGGTCAACGGATGCAACGGCCTCAGTATATGTAGCGAGTTCAGTATCATGCTCCACCTGTTCGAAGCACAACTCAAAGCATGATGAACAAGATTACATTCTTCAATTAAACGAGGACGTGGACCTTTGTTACGCCTCGGTCTATCAGCAGCAATGGAACTATTTGTTTGCTGCAAAACAGGTGGTGAGTGTTGAACAACAGCGTTATCATTTTCAGCAACATCATTTTCTTTCTCCTCCACGTGCTCCACCTGCACGCTGATCCTTTGTTGCTCATCATCAGAACTATCAGAAAAATCAACAGCATCAGTAACATCTGTAGATAAACTCTTATAAAACATGATAGCCTCGTTAAAGATTACATTCCTGCTATGCAAAACTTTCTTAGTTTCAGGATTCCATAACTTGTATGCCTTAACTCCTGAACCATAACCAAGAAACACACACTTAACAGCCCTAGGCTCTAGCTTTCCATTATCAACATGAGCATAGGCAGTGCAACCGAAAAACTCTCAACTGTGAATAATCAGCAGGTGAACCAGACCATACCTCAATAGGAGTTTTCTTATCAAGCGGAATACAAGGTGACCTGTTTATCAAGTAACAAGCGGTGGAGGCTGCTTCAGCCGAAAAACGTCTATGCATACCAGCATTGGACAACATGCAGCGAGCCTTGGAGATGATGGTTCTGTTCATCCTCTCCGCCACACCATTCTCGTCGAGGAGTATATGAGATGGTGTGGTGCCTGACAATGCCTTCATCGCTGCAATAATCATTGAAAACAGTAGAACAAAACTCCATGCCATTGTCAGTACAAAGCAATTTAACTTTCTTTTCTGTTTGCTTCTCTACCATAACTTTCCACTTTCTAAAAGCATCAAACACATCAGATTTATGTTTCAGAAAGAAAGGCCACACTTTTCTCGGAGTAATCATCTATGATAGTAAGCATGTAATTTGCACCACCAAGAGAAGTCTTGCGGGAAGGTCCCCACACATCAGCATGCACATAATCTAAAATCCCTTTGGTGGTATGAACGGAAGCATTGAATTTAACTCTTTTATGCTTACCAAAAATGCGAGTGCTCACATAACTCAAACTTACTCAAATTGCAGCCATCTAGCAGGTCTCTCCCGTGCAATTACGCCATGCCATGTTCACTCATATGTCCAAGACGCATATGCCACAGTATTAGTTTTACCGGGTTCATCGGGAATAACGACAGCAGCAATACCAGATAAAGTGCTACCTCTAAGAACATATAACTTTGCAGAATTCATATCACCAATCATGTAAACGAGAGAACCTTTTGATATCTTCAGAACTCCGCGGGAACCGGAGTGTTTGTACCCATCAACATCAAGGGTACTAAGAGAGATCAGATTTCTGGCCATGCCAGGTATGTGTCTCACATCTGTCAGAGTGCGTGTCATGCCATCATGCATCTTGATCTGAACGGAGCCAATGCCCACGATCTCACGTGGGTTGTTATCTCCCATACGCACAACATCTCCACTCTGCACAAACTCATAAGAACCGAACCGGTCTTTGTTACAAGCAAATATGAAACGAACATGCAGAATCAAGGATCCACTCATCATTACCGAAACACAACCAGCAAACACAACTAGGCAATCGCCATCGGAATTATCACTCTGGAAACAACAAGCAGCCTTACCATCACCCTCGGATTTGTTTTTCGGTTGGTAAGTACCGTTTCTTTTCTCTTTGTTACGCAACTTCCAGCAATCATCAATATTGTGGCTAGTTTTCTTACAATACTTGCGTAACTTACCATCTCGTCCCTTGGACTTTGAGCGACCTCTCGTCGGTCTTGCTCTTATCTCCGTTGTAGTTGTTGTTTCGTTTTCGGTCCCGCCTCGGACTCGGCAGAGCTTCTGCCTTAGATGACGAACCCTCTCGCTCGCACCATAGATTTCATCTTTTCCCTCTGTTGGAGGGCCTCATAAACTTCGGCAAGGGTTAGTTCATCACGACTCGTATAACAAGGTGTCTCGAAAATCCGCAAAAGAATTAGGCAACGAGACTAACAAGTATAAGAGCTAGATCCTCATCATCATATTTTACCTCCATGGATAGCAAATCGAAACGATCTCTTTAAAGATCGATAGGTGATTCATCATTGACGCACCTTCTTGCAGCTTGTGCGAGAACAACTTCATCTTCACGTGCATCTTACTGGTTAGATCTTTGGACATGCGGATCGATTCCAGTTTCAACCACAGTGCCATGCTGGATTTCTCAGCCAGCACTTCCTGCAAGATATTGTTGGATAGATGAAGCTGAATTAATGAAAAAGCCTTACGGTCTTTCCTCTTTTCATCGTCGGTCCAGGTCTTGGCATCTTTCTTGCCAAATCCATCAAGAGCTTCATCCAGATCAGAAGATTGGGTAAGTATCGCCCTCATCTTCACTTGCCACAGAGAAAATCTCGTGGTGTAATTCAGCTGCGGTAGATCGAACTTCAAGGAAGACATGTCGCAAAACCCTAGATTGAAACACGGGCTCTGGTACCACTTGTTATAAAAGCGACAAGCAAATAACGAAGAACGAAACAAGAACACACGCAGGGGACACAAGATTTAACGTGGAAAACCCCTTCCAACACAGAAGGAGAAAAAACCACGGGCGCCAGCCAACAAAACTTCACTATACCGGGAGGTGTTTACAAACACCGTGGGTTATCTTATAATCTGATAAACCCTAGCCGGCGGCTTACAAGATGTATATATAGGCGGTGCCAACGATCCGTACCGTACCGCGGGGGGCGGCAGCCCCCCGCACCCCCCTACGCTTCGGCCCAAGCCTCCGGCGACGGGCCTCCGCTCGTCAGAAGTTAGCCTCCCTTTAGTATATGAATTTGGATCACAATACAACAGCCGTCAACGGCTGGAGCTCGCACCTCACCTCATCGCCAACGGAGGTCTTTCTTTCATGGTGGTTTTCGTGGCCCAAAGCAGGCGAAAAAGGTATACTGTAACGTGCTTCAGTGGTAACTCTCGAGATTAGGCTGATACTTAATTGATTTCCCGAGCTCGGTTGGAAGCCTAGATTTAGGAATGTGCTTGGAAGATTCTTGGGAAGCCGGAGCACTCCCAGGTTCTCCTTTTCAGGCACACGCGCAGCAACTGTGTTTTCCTTGCATTCGCAGGTACTGCGCAGTGCGTAGTGTGCTGGATTCTAGTGATAGGTTCAGACTTCAGAAACTTCGAATTTCTACAGCTGCAGTTGGATGATTAATGATGTTCAGTTAGAAATGGTGTAGCAATATGTTTCGCGCTGTACCGCAATCACTTGCAGATGACACTTCTTCCCATCAGTGTTTGCGTGAACATTGTTTCAAAAAGTTAACAACAGTGTTTTGTATTTTTGCTGAGATAAACGAAGTAGATGGAGCAGGTTTGGGACCAACCACGATTCTTTTCTATGCTCCCTTTCCAATGAAGAATGAACGGAGGACAAAAACCTCGCGCTCACACGCTCCTTTGGACGATCATTCCCGGTGACCTAACGCTGAAACGGACAACCCGTCAGCTCCACTTCACACACATAGTGCGCGGCATCCTATTGCAGGATCAGCGTTCACAGGAGAACCAATGGTTGCCCCGTGCGCGCCGTCCGTTTGCTGTCTTCATTCAAATGCTCTCGTGGTCTCATTCTCATGTACACCACGGCTGGCACGGCATAGCGACCTCATCAGTCATTTTTTTTTTTTTGAGAAAACAAGAACGTGTTCAAACAGGATTACAACAACGAGGACCGAACACGCACCCACAACCTAGAAGCAACCCGAAGGCCACCTGCCCAAGACAAAGAGCGAAAAGAACCTACTGAAAGCAGAAAATAACAAAGAAGTCCCTGCAGGTCCTGTAGCTCAACCACCGCACTACCCGCCCGCGCCGAACACCAATGCCGCCGGAACGTCATCGGAGAAAAAAGGCGAGCCTGCCACAGACCCAAGAACAGCCAGGGCTCGTTAGCAGCCAAGCTGCGTTGCGATACCGCAAGAGACATCCGACGCAGCCGCGGAATGGAAGTCGTTGACCGAACATCGGCGGGGAAACATCCCCGAGCCACCGGCTGCCTCGCCGTCGCCGTCTCTAGCCGAAGCCGGAGAGAAGAAGCGAAGACGCTCTCCATCAACCACCAACCTTGTCGAAGCGAGCGAGCACCGAGCTGCCCCAACAACGAGCGAGGCTCCTATACAAGGCCGGCAAGCAAGACTCGACGACGACCGCCGGAACTCCGCCGCACCACCCCCGGACTCTCCGCAGCAAGGCCGCGAGCCCTCCTTACCGCGGCGAAGAGAGAGACAGGGGACAAAAGCTCCATGCGCCGGTCGCCGTCCTCGCCGCGTCGACCTCGCCCCGAGCACACACAGCCCGGCAGCTCGCCGACTCCGCCACGGGCATCGCCAGGAAGGGGAACGAGCTCCGGCACACTTATTCCACAGCGCCGCCGCCACCACCTCCTTGACCGCGCCGCCGGGGAGACCTACCCTACTATCTACAAGCCTCAGGCACAGATCGAAGGTCCCGCCACTCTCCCGTCGCCACGGCGACCGGAGAGGGAGGAGACCGACGATCCGGCCGTCGGCAGAGCAAGGGATCTTGGCCTCCTTCCTTTCGCCTCTACAGCCGCCCGAGGGAGAAGAGAGAGGAAAGTTGGAATCTGCACTTTTTTCCCATGACCTCATCAGTCATTAGTGACCCCGAATTCGTGCTTTGTTCACAGCAGAATACACGATACGTCGATCTCACTGTTCCATATCTTTGTGCGGCAAAGGACGGTGTGCTGTAAAGTCAGTGTCGTTTCCTTGAATACGAGGTTCGAAAAAAAGCTCACTAGAAGATGTAGAGGATAAACAAGAAAGAAATAGTTCCTAATGCCTCTAATAAAACTAGCTCTTTTTGTGAGATGATTAAGCTTTTTTCTCATCATGAGCATGACTATGTTAACAACAAAGAGGGTGGACTGTTTGGCTGAACAATCGCACTGAACAAACAAGTCACTAATATGCTATGAGACATTCTTTATCGTTAGTAGCAAAATATATTTAAATGTTTATTATGTAATAATCCTTTTACCATGAGAATATTATGGTGACTTACTTTGCATGGTATGCTTTGATCTTATCCACCCTCACTAGCTAACCCCGAAGGTGTGGAAAACCTAATGATTAAGGACTAGGATTCGTTCCTCCTGACAAAGGATAGATATGAACTGGACCCTTTCGGTATTGTGATGCTAAGTAACATGTCTGCGCACACGCACTTTGATAATGATCACATGACATCATCAATATACATGAAACGAGAAAACAAGCATTGATACCAGACCGAGGATACCATGTATAGTGATCAAGAGTTGATCACGGGAATACCAAAGTCTCGCCTTAAGTTATCAGCATATCGTGTAACAAAGGGAATGACATATAACAACACGAAAGGTTCGTTTAAGTTCTAAACTTCGAGTATGGAAAGGAGCCAATGTGGATGTCCAGATCCAAACATTGGTATTGATCTGAAGGTGTTCGGACTCATGAATGGGCTATACCAAACGTGTCGGCCACACATCCAAGGTTGTACAATCTATTGTGAGAGTTGTATTTATGGAATGTGGTTGAGAGAAGGTGTTCGGAATAATGCCGGCAACATCTGGAATTGTTCTGAGGATTTTTTGACTAAGAGAGAAAGACTTCCAGAGTCACTAAGAGCATGTCATAAGTGATTTGGGGTACTACATATATGTAGTTATTCCTGGGATCATTCCGACAATATTTTGTATAGGTGAAAACTTGTTTCGATGAAATCTAGAGTGTCCCATGGACACTAGAAGAAGAGAAGGAAGAGTTCTAGTGGATAGAGAGGGGAGGTGGCCGTCCAAGGCCACTAGAGCCACATGGAGCCGGGTAGGCCAGCCCACCTGGGCCAGCTAGCTAGGCCGCATGGCGCCAGCCCCTTCCCCTTGCCCCCCTACGAGAGGGTGGGCCTTAGGGTTTAGGGTGGCCGACCCACCCTTGGCTGCACCGATCTAAGGGAGGGCGACAACATGCCCTAGGTGCCCTAGGGCGGCGGCAACTGCTCCCTCCCGAAGTTGGTGCCCCCTCTTCCACCTATAAACAGAGGTGCCCCCACCTCAATTGGTGTGCAATTCTCTCGGAGTCTCTTCTAGCCCTTTAGTTGGTCGTGTCTATCTCTATAGCTATCCACATACGCCGTAAGGCTGGATAACACTCGCCGCGGTAACCTATCCCTGGGTGACGAAGCCCTCGCGGATTGTACCTCCGGACGTGTGGACTACGCCGGAATAATCATCCTTTTAGTTCTTGGAGCTTGGAGGAGATATTGGTGGCTGGGGGCTATCGCCTAGCTGCGGGGATCGCCCGGATCATCATTTTCATCGAGCTCTTCCGCTTTACTTGGTGAGTTGATATCGATCGAATCCCGTTACTGCAACTACATAGTATAGATCTTGGGTGTTTGTGTAGATGTAAATTTTTGAAATACATACACAATCCGCTTCAGATGACATCCCCGGAAGGTGGTGGTCTTGGTTGACCATTAGATCGGGGCAGAGCAGCGGAAAGTCCATGCGGTGTCTTTGAGTGTCAGATAACTTTGAGTGTGTTTGACCTTGTGTTAGTGGGCAATGAGATTACTCTTGACGTTGGTCGTCGGCGGTTCCGGTTCCTACTTTTCCCGCATCATTTTGTGGATGCAGACTTCTTCACCTCTGTCGGAGCATCCCGGGTGTGTTCCTCCCATAACAAACGTGACTTCTTCTCTTCGGCAGTTATAAGAGATCGATTAGTTGGTGAAGTAGATCATCGTTGGTTGTGTTTGCGTGGTTGGCGTCCTTTTGTGATCTCTAATGTATGCGGTTGGCAAGAGTGGCTGCAACTATGTCGTGCCGGTGTTTGGGTAGGCTCGACCCTATTTGTATCTATTTTTCTCTAACTAGGAAATATGCTCGTGCGTTGCAACGGGAGAGAGAAAATACATATATATCTTTTCTACCGAGCATAGTTGCACCACCAGTGATGGTCTAGGGTCAATGACCACGAGCTTATGACGTTTGTGAGCACCGATCACAAGCTTATACTCCACCAGCAAATGCCTTCCTGGTGCCTTCAAATAGCAATGATTGTCACCTCATGGTCACGACACTGAAAAAATACAAATTTATTTTTCTATTCTTGAATTAAATAAAAAGATCGATAAAAACTGGTTATACAGTTCAGATCAATAAGAACTCGAGGCACTTTGTTCTTACTCATGGAGCAAACTAATATTATACCATTCCATATTGTTTTCCTTTTTTACTTTGGAGGAAAATTAGCATTAACTCGGTAAAATGAAGGAACGTTCGGCATTCTTTTCACAAGATTCTTCTGAAGTATTATAAGTTTATAACATAAAAATAAATCTATTATCAATAAACATTCTGAAAATAAAGCAGTAAGATCCATTTTTTTAACCACTGGACCAATCCAAAATGTGAAAATGGCAAATAGAAAAACTTGCAGTGAAAAATATGTTAAATATGCACAGAAAAATCTACATTTTTCAAGTACTACATTGGTGTAGCTTAAAGGGCTCGCATTTGTTTGATTTTCTCTCTCTTATCTCTCCAACTTAGAACAGCCCAATAAAATAGAAACACCGTCTGCAACTCTCGAATTCTCTATGCACATTCTTTTTCAAGCACAGATTCAGCGCAAAAAAGTAGCAAGTTAGGTCGATACTTCTAGAAGAACAACATGAGCAAATCAGATAGCAAAATAAGATGAGCAAAACAGCAGCAGCATCGAAGCAGCAGATTCAGTGACCAAAACATTCACTGCGCATTGCCGTTGCTCGCCCTCACTTTTGTCGCTGCTAGCCCCTCCTCTCTCACTCATTTTCCCATCCCCACCAAATCCTCCACAGCCAGAAAACAAAAACCTCAAGGCACAGCACCATACAACGAGCTTGAACCTGGAAAAGCTAATAAACAAATGAATCAAACCATCACAGATTCAACACAGGTCCACAAGCAGCAAACATCAAGTTAGCTTCTGATTTACTCTAGTACTGTCTGAAGTGAGTAAATTAACTGTACCTGAAATTCTGAATGTCAAGAGATCATCTCTGTTCATCAAATATATAAAAGAAAAGAACGTAGCTGATTGAGGACAACACACAAACAACCAAACAACATAAGTTGCCCAGAGCAGTGCAGCAGATGATCGGTCAAGACACATATTCCTCATTGGCACTATCACCATCGCCATAGCAGCAGCATACAGAGAAGTTAGAGCGGTCCAAATCAACTGGGAATTGTCACAACATGGTAGGTGTGTATTTTCTCAACTGGGATAGCTCATCTTCCAACTGTTCTGCAAATTCATCGATTGAAAAACAATCGCTGTAAATTGAACATGGGCCTGTACCTTTGGATTATATACGCAAGTTCCAGCAGCACAATGTCTACACTGCGTCATTCCGGTTATACTAAACTAAATGGCATTCGATTCCTTGTTAATTATGCAAATCAAAATCTCACCACAGAGTAGTATCTCCTTAGCCTCCTTGTAGTTGTTGACGGGAGCTGCTGACTGCTCTCCGTATCCCTGGAACCTCCGCAGCATCAGCGACTCTGTCAAGGGCGGCCGGCCGCGACGGCGTCTACACCGCCTTGCTCTGGATGCAGATCTCGCACCCAGCCACACCCGTCTTCACCTCGTGCCGTGTCAGCGAGCGATGCACATGAGGACACGGGGAGGGCGGCGCTGAGCCCTGTGATTCGGCGCGCTCTGAGTCCGCCGTGGCGGTGGGGGATGCCCGTAGTTCGATTGGAGCTAGCACCAGAGGCAGACCGGCAACCGCGTCGATGGGCGAGGGAGCTGGAGACGCGCGGGAGTCTCAGCAAGCAAGAAGTGGGGATGGGGTGAGCGGGGCCCTAGCCGGTGGCTGAGGCCCCTGCCGGCGGCGCGAGGCCTCGCTGGTAGGTTTCCGTGGGAGCTCGCATTGATGTCGATTGGGGATTTTTTCTTCTTCTTTTGCGGCTGTCACCGTCGGCCACATTCTCCCTCCCCTGGCTCTGCTCAGGTCGGGACGACAGGAACTTGATCTCTACGGCCGGTGCCCCGCCGCGCTAGGTACACGTTCCGCGGCACCACCCATCGGCGTCCTTTGCTCCTGCTCGTACAGCGTGGCGGGCTCCGGATCCAGCTCGGTGAGCCGGCTCGGCCATGCCGCTAACGCCGCCAGTCCGTGAAGGCCTGGCTCCACGCGTGGCGAGAAATTTCCGGCGAGGTTGCAATCGATTTGTTGGAAAATTTTCAACAGATCCGTGGGAGTCACCAGAGGAGGAGAGGTCTATATATCGGTGGATTTTCGTGTGCAAGGAGGCAAGAAATTAAACGAGCAAAATCAGAGATTTGATTCGGGAAACTGAGTTTGGTAAGAACTTGTTCTGGTTCGATTGGTCATCTCCTTATCTAGCGTGGCGGCGGCGATCGTGGACGGCACGGGCTGTGGGTTGTGGCTGTTCTTTCCTTGGCGAGCGAGGGAGAGGGGATTTCTCGGGAGAGGAGAAAAAAGAAGACCGAACCGGTATAGTGGCACTGTACAGTAATATGTGTTTTGGTGGGAGGGTAAATCCGTCTCAAAAATTGTTGGACGAAAATTTTGGCAGAAACCTTAGCTCCTTTATTATTAGGTATAGATTAGCTGGGCACTATTTTAAATTAATTGATAACACAAAGTTCTTTATTTAATTTTTTTGCCTTTGTTTCAAAATATATATGTCTGCGCACCACGAACATCTTCATACACGAGTTTCACGTACACTTTTGGAGGAGCATGCTTATCAGATCCACATGTAAATTGTTGTTTTCATCTTGTCAGCAACTGCCAACCAATAAGTGGAGCAGTAGGATTTTGTTTTAACATGGTCATCATAATCTTTACATTTTTCTTTACAACAAGAAGTGTATCTGATGTCATGTCCCCCCACCAGACTGGAGTAGTACAAGTGCAGGACCCAAAAAGGTACAGGGAAGAATCGCAAGCTCTAATTATTCTTCTCCTTTCCATTGTTGCTTTAGAAGAAAACTTCACTACAGCAGTACTGACATATGGGCCACCGGTCGAAAGGAGCAGCTCAACTACCCACGCCGACCTGGACCCACCCGCCAGGGGACATGACAGCTTTTCTACCACTACTGTACTGCTACGGCAAGAATCCCCCACGGCCGCGGCGGCCGCCGGCGGCGGACGAGGAGGAGGAGGAGGAGGCGGCGACGGCCGCCTCGAGGATTAAGTCCTCGCACTTGCGGCAGCGCTTGGGCGGCGCGGGGTCGTCGAGGACGATGGGGCGGCGGCAGGAGGGGCAGGAGGAGTTGGAGCGCAGCCAGGTGTCGACGCAGGCGACGTGGAAGCCGTGGCCGCACTGCGGCATGACGCGCACCTCCTCCCGCTCGCCGAACTCCGACAGGCAGATGGCGCACTCCGGGAGGATCCCCTCGTCGTCCTGCGCGTCCCCCGCCGCGGCGCCCCTCGCCGCCGCCGCCGCGGCCACCGCGTCCGCGTACGCCAGCTTCGGCAGCGCCTTGAGCGCCTTCTTCTTGAGCCCCTTGCTGGCGGTGGTCGTCACGCTGGCCCCCGACGCGCCTGTGGTAGTAGTGGCAGGAGTGGCGTGGGTGTGCCCGCCGCCGCCGCCGAAGGCCGCCGCGGAGTGGGCCGGGCTGCTGGACGTGGTGGAGTGGTTGGTGGCGGCGTTGGTGGAGTTGCGGCGGGACCGCGCGCAGCGGGCGACGGCGACGAGGCCGACGACGCAGATGAGCGCGCAGAGGAGGGCGGCGAGGATGACGACGACATCGGAGCTGACGCCGGACGGGGGGTCGGCCGGTGGGATGCCCGGGATGCGGCCGTCGACGCTCTGGAGGAGGCGCCGCGACGAGCACGGCGGGTGCCGGAGCATCGCCCACGTCGGTCCCGCGGCGGGCGGGCGGTGGTTGGAGAGGGCCTTTTCCGTAGAATTAAAGGAGTGGCGAGAGGAGCGAAAGGGAGGTGGTAGTATTGGCAGGTTGGGTTCATAGATTTTACATATGAGACGTCTAATTTCCTTTTTGTGTAGTAACATGAGTACTGTGTACTGTTTTAGGGTATCTCCAAGAACGCGACTCATTTGATCCACCCGTCGAAAGTCGTAACCAAAGCGGCGATGTATTATCCCGTTTGTTTGTCTGCCTATGGGCGAGGACTCATCCGCGGCCCAAATCTAGATGTGCTTGGCCTCCACATGGGTATAAGAGAAACATGTTGTTATAGTCCATCCTCTTCGGGCCGGCTGTTGCCGGCACATCGACTCCTCGCGGTCCTATTAAGTGGGCCCGCAGCCTTATCGTCTCCACGCAACCCTATCCCTACTCCCACTTCCCCACTACGGTCGCCGACACCATCAAGCCCTAGCCAACATGGCCATGAAGCAGTGATTTGGAAGAGGGAAGAATTACCACGAGGCGTCTTTGAGCACGGACGACGACCGTTGCGCCCTTCAACCTGATCCCACGAGGGTCGGGAAAATTGTGAATGTATCAACTGAGGTGGCGCCCCCTCCCCCCCCCCCCCGATGGCATGACACCTGAACCGTGATAGGGTATCAATGTAGTGAGTCCCCTCATCTGTCTGGGCGCGCCAGATTGAGATCTAGCGATGCTGCCCCCATGTGCCACTAGACCTACACGACGACCCCACGTACGTGGAAGGGTCGCTCCACTAGGACCATGACATCAGACCCATTTCTCCTCCTGGGCGGTGGCATTGGAGCCGACGCCACTGGAGGAGGACGCTGCCTATTTCACCAGCTTTTGCTTGTCGGTCTAGGAAAAGGTCCTCGAGGATGAGGGGTCTATCTGCCGCCAACACCAGCACCAACGGCCTCAACTATGTAGGAGGACAAACCGCCATTGAGGCCTTGGCGCTCGACCAGTGGCCCCACCTAGGCAAGACACGTTTAGGGCTTTTAATTAATCAACGAAGTCTAATTTAATATGTGGATTGAAATTTAAATGAAGAAAAGAGATTTAGGTAGCTGCTGGGTACAACGTGCTACCCAAACGAACAAGAGTTTGACAATCTGTTCATGCATGTTCGCTGGCCACCCAAACAAACTGCTCTAAATTAAACACATATCTATCTGATTCGGGTGGACGCGTACGGGATGCCCTTAGAAACACTTAAAAAAATTCCGTTCACTTTAAGCAAAATTGGCGCAAACGCAGGCCTGTTGTCCGGTTCCCACTCACCAGCAAGTCAACTGCTAGCCGAACCGGCCCGATCAATCGATTGGAAAATGATCTCAATCATGAGCAGCAGATGCCAAACTGCCTGCCAATAGTTGGAAGCCCTACCAGCCCCTCGAACAGCGCGCGGCATCGCCATGCTCCCACATGGGGCAGGTCTGCTTGAGAAGCAAGCGTCCCCAAGACCCCAACCACTAGCAGCGGCAGCTCCAACGGAAGTCCAGCGTTATCTAGGCCCGAGATTCGCACCGATCATCACCCACGAGGACAAAGCAAAGCAAAGCGAAGCAGACATTTGCCACGCTAGCTCCGGGTCGTTTTCCCCCGCCGGCCCCGCGGCAGAAGACGCCCGTGGCCGCCGCGACGTTGCCCGTCGACGGGACTGGACGCGCGTGGCGCCTCCCGGTGGTGTGTCTCCTCCACCCGTCGCTCGCGAGCCGGTGGAAAACGGTGGACGGACTGAAGTGACGGTGCGCGGGGAGGGGTCTCGGGTGGCGCACCATCGGCGTTGGTGCTGGTAGAGGGAGTATTGGATGTGGTGGAGTCGTGGTGCCGTAAACCTGCACCACCACGGCTGCGTCATGTATTCAGAGTTATGGGCGGATGGATTGGTCGCCTACAACTCTCGTCACGATTTCTAACAGTGTTTGCACGTATGACGTATGTGTAGACTTGGACGACTGCCACTTCTTTCAACGGACAATTACTAGTGAGAAAGAATCGTTTACTCAGTTATTCTGCTGATCATTCCTTTCTACGGCAGGTTGCTTTGGATCAAATCAGTGTGTTTGCACAACACGAACTGCTATTAGAGCAACTGACTCTAGCACACCCCGAAAAAACGTACAGCTGGAAAATATAACCGCCGGTTTGCGGGCTAGGGTCAAAAAAAAAAAATCCTAACCAGATATTGAAAAGGAGGCTCTCTTCGGAAGTATTTTCCCTGCATCCCTGAGTTTTGACCCGCCATCCGCCAGATAACTGGTTTTCGGCGGACGAAATCTAGCACCCCGGATCGCCCATAGCATTGTGTGGGATGCACTTTAATGCCTCTGCGCGTCCATGGCTCGCCCATCGCCGCACGCCCTCGATCCCGATCATTCTGTACCACAGAAAAGTATCCCCGTCCTCTGCCGCCCATTTCCCCCTCCTGGTGAGCTCGCACACGCCGGTTGTGTTCCGAAGGATGCATCAACCACGCCGTCGCCACGAATCCATAGCGGAGCTCTTGGATGGTAGGGGCCATGCTCGCAAACAGAACCGCCAACACCGACCTTCGCGACCCGCCATCACATCGTGGCAACGTGTTCGCCGTCCCGAAGGTAAATTATATCTAAATTGGCTAACTTTGTTGAACAATTTCGCTCGGTCGTATATGAGCCGAGATTTTTTCTGGTATGTGATGGACTAGGAAAAGCTCAGTTTTTGCTTGAAGACTCGTCATTGTCGGATGATTCCAACCAACATCGATGTGGATAATCTCATCCTACGGGTGGCCGTGTAATAGGATGGGACTTCGCGGAAACACAAGCAGCGAGGCTCGATAGTTAGCCACCTATGCATCCCACGCAAACGAGCTCTCCGAAACTCCATGCTGATGAAAGATTAGTTCGTGAAGGTATGCACATACCGACTCATCTTTTCCGTAGGCGGTTTCGAATGCGTACAGAGCTATTCGTGAAAATCATGGAAGCTTACAAGGAAAACTCCCTCTTTTTCACGCTTCGAAGAAATGATTTAGTCCATATCTGAAGATATCGGTCACAATGAGGATGATTGCAGATGACATTCTGGCTGATTACACCAATGAGTATCTTCGTATTGATGAAGATATATCGCTGAAGTGCGCTTAGTTGTTTGCCAAGGTTTTTATTCGAGTGTTTGGTGCTTACTACCTTCGAGCTCCCAACGAGGAGGACACACTAGTGGAAAACGGGGCTATAGGCCCGGTTCGTTTAGGCCTTCAATCCCGGTTTGCAAACCGGGACCAACAAGGCGGGACTAAAGGGTCCCCCTTTAGTCCCGGTTTAAAGTTGCACCGGGCCCAAAGGCCCCGCCACATGGTGCGGCGAGGGCGCTCGAGGTGGAGGACCTTTGGTCTCGTGGTACGAACCGGGACTGAAGGTTATTTGTTAATTTTTTTAATCTATTTTGTTATGCCCAATTATTTTTCGCTCCTCCTTTTTTTTCTATTTTTTTCAGAATTTCTAGTATTTCAGTTATTTAACTAGTTTAGTCTCTAACTACACTTAATCTCTAACTACGCTTTTAATCTCTAGTCAAATTACTTACCCGTGATCCAACTTCCCGCTCGGTCACCCATCCTCCCACTACTCCAGCACTAGCACGCTTAACTTCCAAGTTCCTTTCCCATCCCGCTTCCAAGTGCTTCGCTCGCATGTTGTGATAATAGTATCATATCAATCCTATTAACATGTTGGTCAACGTCACACTTATTTATTGTTCGAATTCCAAATAATTATTTTAATAAACAAAACTAATGACGTAATAACATGTTGTGATAATTATATTATAATTTTATTTTTTATAAATATTAATTTTTTAATTTGTATTATAATTGTTCTTTAATATTAAATTTTTTAATAATTTTTTTGCCAAACTTTGAAAATCTAAAAAATTGGCTAACTTTATGGTTAAGTAATAGTAATCTTTATGCATGATGAAATTATTAATTTTAAAAATAAAAAATATATAAAATCCTGAATTTCTGTCAAAAACTAAAATCTTCCTGCTTTCATATTTTCATTTGGAATTTTGAGAATCTAAAAATTGGCTAACCGAGGTAAACCCCGGTGAAATCGGCTGTAACTTTTTCCCACGATGATTTTGATATATTATACGTTTTTTTCCGATGCCGTATGCAAAAGTTAATGCGGTTTTACCATTTCTCTAACTTTTTTTGCAAAAAAGTGAAACTTCAAATTTGTTAATTTTTCCTAATAGTAGGTTGCATAACATACAAGAATCTGAAAACATTTTATTTTTTTGAATTTTCTATCATTTTATTTTCTATTTTCCAGTGTTAAAAAAGGCGATCCAGGGGGGGTGGAGGTGCGTGGGGAGCCAAAAAAAAACCAAAAATCCCTTAAGTCCCGGTTCGTATTACCAACCGGGACTAAAGGGCACCTTTAGTCCCGGTTGGTAATACGAACCGGTTTTTGCCCCAGAGGCCCCCCTTTAGTCCCGGTTGGTATTACGAACTGGGACTAAAGATCCCAAACGGACCGGGACCAAAGGGTTTCCACGATGAACCGGGACCAGTACCCCTCATTGGACCCGGTTTGGTTCAAAACCAGGACTGTTGCTCCCAGGGGCTTGGGACGAAAAGTATGTTCTCCACTAGTGACACAACAAGATTGATGTCACAAATGAAAAGAAGAGGATGGTGGAGTTTGCTAGGGAGTCGTTGATTATATGCACTGGAGTTGAAAGAATCTCCCTACTGTTTGGCATGGGCAGTACACCAATCATCGCCGTGATACAACTATTGTACTTAAGCTGTGCCCTCAGAGGACTTGTCGATTTGGATTTTTATTTGGCTGACGAGATCTCAAGAAGCATGCCGCAAAAACATTGAGAGAGTTTTCAGTGTGCTGCAAGCTAGTTCGCCATTGTTTGAGATCCATGCCATTTCTGGGACAAGAAGTACCTCTCAAGAATCATGAATGCATGTGTGATTCTAACATTGAGGATGAGGAGCACATGGACTTGGATTTTTTTTTTTTCAACAGTATTGGTAGCCGTGTCAAACCCTAGAGAAACCCTGACAATATCCAAGATTTCCTTGAGACTTACCGGCAGATTGAAAACTAGAGCAATCACACTCAACTCCATGCTGATCTTGTCGAGCAACTGTGGCGGCTATTTGGATCAAGATAATCTGCCTTTTTTTCTCATATTTGTTCATGTGTAATTTGAACCATTCATTCCCTTCTGGACCATTTATAATTTGTTTAGTTACTTGATTTGAACAATTGTTTCAATTTGGATAACTTTTATGTTGTGTGATGTTGAAACAATAATAATTTCAATTTGTATTACTATTATATTTATTTTAATTTGTTGATATATAACTATTTATTCATCTGATTGACGGTACATGAACGGATGTTGCGGCATATCATACGAAAAGTGTCTTTAGCACATGAGCACCAGTGGTGCTATAAAATCATATTATTTGAATTTTAAAAAATTGAATTTAAATACCTACATACATATAAATATTCTGAAGAGACATTAAAATTTTTGGACAAAAATATATTATATTTTGAGCTATACAAAAAAGACAATTTTCTGACAAATATTCGTCCCTATACGTACCCACAAATTTGTTTTTTTTCTGTAGCTCAAAATACAATGCAATTTCTAACGAAACTTCTCACGAGTATTCGGAACATATATGCGTATTCATGGAATAAATGTGATGATTTTTTAAAATATAGATACATAATTTTTTTAATATTTAAAAAACCGAGAGCACTGGTGCTCATGTGCACCAAATGCTCACTCCATATCATATCCGAAACCTTTGCCGGATATTTTAACCGGTATAGGTTTTGGGTTCTGATCTGCCACGGCTCGCGACGCAGTAGAAAACACGTTTCGGTACCCGATCCAACTTGTTCTGGATCTGCTAGAGTTGATCTTATGTTGCTGTGGTAAGAGCATCTCCACTCGTCTCCCCGACGAGGCCCCCGAGCGACATTTTTCCCATCCGGACGGCGAAATTCGGCCCAGTCGCGCTCCCGGTTCCTCGTTTTCGTCCGGATTTGGCCCTTCATCCATCCGGCGAGCCCACACCATCCCGGCCCCCCGGGGCGCGCTCGGGGACTCCGGACGAAAGAATTTGGCGCGAAACGTCGTGTGGACCCGCGTAGTCGGCGACAGGAAAACCAAATCCTGTCGATTTTCCCTCCAATTTGCTTGCATATCCCCATTCTCTTCCGCCGAATTTGTCCATTGTCCTCCTCGTCTTCCAGTTCCAGTTCCCGGCCTCGTCCTCTCGTCCACCACCGCTCTCCTCCTCGTCTTCTCATCCACCACAATGCCGCCAAAGGCGACGACGAGGAAGCCGCGGGCGAAGAAGGAGCGGCCGCCGGGCATGACGAACGCAGAGTGGGCGGCGGACGAGATCCGGCGCGAGGTCGAAACATGCGGCAGGGCGGAGAGGGTGAAAAAAGCCACCGCCAAGAGGGCGGCGGCGGCCCAGGAGGAACAAGCGAGGAAGATCAGCATGGCCATGAGCATGGGCCATGTTCACGGCGGCGGCGGCGCCATGTTCCCCGGCCAATGGCCGACGCAAGGTACAAGCAGTTCCCCGTCGTCCTTCTCCCCTTCGATGTACTCGCCGTCGTCGCCTGCCATCTTCCAAGAGGGCGCCTACGTCCAACCGTTCAGGTTCACGCCGTCGCCGCCGGAGCTCGACGTCGGCAGCGGCGGCCAGTTCGAGGGCACCTCGCCGGCCCTGCGACGAGGGCCGCTCCCGTTCGGTGCGTGTCAACACCCGGATTTTTAAGTCCAGATGCCCCATTATATCATACATCGCAATCCCAGGAAGATTGTTTTTGCGAGACATAATAGTAAGTAGTTCAGAGTCATCATTTATTACAACACATACTTGTCTTACAACCACGGATCACATGATCCAATATTACACAAATAGATTGTTTAACATCACACATAAGTAGCGGAAGCGTAGTAGTAGTGGACTATCTATTCCACAGGCAACGCTTGACGTTAGAAGACGATCCTAGTTATCGTAGACGTCCTGCTGTCCGTCATCCTGATACGGTTGCTCTTCTTCAAAGTCTGGCATTTGAATAGCCAGGGCAAAGCCATGAGTACTTTAAAGTACTCGCAAACTAATACTAAGGTAAAAACTTATTGAGTATAGAAAGGGGTGCTAAGCTCTAGGTTGATTTGCATAAAGCCAAGTTTAATTTATCAAACATTTAGTAAAGACCCATCATTTGCTAGACTAACTCAAGTGGGAACATTAGTGTCATTCCCACAAATCATTTGTGATCCAAGTCAAATCACCTTTCAATTCATCAAGCCTTTTTAAGATCAAAAATTCTGATAACGGAAATAGTATGGCCTTTCCAATCGTCCATAACCGCGGACACGGCTATTCGAATAGGTTTAACACTCTGCAGAGGTTGTACTCTTGTGCCACAACTTTTGATTACATCCGTCGAGGATAATCCCGAATCATCGTAACTCAGTACGCGGATCATCAACCTTAACCTTTCACTTATATATACTAGTATGGCACCTCTCCCCATGAGCTTGGCCTCCCGGTGAGAACCAACTGTTAACCCGGGAACTGCACAGGGCTTGGGTCGTACATTCACCTCATATTCACATCATTTCCCCATATCCGGAGGCAGCCTCGGCGTAACCCCTATGATGCTTGTTTAGAGGGAACCCATACTAAAATACACAAGTTTCTAGTTAAGCCCTACCCATAATCAGGTATTGTGGGGGTACTTGTATAATTGGAAGGGTATCGCATTCAAACCCCTATCAGTTTTATATCAAAAATCACCATCTTCTCTTGGTCATATTCACCTTCAAAAATCATTCAATGGAATGACTCATCATTCCAAGGTTTCAAATTCATTTCAAAGTCACATGTTCCCATCTAGAGTAGTCAAATTTTATTTGATTAGCACTAGCAACTATTTCATGAGGGGTGCTATCTAGCTTTGAGTGTTTCTAGGCTAACCTTTAATCTTGTTCTACTCTATATCAAGTGAATCATAAATCAAAAAGTATTTTGAAGTAAATAAGCAGAAATAATGCAAGGTAAAAACATGGGATAGGTAATACATAAAATAAAAGGGGTAATGGTGCCTTGCTCTTGTAGAGCTTTGCATCATGGTGGTTAGCAAGAGTATTAGCTTGCCTTGGTGGGGATAGGAGTCAAAGTTTTCCTCCTCCTCTTGAGAGTAGCTTCCCTCCTCCACGTACTCCTCGTTACTAGCGTCTATATACGAATACGAGTACACAATCACCACACAAATACTTGCATGCTAGACTAAAACAAACAAGAGGGTTCACACACTTAATTCTAACATCACATCCATCATGGCATGGTGAATTACTTGGTTTGTTCTTATTTAAGAGAAAATAATTTCCTCCCATTAAGTATTTATTTGATTTGCTATTTTAAATCTTTAGAGAAAATAATTTCCTCTCATTAAATCCTATCAAGATTTAATCTCCACAAATAATAATAAGGTATGAAATATAAGTTGACCAAGGTCAACATTCCACATCTATTATATGGGAGTATAATTTAAATGAAGTGTTACACTTCACACAATTTAATACCACCATTTAAATGTATTAAAATCTCTAAATAATACAAATCAGAGGTTCATTAGCCTAGGGTCATTTCCTCTGGTTGGATTACTTAGGATCAAGATTTAAATGAGAGAGTAGCTCTCATACTATTTATAATATTTGAATTCCATAATTTGAAATGCACTAGAAATGGCTACTTAATCATTATTTTGATCCAGTACATGATCATGCAAACAACTTGGCTATATTATGGCATAAACAATTAAAGAACATCAATTGTGATTTATGATAAGTGGAATCAACTCAAAATCAATTTTGGTTGAATTTTAAATTAAGTTTCAAGTTGCAAACGTCCCTGACTTGTTATTTTTAGCATTTTAATTCTACTACGAAATTGGAGATGGGACCAATGGCATTGGATAGATAAATTCGTTGGCTTTCCAACGGTATAAAGTTTGTTAGATTTGGTTTGGTAGATTTCAAACTATTCAAAAATTACTAAAGCATCTGCAGGACAAATCTAGTTATGATTAAATCTAAAATTGAATTATTGGGCTAGGCGGGAAACGGTAACGGGCCGAAACGGATTTGAATTGCACTGCGCAGCCCAACAAGCAACTGGTGCGCTTGGGCCGCCCTGACGAGGTGGGGACCACCCGTCAGCGGCTCTTAACGGCGCGAAGCGGTACGCTCGAGTTAGACCGTAGGATTAGAACACGATCCAACGGTCAGTGATCGTCGTCGTCTCCGACGAGCGACGGGCTCACTGGCGGCGAGCCTAGGGGGTCGGAGGACCTACCGGCGTTCCCGCGGGGTTCTGGTGAGTGCGAGGAGGCGTTGTCGACGGCGAGGAAGCGTCTGGCAGCAGTGGCGAGGCTTGGGGCGGCGTGGATCAACGGCGTCGATGTCCTGGCTCCGGCGGCTCCGATCTTGCAATTGAGGCGCCTCCGGCAGTAATTGGACGAGCTATGGTGGTGAGGAGGATCAGTGGTGAGAGGGGAGTTGAGTGGTGTGAAGAGAGCGTGCTGGGAGTGGCTCTATTTATAGGGTCGAGGGGTGCCGCGGGGTGCTGTGGAGGAGCGGCCATGGCGCGGCGCTTGTGGTGCTCGAAGGGGCAAATGGAGGACGGCTAGTGATAGGCGATGTCCTGGCGATGCTCAACGTGCAGCGGCGCAGAGAAAAGGGCGACGGGAGAGCTCGGGCGCGTGCGATGATCATGGCAGTACCCGCGGGATGATTCCGACGAGGACGACGGTGACAAGGCGGCCGCAGTCGCTCGAGTGTGTCTAGGCGGTAGAGGTGAGGGTGGCGGTGCTCGTTCCAGGCATAGGGATGCAGGAGAAGGACGGAGGCGATCGAGCGCGCGACGTACTGGCGCGTCCAGAGCGCGGTCACCGCGTGCACTGGCATGTACTGGCGTGCTTTGGACGCGCGCGTTCTGGCCAATGCCGTGGCTTGGCGAGCTGGGGCTGGGTACCGTCGGTGTCCTTGAGCTGCAGAGATGCTCCAGGACAAGGAGAAAGGTTGAGAGGGAGGCCATAGAGAGGGATGCCAAAGGTGGCCGGGTGTGCATGGCATGGAGCTTCTCTCCTCTCCTTTCTACTTTAAACAACCATGGCACGTACCAAGCTCGATGCAGAGGATGCATGAGGGTCTAATGATCACAAGTTAAAAGGGGTTTAGGCCGAAGTCCATCGTGTAATAGGATGTAGCAAGTTTCTGGAACAGAGCCTGCAAGGTGTTCGGCACAATGCCCGCAAGAACTTTTTTGATGAATTTTGAAAATCTTTTTGGTACATCTCATTTATACAATTAAAGTGAAAGATTGGTGGTGGTGGTGTTCATTTTGGAAAAGAATTGCAAAATTTCAAATGTGAGGTGATCTTGTTTTCACTCTCGGATTCCATCTTTGCACATTAATTCTGGTCAACCTAGTCAACTCTAGCCATGGTGGTCAACATGAAAGTTAATCACCTTGACATGGTCTTGGATGACATAGCATTGGTTGACCAAGTTTAGTTTAGGAAAGAATTAAACCAGAGGGGTAAAGAGGGGATCATGTTAACAATCACACAAATGACCATAATCACATGTGAGAAGGTTTTTAGTTAAATTTCGATTTGATTCTGGTTTGTTTGATGCATTTGGGTTTGTTTGAGTTATATAAGTATTTTAGAAACCAAAGATCAAGCCATGGTGGCCTTTGGTGAAGATTTGCAATTTTGGCCTAAGTGTATGTGAGTGAGAAATGGGTTTTTCTCATTTTCTTCTATTCTTCTCAAATTAGGGTTAGGTGATCTTAGTTTAGGGTTTAATAACAATTGATCATCATACTAACACTCATCATGGCAATGGCACAAAAGAAAATCACTCAAATGCATGAAACTATATGTGACACTATATGCATATAAAAAGTTTTTGTTTGTTGCAAAATTTGAGTAATTGAAACCCTCTCTTGATTTTATTATTGTTGAAACTTGGGATGTTACAGTGCGATGGCGGCGCCGAACGACGAGGAGATCCACGAGATGATCACCTCCGGCTCCATGGCCGCCGCTGCGAGCCCGGGGTTCTTCATGGCCGCCGCCGCTGCGAGCCCAGGGTTCTTCACGCAAGAGGAGGCGAGGGCGACGGCAGCTGTCGCGGCGCGCAACGAGTATGTTGAGGATGTGGCCGACGGAAGCCAAGCCGTCGAAGAAGAAGACGAAGAAGAAGAACAGCCAACTCAAGCCGCCGCCAACCTGTCGAAGGGGAAGAAGAAGAGGAAGAAGGACTCGCCGCCTGCCGAACCGCGTATCAAATGGACGATGAAGGAAGAGGAGTGCCTCGCCGAAGCTTGGATGACCGTGTCCATGAACGGCATAACGGGGGCCAATCAGTCGTTCGACACATATTGGCTTCGAGTGAAGCAGGCGTACGAGGAACACAAACTCGTCGATCCCTACTTCAGCAAGACGAACATGAACGTGAAGCGGGGAGAAAAGGCAATGGCCACCCATTGGGGGATCATGCAGACGGCGTGCAGCAAATGGCACGACATCACCGAGGAGGTGGAAAAACGGCCGATCAGCGGCCACGACTTGGAGCAAAAGGTATACTCCGTCGACCCTGCATCGCCGATGTTAGCTGTGCACCGTGTACATCGTCGTGAGCTGACCCGTATCGCCGTACTCTTTTTCCCCAGTTGCGCCGTGCTTTGGACATGTACATGGACGACACCGGCATGCAGTTCAAGTTCCTGAACGCCTACGCCCGCATCGAGAAGTGCGAGAAGTGGACGGAAACCCGCAAGACCCTCTCAAAGAGCAAGACCGAGCAGTACAACCCCGACGCTCCGGCGGCTGGCGCGGCGGATGGGCGCCCGAAACTCGGCCAGAAGAAGCTCAAAGAGCTCAAAAAGACGGGCAATCCCGCCGACAGGATGCAGGCGTCGATCGACAAGTGCTGGGCCGACTTGAGGACGCACGCCGACGGGAGGAACGACAAGTTCGACGGCAGGTGGCGGGAGATGCTCGCCAACCAAGACGTCCGGATCGCCTGCGCCGAAGACGACGGCGGCGGCGAAGAAGAGGAACACAGACTTGGCGTTCCTGATGGGCGGCGGCAACATAGAACTGATGGACGAGGAGACGAGGAATTGGTACCAGGGCCACCGAAGCGACATCCTCCGAGCCACTCCGGCCAGTTCTTCGTCGTCTCCGCCGGCTCCTACCTCGTCTTCCTCACCGTCTACCTCGTTGACTGCCGCTGCTTCGACGTCCACTGCCGCTGCTTCCTCGGCGACTGCCGCAGGCGCTTTGACCACGGCGTGTGAGGAAACTGGTCCGTCGGACACCGCCGTGCCGGCCGGGACTGCCGATGAGCCTGTTTCCGTGTAATTTCCCTCCGATCGCCGATTTGTTGCTGATTCTTTTGCTCCTTTTGCCGATCAACTGGCCGTATTTGTAGCGCGGGACGACGCTTTGTTTGAATTTGAACTATGTCCGCCGAACTCCGGGTGGACGGCTGGAAATACGGTACTCCCCATGAATTTATTTGGTCCAATCCAGCGGCTGTTTCATCCGGATTTCGTCGTGGGCAGTGGAGATGCTCTAACCTTTGCCACCCTAACTTCGGGTCGTTTTCCCCCCGCCCCGCGGCAGAAGACGCTCGCGGCGGCCGCGAGGGCGGTCA
>NC_061511.1:154479957-154498988 GCF_022539505.1 Lolium rigidum
TCGATCGCTTTGCCCGTCGACGGGGCTCGACTCGCGTGGCGCGTCCCGGTGGTCGGTCTCCTCGACCCGGTGGAAAACGGTGGCCGGCCTGAAGCGTAGACGTACGTATGTCCTATATGTCTGTGCCGTGTGACGGGCTGGACGGTGCGTGGAAGGATGGGAATGGCGAGTGCCAGCGCGCTGCGCGCACCGTTGACGTCGCGATCGGCGTTGGTGCTAGTGGGGAGAGTAAAACCTCGACGACCTCAGCACCGCCAGGGCTGCGTCATGTATTCAGAGTTACGGGCGGATGGTCGCCTACGAGTCTCGTCACGATTTCTAGCAGGGATTGAAAAAACAAACTGGAGCACACAACGACGCGGACGCGAGTAGGTATGTCATATGTGCGTGGACTGGCACGACTGCACTCACGGCACACTTCTTTCAGCGGACAGTGACTGGTGAGAAAGAATTGTTTCCGAAGTTATTATTCTGCTGACCCTTTTGACGGTATCAAATCAGATCAGGCTGATATATTGTTGGGTTCAAATCAGCGTGTTTGCACAAGAAAACTTGAACTGCTACTCCTGTGCGTAGTAGTAGAGTAGGTATGTGCGTGGACTTGGCACGACTGCACTCACGGGACGCTTCTTTCAGCGGACAGTGACAAGTGAGTAAGAATTGTTTCCGCAGTTATTATTCTGCTGATCCTTTCTACGGTATCAAGTCAGATAAGGGTGATTGCTGGGTTCAAGCCAGTGTGGTTTTGCACAAGAAAACTGGAACTGGTACTCCTCTGCGTAGTAGTAGTAGAGGATGGAGTTGTTTATCCTAAATGTCCCTTTTCAAAACTTTAGATCTCTTTTGATCCTTCGTGAACTTTCAAATATCTATGGCCCTTCTTACTCACGCCATCTTAGATGGTTTAATTCAAGTACGTGATATGTCAGTTGGGTTGGCTAGACTGAAGACTAAAATGACTTGGCCGTTTTTACCCCAAAACGACTAGATCGCACCATTTAGGTTGAATAATTTGCAGAAATCTTAGACCATCGAATGTTTTCGGACACTATGGGTAAGAAAACATGCAGGTCACGTCATTTGGTATGGCTAGATTCAAATGACTTAGTTATTTGTAGCATAGATTTTGACCAACATTGCCAACCAAAGTGGCGTGACGTCCACTTCAGTTTAGCCAATGGCGTGACCAAAAAGGACCATACAAGTATTAAAGTTTAGGAGGGACCAAAAGTGATCTAAAGTTTTTAAAAAGGTACATTCAGGACAAACAACTATAAGTCTAGGTCTAGGTTTTACCCACGAGGTTCCGCTTGGTTCGCGGTATAATAGGCAAATATCGTGTAAAATTTACGGTGTGTAACTATTACAGAACCCAACGCTTGGTTCATAGCTTTTTTAGTTACTCTGGTTTTTTCTCTCCGTTATTTCTTCTATGGAGGCTCGTCAAATTCCATGGACGTCCAACCATCCGCAAAATCCGGGAGTATTGGCGGGGCACAAGGAAACGACGCATCCTTTTTTTGAACGGGGTATTTAAACGACATTCCAAGCACACCTTGGGGAATTTGTGTGATGCCATCTTGGGTGTTCATCGTAGGGGTCAACGAGCGGCGTACAGTGGTGGTGTTTCTAATGGCGGTGATGCTCTAGTGGATGAAGTTGATGGGCAGCCATGCTATCCAAGGCTCGCTTTTGATGGCGATTCAGATCTAGCCAAGACAGATCTATCGCTTCTTTCTAATAGGCCATCGAGGTGATGTTCTTGTTGGCAGTGATGCTCTGGTGTATGAAGCTGACTAGCGGCGGTGTTATGCATGGCTCATCTCAAAATAAGCTCGCTTTTGATGGCGATTCAGATCAGGCAGATCTGCCGCTTCTTTCTACAGATCTATCGAGGTGATGGGCGACAAGGGAGTTGGTCCTTCTGCTTCGCGAGCCGAGGAGCAGGGAAACGACGGTGCATCCACGAAGATCTTTGGGAGTTCATTCTCAACAGCTCATCCTCGACGACCGACCGTCGTCCAACAGCTAGAACCTTTGTCTATATGGTGGCCACTCCCACCCCGGTCGCTGGCTTCAACTATTTCTGATTTTCAGTCCTACTATATATAGGCGAAAGGTGTGTCTCAACCTACAGGCTATAGATCTATGTTGGAGGCCCTTTGTCTCCGATTAGGTTTGCTCCCGCTACCGCACCCCAAGTGGCCAAGTCTCGGTGGTGTTGCGGCTGGTTGTCGTCGAATGCTTTGTCAATTCGGTGGAGAAGTGAAAGGACGAGATATCGCATAGAGGGGGTGAATAGGTGATTAAAAAACTATTATGAATTTCGCTTGTAAGAATGCAGAATTAAACTAACGTTTATTTTACAAGCACACAATCTAAATATGCTAGGCCCAACTAAGTCCAACAACAAGAACTCAAGCTAAGCAAGATATACACAAGAAATATGTAACAAAAGTGATGTCAAGATATAAGTACTCCAATCACGATGGTACTCACAAGGAAAATAAAATTGAGTATAGAGATAAGCGAGGAACGTGGGGATGAAGATGTATTCCCGTGTTCCCTCACACGGAGTGAGCTATGTCACATTGGCGCGATGCTGGCTACCACGAAGGTCTCCCGAACGCCATGAAGGCTCACATTCTTCTCCAAGACAATACCACGAAGGAAAAAGGACTTTTCCTTATGGATAGATTTTCCTCCACTCCGGAGATTCCAAACTCCACAACCACTTCACAAGCTACACGTAGGAGAATCTTGTGCCTCTTCACAATCTTCCACGAAGAGGTCACCGGAGCACCAACCGTCAAGCCAACTAGGAGGTCTCCCGCCAAGATTAACAAGCTCACGGTCTCTCACTCGAATTAATCGTAATGGAGAGCTCAACACTATGCAAACATGCAAAACAATAACACCAAAAGGTAATCAAATCCTTCACACTCAAATCCCACCCAAACAAAAGTGCTAGTGAGGATTTGAAGAGGAAGAACAAAGGTGAAATCAATAAATGACTCCAAGATCTATATTTAATGAATTCCTCTAACTTAGAGGATTAATTGATTCGTGGAGATTGTAGATCTAGATCTCCTCTTCTAAATCCCACACGAAGATGCAATAATCATAGGCGGGAAGGAAGAGGAAGCAAGATTTTCAAGGTTCAATAGTGGAATATGAGAGAGAGAGAGAGAGAGCAAATAGAATGGTTGACCTTACCTCTTGAAGGAGGAAGAAGGGCTATTTATAGTCCAAGGGAGAAAACTAGCCATTTGGAGGGTTTCCTGCGAGTAACTCCGCAGGAAGTGAGCAGCGCCGAGCCTCAGGCCGAACCAACCGACAGGCCGACACGTGCACTGAACCAAACCGGCGTGTCGGCGTAGCGCCGACTATTATGACGGACCAACCGGCAGCAACCGGACTTCAACGAAATGACATACAATATAGGGTTCTAGCGGTCACCGACGTGGTGCCCGGTGTCCGGCCGGTTAATCCAACGTAGGGACCGGTGATGCATGTATGAACTTTGTAGTTTGTTGAAACATATTCCCACATATGTGCAAAATATATGATGTTATATCCATGTTTTATATTTATTTTTGGAGATTTACCAATGATCCCCTTTATTTTGGTTATAACTATGCAGGACAGAAAAACCCTGTTTATTAATCCAAAAATACCAAAAACACTTTCTCCACTTACACACACATACAACCCAAAAATTATTACTCTTTTACTATTTTATATAGCCTGCTTAGTTTGTTTACCTTAGTTTACTTTAAGTTATCCTTATATTTTCTATTACTAATACAAAACCTTGTGCTTAACAACCACATAGTGGAGGTTGGGACACAAGGCAAGAACTTTACTTTGCAGGTTGGTAGAAGATGAGAAGAATAATTTAGCTTCTAAGCTAATTCCCCGAGAGTTCGATATAAACCCTCGAGTCACCCTTGTGGGGAAAAGACGCTTGCTACAACACTCTGCACTTGGAGTCCCAACGAGTTGGTACATACATAGTTTTTGCCATCAAGAACATTTTTCTGGTGCCGTTGCCTGGGAGATAATAACGACACTCCGTAAAGACGATCCCTCGACAAGCGCCATCAACCTGTCCAGACGGTTTTGCCAGAAACCCATCAAACGTAGTTTTCTCGAAAGAACTAAACTTTGAGGATATTTTTGTTGGAAATACTAGGATTAAGTTGAAACCAATTTCTGAATACACGAGATGTCGCCGTAGAGGGGGATGGGCATTTAAAAAACTACTACGAATTTGGCTTGGTAGAATGCAGAATTAAACTTAAGTTTACTTTATAAGAACAAAACTTAAAGCTAGACTCAACTAAGTGCAACAACAATAGCGCATGCTAAGCTAGATAGGAACACAATATATGTAACACAAGTTATAGCAAGATATAAGTACTTCAAACATGATGGCTATCACAAGGAAAGTAAACTCGGTATAGAGATAACCGAGACACACAAAGACGAAGATGTAATCCCGTGTTCCATCACATGAAGTGAGGTACGTCACGTTGGAGATATGCGGGCTACCTTGAAGGTATTCCGAATCATATTCATAAATGGAAAGTAATACTTTGCTTTCAAATTCAATAATCATATGAATATTATTTTGGAAGTTATTTCATAAGAATAATTAAATTGCATGAGCAAGCATTCAAATTTCCTCTTTATCTGCAAGAATTCTGAAAATAGTATCATTGGTCCGATAAGAATTTGCAGAATAAATGAATGCAAAGTGTAGCTATGATTTCCCTCCCCATTTTTAGTATTTTAAAAAACACAATGATTCATGACAACAATACAATGACTATCAAAGTCTACCCTTAGTAATGACTTAATCTTATGATCACAAACTACACGGATAACACAATTCAAACAAGAAGGATATGGTTGTGAAAGTGATCAATGTTGGTTTATATCAATTAGTTGTGAAACATGATTTAGTATCATGTTCTGAGGATTACTACTGTAGTGATTCACTTGGATAATAAGCAAGAAGTAAAGTTGTATTAGTTGTATTGAGTTATATACCTTAGGTATACTTTGCTTTGTTTGATGATTTACTTTGATTTACCTAGGTAAGTATTATATGCTACTACATGAGTCAATATATGCGTAAGTAGAATAGCACTACTAGTGATTTAAGTAAGTAAAACACTAAGTAGGTAATTAGGTATTAATGACTTGTTATCAAGGTAAACTTCAACTAGGTTATAGTGGAAGAGGTAATGTTATTTAGTTCAAGTTGGTATTGCACTCTAGTATATGAATTAGGACTAGGTATTACTAGTGGAGTCCTAGACATATAAAACTATAGTTTTATAAAGCATCAAGGTTTCTATCATATGGTCTCTAAGTAGTATTAGGTAAATACTTCTATTATAGAAGGAATACATGGTTAAGACTAAATGAGTGTAATAGATGACTCAACACATAGTAACCCTCTAGTAATATTGTAATAACAAGTCTTAGGTTTCATCTATTATGGTTAAGACTATGTAATAAAAAACTCTCAAGGTGAGTGGATGATGTGATAATGTTTACTTGTAAGTTAATGCCTTAAAATTAGGTACATGATTTAGAATGAGTACCAATAAATGAAGGACAATTACTGAAGTTATATTCAAAGGGAATAGTAATGATCTTAGGTATATGTTATTTGGTTCTTATCTTGTAAGAGGATAATATTAGTAAGCGGTAATAACTTATTTGAGTTGAACTAGGGATGATGGTTATAGGTCACTTGGTTACGTAAGAAGCTTCTATTTGTACACCATTGGGTGATTCTACTAGTAAGGTATGTTAATTTCTAGGATATGAGTTAATATGATAGTTTAGGATGAATGTCTAGCTAAATAGTACAAGAAATACATGATCTAGTTCTGAATTCCTACTTAAGGTCCAATCATGAAGGTCTTATATGTAATTAGCAAACATGCTTATGCATTTTAGGTCAAACAAGTTAATGTGATTTCAGTTTGTGTAAGTACATGACATAAAGTGTTGATGAATTTTTATGTCTTTAAATGTGAGTGTAAACTCCTATTAGTGATTTGAGAAAATAGAGTTATAACAACTTAATAAGGTTTTATTCCTCAAAAACAAATAAATAAGGTTTTAGGTAATTGGTAATTTGATTTCCTAAATTGTAAGCATCAAATTATTCTTGATTAATGTTACTAACATTTTTAGAAATTAAATTAAATTATATTTGTTTGTTAAGTATTATTTTATATGATTTTCAGGTTAGTTCAAATTTGAAATAATTTTTTTAGAGTATAAGTTTTATACTTGGGAAAAAGTAGATAGCGATTTGGTTCATTTGGGCTGGTCCAATTGGCCTAGCAGGTCGGCCCAAAGGTCCAGATGGACCAGGTCAAACCAAGACCGACCCCTCCCTGTCTCACCCGATCTCTCCCTCTCTTACTTCTCCCTCATCTGCAAGCCCGCGGCAAACCCTAGCCTAGCCTCAGGATCGAGCCCACGGTGGTCGCCGGTCCTAGCTCTATGCCTCCTTCTACTCCACCACGACACCTCCTTATCATTGACCTCGAGCCCTAGCTGGACTACCTCGACGCCGATGACCTTGTCCTAGTCCCCGCATTGATCTCGTTGGTGTGGCGATGGTGGTATGTTGTTGTTACGACTGTTTCCTCCGAGGGCTGGCCGTGGCCTCCCACATCACAGTGCGGTGGTAGGCTCGGCTAGCCCCGCTCCTCTGCTTTGACTACGACATCTTCAGTTATTGCACTCTCGGTGATCTACCTTCTCCCTTGCTTTCTCTCTAATGAGCCAATATGGATTGGTTCAAGTGGTGTATTTGTGTTCTTTTTGTGGTGGTAGTGGTCTCTTAGCTCGCAGATTTTTGTGATAGAGATGATCTGCTAATTGAATCTTATTTAGACTAGAGTTGCTATGGTGTAATAGATTAATATCTCTAATAGAAACATAGAGGTATATTTCACACAAATATGACATACACATGTTGTTTTCTAAATTGTAGGTGTATGTGATGTGCACACGTGGGCAACTAGTGTTGGGATACAATTAACTTGTATGAACATTGTCTATACTTTGTAATACATGTACTTCTTACTAATCAAGCAAAGAATTTTTAGTCATATACCAAATTCTTGATATATGGTTTGGTGTGGATTAAATGTGAGGATAGCATTGTAATATATTTACTTATATAAATCATGCAATAGAAATGGTTTGATATGCCTATTATTGTTGTTTTCACCCAATACTTGTGTAAGGTACTTAAGTGTATAAGATCACATAGGCCCTACTAAAAAATATAAACAATCATACTAGTAATTGTTTGGTGTGTAAATAAATAGATGGCAGTTAATATCATGTTTTAATCATGTTATACAAGTGTAGGTGTGTGAAAAAATAGATTTGGCTGGTTATAACTTCCTAAGATGTAACATAGAATAATTCCTACTTATGTGTATTTGCTGGAATTTGTTACATGGCTTATTTCTAGTGTTCTTGGTGATCATATGATCAGCCAAGCTTGTGAAAAATAATTCATGGCCAAGTAAATCCTTTTGTAGATGATTTCTAGTGTTTGTGATATGCTCAAGTTATCCAAGGATGGATTTACTGGTTCTCCAGCTGCTCTATTTGTTTCCGCAAAGTACCTCTCTTATTCTCTCTACTAATCGAAGAAGAACATATGCTATTACTTATTTGTAGTCCTAGCAAGTGATGAATTAATTATGAGGCCTTGCTTTCTTGCAATAGATGAGTCCTTCCATTTTCCCTCTAGCTACACTCCTCTCCTCTCATCCTAATAATCCTACATTGTTATCTTATGTATCTTATTCTTCAGGTAATCTGAACAACCTATGTCTTTTGGCATGCCTGAACCTCCTAGCTGCTTCATCTTGATCCTATCTAATTTTTGGATTAATAAACAGGATATAAAATAGTAAAAGAGTAATAATAGCAAAAGTCACCTAAACAAAGCAGGCTATATAAAATAGTAAAAGAGTACATATGTACAGCGGCAGCGATGCTTTGATCCTCTAATCATGGAGTACCTAATAATGACTGATTTCTCAATTCCCCACGGTAAGTCTCAACACACACCAAACAAGGGAATGAGACTAAAAGTCTATTTCACATATATAACCCACCAGCCAACTCCCACCTCTGAACTCCCATTCCCCATCCGTTAGGTTGCCAAACACGCTATATGAGTATAAGAGAGATGTGTTGCATCATCTCTATGTTAGAACATAATGCTCATATGAATGCTATCAAACACATGTTAAAGTTCCACCAATATTATATCTTTGATGAATTGTTAGCAAGGAAAAAAATAGCGTGCTAAACAAAATAGCGTGGCATTCCAAAATACGCTATGAAGATTATAATATGCTAATAGCGCGCTATTTTACAAAATAGCGTTTGACAAAAAAAATTGAAAATAACAAACATAGTACATATACTAAGGATTTCTGCAGCTCAAAAAAAAAAAGAGTAGACAAGTGAACCCATGAAACCCCGGTCCATTTTAAATCATTACAAACCCCGGTTCATTTTAAATCATTACAAAATGGACCGGGGTTTCATGGGTTCACAAGGGTGATTGTTAGTGTCCATTACAACTTAAAAAAAAGAGTAGACAAGTGAACCCATGAAACCCCGGTCCATTTTAAATCATTAGAAACACCTTTCCAACACTATTACCATACTTTACATTTATTGATTTATTATTCCAAAAATACCAAAAACACTTTCTCCACTTACACACACATACAACCCAAAAATTATTACTCTTTTACTATTTTATATAGCCTGCTTAGTTTGTTTACCTTAGTTTACTTTAAGTTATCCTTATATTTTCTATTACTAATACAAAACCTTGTGCTTAACAACCACATAGTGGAGGTTGGGACACAAGGCAAGAACTTTACTTTGCAGGTTGGTAGAAGATGAGAAGAAGAATTTAGCTTCTAAGCTAATTCCCCGAGAGTTCGATATAAACCCTCGAGTCACCCTTGTGGGGAAAAGACGCTTGCTACAACACTCTGCACTTGGAGTCCCAACGAGTTGGTACATACAGAGTTTTTGCCATCAAGAACATTTTTCTGGTGCCGTTGCCTGGGAGATAATAACGACACTCCGTAAAGACGATCCCTCGACAAGCGGCATCAACCGGTCCAGACGGTTTTGCCAGAAACCCATCAAACGTAGTTTTCTCGAAAGAACTAAACTTCGAGGATATTTTTGTTGGAAATACTAGGATTAAGTTGAAACCAATTTCTGAATACACGAGATGTCGCCGTAGAGGGGGATGGGCATTTAAAAAACTACTACCAATTTGGCTTGGTAGAATGCAGAATTAAACTTAAGTTTACTTTATAAGAACAAAACTTAAAGCTAGACTCAACTAAGTGCAACAACAATAGCGCATGCTAAGCTAGATAGGAACACAATATATGTAACACAAGTTATAGCAAGATATAAGTACTTCAAGCATGATGGCTATCACAAGGAAAGTAAACTCGGTATAGAGATAACCGAGACACACAAAGACGAAGATGTAATCCCGTGTTCCATCACATGAAGTGAGGTACGTCACGTTGGAGATATGCGGGCTACCTTGAAGGTATTCCGAATCATATTCATAAATGGAAAGTAATACTTTGCTTTCAAATTCAATAATCATATGAATATTATTTTGGAAGTTATTTCATAATAATAATTAAATTGCATGAGCAAGCATTCAAATTTCCTCTTTACTGCAAGAATTCTGAAAATAGTATCATTGGTCCGATAAGAATTGGCAGAATAAATGAATGCAAAGTGTAGCTATGATTTCCCTCCCCATTTTTAGTATTTTAAAAAACACAATGATTCATGACAACAATACAATGACTATCAAAGTCTACCCTTAGTAATGACTTAATCTTATGATCACAAACTACACGGATAACACAATTCAAACAAGAAGGATATGGTTGTGAAAGTGATCAATGTTGGTTTATATCAATTAGTTGTGAAACATGATTTAGTATCATGTTCCGAGGATTACTACTGTAGTGATTCACTTGGATAATAAGCAAGAAGTAAAGTTGTATTAGTTGTATTGAGTTATATACCTTAGGTATACTTTGCTTTGTTTGATGATTTACTTTGATTTACCTAGGTAAGTATTATATGCTACTACATGAGTCAATATATGCGTAAGTAGAATAGCACTACTAGTGATTTAAGTAAGTAAAACACTAAGTAGGTAATTAGGTATTAATGACTTGTTATCAAGGTAAACTTCAACTAGGTTATAGTGGAAGAGGTAATGTTATTTAGTTCAAGTTGGTATTGCACTCTAGTATATGAATTAGGACTAGGTATTACTAGTGGAGTCCTAGACATATAAAACTATAGTTTTATAAAGCATCAAGGTTTCTATCATATGGTCTCTAAGTAGTATTAGGTAAATACTTCTATTATAGAAGGAATACATGGTTAAGACTAAATGAGAGTAATAGATGACTCAACACATAGTAACCCTCTAGTAATATTGTAATAACAAGTCTTAGGTTTCATCTATTATGGTTAAGACTATGTAATAAAAAACTCTCAAGGTGAGTGGATGATGTGATAATGTTTACTTGTAAGTTAATGCCTTAAAATTAGGTACATGATTTAGAATGAGTACCAATAAATGAAGGACAATTACTGAAGTTATATTCAAAGGGAATAGTAATGATCTTAGGTATATGTTATTTGGTTCTTATCTTGTAAGAGGATAATATTAGTAAGCGGTAATAACTTATTTGAGTTGAACTAGGGATGATGGTTATAGGTCACTTGGTTACGTAAGAAGCTTCTATTTGTACACCATTGGGTGATTCTACTAGTAAGGTATGTTAATTTCTAGGATATGAGTTAATATGATAGTTTAGGATGAATGTCTAGCTAAATAGTACAAGAAATACATGATCTAGTTCTGAATTCCTACTTAAGGTCCAATCATGAAGGTCTTATATGTAATTAGCAAACATGCTTATGCATTTTAGGTCAAACAAGTTAATGTGATTTCAGTTTGTGTAAGTACATGACATAAAGTGTTGATGAATTTTTATGTCTTTAAATGTGAGTGTAAACTCCTATTAGTGATTTGAGAAAATAGAGTTATAACAACTTAATAAGGTTTTATTCCTCAAAAACAAATAAATAAGGTTTTAGGTAATTGGTAATTTGATTTCCTAAATTGTAAGCATCAAATTATTCTTGATTAATGTTACTAACATTTTTAGAAATTAAATTAAATTATATTTGTTTGTTAAGTATTATTTTATATGATTTTCAGGTTAGTTCAAATTTGAAATAATTTTTTTAGAGTATAAGTTTTATACTTGGGAAAAAGTAGATAGCGATTTGGTTCATTTGGGCTGGTCCAATTGGCCTAGCAGGTCGGCCCAAAGGTCCAGATGGACCAGGTCAAACCAAGACCGACCCCTCCCTGTCTCACCCGATCTCTCCCTCTCTTACTTCGCCCTCATCTGCAAGCCCGCGGCAAACCCTAGCCTAGCCTCAGGATCGAGCCCACGGTGGTCGCCGGTCCTAGCTCTATGCCTCCTTCTACTCCACCACGACACCTCCTTATCATTGACCTCGAGCCCTAGCTGGACTACCTCGACGCCGATGACCTTGTCCTAGTCCCCGCATTGATCTCGTTGGTGTGGCGATGGTGGTATGTTGTTGTTACGACTGTTTCCTCCGAGGGCTGGCCGTGGCCTCCCACATCACGAGTGCGGTGGTAGGCTCGGCTAGCCCCGCTCCTCTGCTTTGACTACGACATCTTCAGTTATTGCACTCTCGGTGATCTACCTTCTCCCTTGCTTTCTCTCTAATGAGCCAATATGGATTGGTTCAAGTGGTGTATTTGTGTTCTTTTTGTGGTGGTAGTGGTCTCCTAGCTCGCAGATTTTTGTGATAGAGATGATCTGCTGATTGAATCTTATTTAGACTAGAGTTGCTATGGTGTAATAGATTAATATCTCTAATAGAAACATAGAGGTATATTTCACACAAATATGACATACACATGTTGTTTTCTAAATTGTAGGTGTATGTGATGTGCACACGTGGGCAACTAGTGTTGGGATACAATTAACTTGTATGAACATTGTCTATACTTTGTAATACATGTACTTCTTACTAATCAAGCAAAGAATTTTTAGTCATATACCAAATTCTTGATATATGGTTTGGTGTGGATTAAATGTGAGGATAGCATTGTAATATATTTACTTATATAAATCATGCTATAGAAATGGTTTGATATGCCTATTATTGTTGTTTTCACCCAATACTTGTGTAAGGTACTTAAGTGTATAAGATCACATAGGCCCTACTAAAAAATATAAACAATTATACTAGTAATTGTTTGGTGTGTAAATAAATAGATGGCAGTTAATATCATGTTTTAATCATGTTATACAAGTGTAGGTGTGTGAAAAAATAGATTTGGCTGGTTATAACTTCCTAAGATGTAACATAGAATAATTCCTACTTATGTGTATTTGCTGGAATTTGTTACATGGCTTATTTCTAGTGTTCTTGGTGATCATATGATCAGCCAAGCTTGTGAAAAATAATTCATGGCCAAGTAAATCCTTTTGTAGATGATTTCTAGTGTTTGTGATATGCTCAAGTTATCCAAGGATGGATTTACTGGTTCTCCAGCTGCTCTATTTGTTTCCGCGAAGTACCTCTCTTATTCTCTCTACTAACTGAAGAAGAACATATGCTATTACTTATTTCTAGTCCTAGCAAGTGATGAATTAATTATGAGGCCTTGCTTTCTTGCAATAGATGAGTCCTTCCATTTTCCCTCTAGCTACACTCCTCTCCTCTCATCCTAATAATCCTACATTGTTATCTTATGTATCTTGTTCTTCAGGTAATCTGAACAACCTATGTCTTTTGGCATGCATGAACCTCCTAGCTGCTTCATCTTGATCCTATCTAACGTATGGAGTGGCCAAACTACATTGGTTTTCCTGTACCATGGTACTAGGTTGTCAAATGGTTGATGTATATATGGGGTTCCTTTTATAGGCTTGAGAAATCTTTAAAAGCATGACACATAGGTGGTGACTCTTGTTTGAGATAAATGAGTAAGGTGCTTTGTTGTCAGACTCTCATCCATGACAATCCTTTAAGCATGAGGTGGCATAGGTTAGGGTGCTATTCAAAAACAAACCTTATGTAAAATGCATACATGAACTTTATACTTTATTTCCACATATTTGCAACATGTATGATGTTATTTCCATGTTTTATATTGATTTATTGGGATTTAGCAATGATCCCTTTTATTTGGGTTATAACTCTGCAGAACAGAAACCGCTATTTTGTGTATTTTTCAGTTCAGAGACCTATACGGAGTCAAATTGAGCTAGGATTTTGGGGACGCCATTTTTTTCATCAAGAGAAGCAACATGGATATTTGGACCAGACCTGGAGGGGCTTGGAGGCCCAAAAGAGGGTATGTGGCGCGCCTAGCAAGGGGGCACCACCCTACCTCTTTTCTCCGTCGATCGTTCAATTCGCTTGATTCTTTCGCTAACCGGCTTCTTTTGACCTAAAGAGCCCTATATATATGACCCCTGAGGGTTCTCTGGAGGACAACACCACAGAAACACAGAAACACGAAAATGTAGGCTGCAATAGCGAAGATTGGAGGGGGAAACTCTGCCGGAGCCGCCGCCGAAGGGATCTCCACCTTCTCCAATGTCTTCCTCATCAACACCATGATCAAGAGGGAGTAGTTCACCTTTGAAGTGCGGGTTTGTGGCAGTAGCTTGATCTTTTACTCTCATGTTCTTCATAGATCTTAGTACTATATGAGCTTCCCAACATGATTATGGTCATATATGTAATTCCTATGTGGTTGATCTTTATTTTATGATATTGTGATATGAGATTTGACTCTACTTTGTGTAAGATGTATTGATAGAGGCATATTATGTATGCCGTTCTTAAGTTTTGGTTCTGATCCAACCAGTATGCAAGAACATGTGTGGGGAGATGTGTGTGTTAGATGGAGTAGTAAGGTTTTAGTGATTGAATAGTGACAATAAATTCATGATCTATTATGGTTTTGCCTCTTCTTTTGCTACCTCACTAGAGATAAAGTGAATGTATGTGCTATGTTCGTCACGTGACAAAAGTGATGGTCTTGTTTATTCAAGGTAGCATAATTGATATTCAAACATCATGTCTAAGTACTTATGGCTATGCTATGTTAATTCTTAATACAAGATTGTATGGAGTTTTCTCTTTATTGTGGAGTATAAGAGATGTGTTGCGTCATCTCTATGTTAGGACGTGATGCCCATATGAATGCGTATCTTACACATATTGAAGTTCTATTCTTATTATCTCATTGATGAATTGTTGTTATCAACTACAACTTTAAAGAGAGAGTAGACAAGTGAACCCATGAACCTAGGTCTAATTTTAATCATAAGAAACATCCTACTTTCTATTATCAGCACTATTTTAATACGAAAATAAAAAATATTTAGTTCTCTTAATTACACATAAAACCCAAAAACAATCACTCCTTTACTTCTTATACTTAGTTTAGTTTATATGTCTAGTTTACTTTACTTGTGTTACTACTTTTATTTACTATTACTAATACGAAACCTTGTGTTTGACAACCACACAATGGAGTTGGGATACAAGGCTTTAATTTACTTTGCATGATTGCTATAAGAAGAGGAAAAGAGATAACACTTCACTCAATCCCGAGAGTTCGATATAACCCTCGAGTCACCCTTGTGGGGGAAATACTCTGCTGACACAACACTCTGCACTTGGAGTCCCATCGTCATCACGCACACGCCCTTACCACTGACGAGGTACTACTAGAGGGACAGGGCCCGCGATTGGTAGCCAATTTTTCACGCGATTGGTAGGATTTTATGTACTAGTAGTCACATAAGTAGACCGGCGACACGCCTGGCACGCCAGCCCATGCGCCGAACCATTTCTACGGGCCGGAGCAGCGTCGGCGCCCGCGCAGAACCAACCGTCAACCGACGGCCATCAGCCAAAATGGCATCAATTAAGGTGGTGTGGAGGGCACGGGTGTGGCGCCCGACGCCCAGCCAGTCGTTCCGCGGTGGGTTTTGCGCTGGTGGGTTGGCCGTCGGTTTCGCTGGAAATTCTTCAAGCTGCGGCTTTCTTAGGGCATCTCCAACGGGGCGACGCAAACACACGTGGATCGACCATTTGCGACCGCGCGATCGAAAAATGCGCCTGCACCTAGGCGCAACGGCCCGACGCATAGTGACAGGGCTGTCCGCAGAGATGCAAGCGCAACTCAAATATGCGCCCCGGATGCGTCTCCGTGGACGCTGAGCGATCGCGCCACGTGACCGCTCGCGTCCGGGCGGACGCTTCGTCGGGCCCGCCCGGCAGCGAGCTATGTCGATGCGTCTTCTCGGGCAAGCCAGATGCGGTGATGAGTCGTCGCTTCGTCGGTCCGCGCCACGTTAATGGCGATGCCTCGCCTGCCGAGCGGCCGTCGCCCATGACCGCCAACGAAATAACCGGCGATGCCACACGTGCCGCGCCCCTCGACTGCCACGGGCGTATATAAAGAGGGCCGCACGCTAGGCTGCCTCATCATCTACTCCACACAAAGCTAGCCGTCGCACAACCTCCACCGTAGCGTCGCCTCTCACCTGTCCTCCACCTTTGCCATGAGTAGCGTCGGACGCGGCCAGGCTACTGCACCTCCCCCTACGTCTTCACCTCCGACTCCACCTCCCCCGGCCGAAAGCTCCAACGAGGAAAACGAAGATAGCGCGGACAATGTCATCGACGCGGCCATGGACGCGAAGTTCATGCCTAACGCGGAGCAGGAAGCAGAGGAGGAGCGGGAGGCCCACACGACGTTCGACGCGGAGCAAGAACGCCGCAGGGAGGCGACAGCCCCAGAGGACGAGTTCGACGACGAAGACTTCGAGTGGGACTAGAACGGGCCTGACCCAAAAGAGAAGGCGGCGGAGCAGAGGGGTTTAGTCGAGTCCTTCGAGATGCTCAAGAAGACCCATGATGCATCCAACGAGGCGCTGCGGCAGCGGCTACTGGTGGACGCGGCAGCCCACCGAGATCTGGCGGCCGCACGGCGGATGGAGTGGCGGCCGGCGGAGAAGCTGATGAGGAGGGAGGGAGGCAACGATGGGGCCGGGCCGTCAACCGCCCCAAGAGGCGACATGTAGTCTAGGACCTTGTTCTTTCTTCTTATTTTTCGTATGTACATTTTATGCATTTGAGCTATGAAAACAATGTTGGAAAAATAATATGGGACGCCCCGCAGGGAGCACACCCAGACGAAACGGACGTACGATCAAATACAACCATTTTTGTGTCCACGGTCCAACGCAAACGGACGCGTGCGGCCATTTAAACATCCGAAATGCGTCGCCAGTTGAAAATGCCCTTAAAAGAACTTAAGCTTTCACAATATTCCAAACTTCGGTTAAGATGAAACCAATTTTGCAAAAAAGATAGCGACAAACAGAATCGAAAAAAATAAATGGCCCAAAACACTATATTGAAGCTTTTTTCTGGGTGCGGCGTCCATGTGCATATATGTTGCTGTAGTGCGAACTCTATTTGGCTCTCCATGCCCCTTAGCTGCAAGTATGATGCACCTAATTGTGTGGTAATAAAATATATAAAAAAATGCAATACTTAGTCTGAAGAATAGCAACTCACTATGTTTTGCAGGTACGTGTGGGATTCGTAATCTTCAATAATCTCATGTTGGGTTGAGTTTAATGTCTAGATAAATTGTGTTCTGTTAGAGCATCTTCACCGGTGCTCCTCATAACCCTCCCAATAGCACTTGGAGGTCCTAGAGAGAGAAAGTGTCCACACCGGCGGTCTCAATAAAGCGCCGGCCACTTTGAGACCCCAATAAAAGCGTCGGCACGCCCGTAGCAATTCCTTCGCGAAGGGAGCCGATTGGAAGCACCGGTGTCCAATTTCTGCTGAAAAGTTGCATGTGCCCCAATTGCATGTGACACAACCCTCTAAAGATTCTTCTCTCTCCTACTTTTTTTTGTCCCCACTTGCATGTGCATGCATGGTGCCAGCGCCGCGTCTTTATTGGGCTAATTGGTGTGAGACGCGGTACCCAAAGGCTAATTGCATGCAACCGGCGCTCCCCATAGCCTGCTGCCGGCATGCATGCCGGCGCTTTTTTGGGGAGTACCGGTGGAGATGTTCTTATTAGCCGATACCAAGAACCAGTGCTCTCAACCTAGCTTTTTATATGGATAGGTAGTTCATCATGTCGTAGTATAGTAAGAAGATTTTGTACAATATGACCATATGGATACTTACGAGTTGATTAGCTAGGTAATTGTAATGTCCCAGGTTTAGAGACGATCGAGGGGTAGATTTTAGAAAGGGATGTGCATTGCATCGTAAATTACGGGAAATTTCGCGCTTTGAAAACAAAACTGCATCGAAGGGGGACAAGTTTCTCTCTCAACACCTTACGGGGTTAGGGTTTCGAGAGTGCGACAAATTTGCTCTTACTCAACTAAATTAGGGTTTTGAGAAGAGAGAAGAGACATTGCATTACAAACTTAAGTTGCATGATTGAATTCAAATTTAAGTTGCATGATTGAATTCAAATTTAAGTTGCATGATTGAATTCAAACCAAAGTTGAATTTGAATTTCAAATTCAAACATTAAATAAATACTCCATATTTCAATTGTGAGGAAATTCATTAAGTAAATAATAAATAATACACATTATGAATAATGCAAACAATAAGTAAAGGTCATTAGAGAAAACCTTGAGCTTTATTGATTATCACACAATATACATTGTCTTTACAATATTCACAATTGAAATAAATACAACACATTACAAGAATTGGAAAAATAGAAAAAGAAAAGAAAAGAAAATTACAATTCAATGATCTATCCTAAACTACAAACTAATCTTCATTAGACACTTGAGCATGATGATCTTGATCTCCATTTGAACATCTTGATCCCTGCACTCAAACACAAAGAAAACAAGTGTTATGCCAAGTGGCATAGCCACTTGGCAGGTTAGAAATAAAATGGAATTGAGCAGATATGATCAAGTTCTCATGAACGCGGTCATGTAAAGTTAGTCCGAGCCGCTTCATCCTACTATGCCACAAAGATGCAAAGTACTCAAACTAAAGATAACAAGAGCATCAACGCCCACAAAACCATTGTGTTCTACTCGTGCAACCATCTATGCATAGACACGGCTCTGATACCACTGATAGGATAACGTTGCATAGAAAACAAAAAAATTCCTACCGCGAACACGCAATCCAAGCCAAGATGCAATCTAGAAGATGGTAGCAACGAGGGGATATCGAGTCTCACCCTTGAAGAGATTCCAAAGCCTACAAGATGAGGCTCTTGTTGCTGCGGTAGACGTTCACTTGCCGCTTGCAAAAGCGCGTAGAAGATCTTGATCACGATCGCTTCCGGCGCCACGAACGGGCAGCACCTCCGTACTCGGTCACACGTTCGGTTGTTGATGAAGACGACGTCCACCTCCCCGTTCCAGCGGGCAGCGGAAGTAGTAGCTCCTCTTGAATCCGATAGCACGACGGCGTGGTGTCGGTGGTGGTGGAGAAATCCGGCGGAGCTTCGCTTAAGCGTGCGGGATGTGGTGGAGGAGAGGGACCGCTAGGGTTTGGGGAGAGAGGGGGTTGGGCGCCGGCCCTCTAAGGGGTGCGGCCAAGGCTGAGGCTTGAAGTGGTCAGCCCCCTCTCCTATGCCCCTCATTATATAGGTGGAAGCACCAAGAGTTCTAGTCCAAGTCTTCGAATAAGACCCCAACACTAAAACCTCCCATATGTGGGAAACCTACTCAAGGAGGGAGTCCTACCCAAGGTGGGACTCCCACCTTTCCTTGAGGTGGGTTGGCCGGCCACCCTAGGGGAGTCCACCTTGGACT
>NC_061511.1:154499088-154639246 GCF_022539505.1 Lolium rigidum
ACTTGGCAAGCACGATCTTGGAACCCCCGTGTCCTGCAAATGGGTAAAGCCACCAGGCCCGCCCAGGGGGTTTGATTTTGACGTGACCAAGACTGAACAAATCTTCGACCTCCTACTCAAGGAAAAGCAGTTGAAGATACCCGAAGGTCTCAAATTCCCCACGGTGCAAGAGCTGAACGGAAAGCCATACGCAAATGGCATAACTCGCTCTCCCATGCCACCAACGGCCTGCAGGGGTATGGCGTCGGCACATCCAAGCGGCGATAGAAAAAGGGCGTCTAATTTTCAACCGATACGCCATGAAGGTCGACACCCAGCCCTTCCCCGCCGTTAACATGGTAGAATGCACTTACCCTAAAGGTTGCCGGCCGGGATCCTCGTTCGGCATCAACATGGTAGGACCTGGGCACCACTCGGCAAAGATGGAGACGAGGGCAGTTGCTCTCGTAGCAAGGACACGAGAGGAGGCCGCTCCACGCGATCGGCTCCGTCATGATGGCAAGCGCTACGTCACAGAGGGAGAAGTGAAGAACATGAGATATCAGCGACCCCTCTCTGATCACCTCCTCAACAAGTATGTGAGTCAGTATGACCAACGCCGACGATCAAGCAATGATGATGAAAGAGATCGTCTGGCTAGAGAAGCCAGAAGACATCGTCGGCACGATCGCGATGAGGAGGAACACGAGCGCCGTGCCGAAGAAAAATCAAGGGAGCAAGACGACAACGATAGGCACTGGGACTGCCCCTTCTTCAGACACTGCTGGGATTCAGGAATGAGCCGATTGCCCACAATCGGCAATTGCCCAGAATGCAACGAGAAGAAGAAGGAGGCAGCCAACGTGTCTGTGTTCAAGCGCCTAGGGCCTCTCCCGCCACAAAACAAACGCGGCTGAGTCACCTCGTTGGGCAGATCTCGAGGATTCGGAAGACGAGGGAGAAGAAGAAGAAGACGGTACCACCGGCCAAGGTGGTGCCACGACGGACTCGGCCGTTCCCAAAAGCGCAGGGTTCGGCGATTGCGCGCCCCGGAGGAAGCCGAGAGGTTGTACTTGCATACGCTAAGGAAAGCACGACCTGATCGCGGCTGCGAAAGTTCAGCGAACCACTGGACGAAGAAGGTCGTCCACGGAAAATGGAGTGGCGCCCCAAGCAAAGGAAAGCCGATGATGAAACATCGGGCTGGCACAAACATGGTGCTCGTCCTTCCGACGGAGCTTAGTGCTCCACGATTCTACGATGCACTCAAGGTGGACGACAGCAGGCGCATCAAGTCAGAGGTTGGGTTGGTTTTATCCACCAGCCTGACCGAGTAGCAAAGACAAAGCGATGAGCAAACGAGGCGAAGCTGATCCTTGTGATCGGCCCCAAAAGGCTATGAAGGGACATTACAGAACCTTCAGTCAGTGCTGCAATCAACATGGCGGCCGATTCCAGCAATCGGCCAAAATTATCTTCACCACATGTTCTGCTTGTGTTCAACATCGATCTACTGAGCAGTGGCCACTTCGGCAGATGAAAGTCAGCATGAATCTTCGCGGAGCCGACGTGCAAGTACAGTGCCTTGGCTAAACCACAAAGCCGATATCGCGGTCACACGGCAGATTCGGCTTGAAAGCATATAGTCAGATGAACATGTGCAGTAAACATGTGTACAATGAAACATTAGGGGCCGATTAGGAAAAATCGGCCTGTAAAAAAAAATATTTTCACAACAGACAGCCGACAGCCGATGCAAGTGCATCGACTTTAGAATTGAAGCAGCCGATGCGCAGCCATCGACTCTAGTATAGTCACACAAGACCAAGACCTACTGGCTATATGCTCAGGGCTCACATTGTCGCCAAGTCGGTTAAGCCGATGCGCCCGGTGGAAGGAACCGATCGATGGGGGCAAGTCCGGCTGATTCTTCATGGTGGCTATCTCGGATTACCAGATTACCTAAGGTCAGAGCCCTTTGGTTTGATCTGTGCATCCATGCCGGTATTCTCGCCTTGATTGAGGCTCGGGGGGCAGCTCGCCCTAAAATTCTTTGTTTTTGGAAAGCCGATCTCGTTGGAATCAGCTGGTTCCATATTACTAACTTGGAAGCCGATGGTAACGTGTTCGGCTGATTCGTCACTATTCTCGCCTTGGGTGAGGCTTGGGGGGCAACTCGCCTGAAAGTTTCTTGGCTCTGGAGAACATGTTGGTTGGAATCGGCTGGCTCTACATCGCAACTATTCTGAAAAGGGGTGCTTTTGCTACAGAGGTATCAGTTTTAGCATCCAAGCTGATTCGAGCAACGGTTCCAGGGTCCTTGTAAAGACACTTGCTCAAGACTAAACCCACGGCTTACGGCGATTGGCAGTGACTATCATCATCGGTAAGACTGGTTAATTTGGAGGGATGGCTGAATTGACCTGTCTCGCGGATTATCGTGAGAGACCGATGCGTTGCCATCAGTCATTGAACATTGATTGGGCTAACGGTCGACAAAGTCAGATGAAGGAAAATCGGCTGAATCAGCATACAGGACATCGGCAAAATCAAAAGAAGTTTCCATTGATAATAAAATTTCTTACAAGGAGAAGCCGATTGTTCATCAAAAGGGAACGGATTACTACCACCAACTCTATGCTAGTAAATCCCTACTCTAAGGGCTGTTGCTGTCTTCGCCGTTGCTGAGGTAGCTGTCGCCGTTGCTGCTGTCGGCGAGTTCTTCATTGCTGCTACTGTGACCTTCAGCAGAGGCCTCTTCCTCGTCATCATCATTGTCCTCGTCTGACCAAGCCCAGCCCCGGATACGCTTTGGTGGTGGTTCGTCGGAGGAGGTGTCGTCCTCCTGTTCCTTCTTCAGGTCGGAGGAGACGTCTTCTTCTTCGTCGTCCTCTTCTTCTTTGGTGACGGAGGTGAATTTACCCCGGAAGGGAGGGTCGTCATCGTCGCTCTCCGCCTCCAGTGCTCCGTCAACCAGGTACCGGAGGTCATCTTCCCCGTCGGTTAGGGGCATGGCCCCATCTGACCAGACGAGGTCTTCACCCTCCGGCACGTAGTCGAAGTCCCACTCCCGCTTGTCCCAATGCTTGGGAGCCCGGCGGTTGTACGCTTCCATCTGGTTGTGCTCTGGAACCAATTCGCTTGAGGAAGAGGATTGGAGAGAGACGGAAGAGGAGGAGGAAGAAGACATCGCTACAGGGGAAGGGGGTTTTTTGGTGCTGATAGCTAAAACAGAGGAAGAGGATGAAGAGAGCTAATCAATCGGCACAGTTAAATAATGAGAAATCTGGTGGAGATTTAATGCCATTACAGTTTCCGAGGAGTCGATGCCAAAGCTATCGAAATTTGCAGAGACGCTGAGAAGACAGGGCATAATGATGACGGATACTGCAACGGCTCTGCTCTGCCGCGACATGACCCTTCGAAGGAAAAACAGAGTGGTTTTGGAATTATCATTGCCAAAACCAGGGGGGCATGTGTTATCACCAGATTTTGGCCAAATCAGGAGGTGGGCCGTAAGGGAGATGGGCTTGAAAGATTACACGTGGAAGATCTCTGAAGCGGCCTTGCACGGAGAGTTGGGCTAGATTGCCCGTGTATCTTTAATTATAGTAGATTGCATCATAGATTAAAAGTTAGAGTTTGTCTCGTACGCGGTGGGGATATTCCCACGTTAGAAAGTCCCCTGGACTATAAATATGTATCTAGGGTTTATGGAATAAACAACAACCAACGTTCAACCAACAAATCAATCTCGGCGCATCGCCAACTCCTTCGTCTCGAGGGTTTCTACCGGTAAGCAACATGCTGCCTAGATCGCATCTTGCGATCTAGGCAGCCTAAGCTCCACGTTGTTCATGCGTTGCTCGTCATCGAAGCCTTTTTGATGGCGAGCAACGTAGTTATCATAGATGTGTTAGGGTTAGCATAGTTCTTCGCGTAACATGCTATCGTAGTGCAACCTTTGCATATCTAGCCGCCCTTACACCTATCTTAGGTGTAGGGGCGGCACCCCGCTTGATCATTATTTAGTAGATCTGATCCGTTACGGTTGCTCCTTGTTCTACAAGGATTAGTTTAATATCTGCAATAGTTAGGCCTTACAAAGGGGGGGAGGATCCAGCGGCACATAGGGTGTCGTTCGCTAGTCCTAAACAGGATGTTCCGGGGATCAACCTTGTGTTGGTTTTTAGGCCTTGTTTAGGATCGGCTTACGATCACCGTGCGTGGCCGCGAGGCCCAACCTGGAGTAGGATGATCCGATTATGCGGTGAAAACCCTAAATCGTCGTAGATCTCATTAGCTTTATCTTGATCAAGCAGGACCACCATATATTCGTGCACCCCGTACGAATCATGGGTGGATCGGCTCCTTGAGCCGATTCACGGGATAACTCGAGAGCCGATCGAGGCTCGTATTTAATGTTTACGTGTATGCCATGCAGGAAACTAAGCGAGGCATCTCCATCACCTTCACGACCGGGTATAGGTCGGGTGGCACACCCTTGCAATCAGCATCGGACGTGTGACCGAGAAGGCTTTGCGGGCCGTCGCTCGGAGGGACCTCAGCCAGCCGCAGCTCTAGGTTGTTCCCGGCTCTACCGTGTTGACCGTCGCTGCCCGCCGGTGGGTTTTGGCAGTCAACACATTCTGGCACGCCCGGTGGGACAATCGTCTACATCAACCACATCGCCATCTACATCTGAGATGGCGGACGGCACGCCAGTCACGTACGAGGATCTGACAGACGAGCTCAAGAAGAAGTATGACGAGATCAAAGTCATCCTCGAAGCCGACCTCATCGGCTCTTTTCACGAGACCCGTTCCCATGGCGTCGGATGGAAGGGGTTCTCACCGAAGGTGCACTCGATGGGATAGACCTCTCGCCCCGTCGGAAGAACGCACCGGGTCCCTGCGGCGAGGAGATCAACTACTTGGTGGCTCACTCGCTACACCGCCACTCTGAGAACCTGGTAAACACGTTGGAGCGTGTCGCTCTTCGCGTGATCAGGGAGATCATGAGGCACCAGTACTCGCCGTCAGGACCAGCTCTCGGGACGCATCAAGGAGAGTTGCCACTCCAGTCCCGTCCACCGCTGCCATTTGCGTTGGCAGCACCAGAAGTGCCGAACTCATCGGCATTCATCGTCTACAAGATTGGTGGTGACCCTAGTGACTGCCAGTTCTTGCAGGAGGCGCCTAAGGAGATCCCCCACGGGTACGCGTGCACTTATGTGCCAGATTGCGGTAGTCGGGCTCTCACGAACCAGGCCACAACATCAGGGACTCCGGCGAAAACAGGAGGGACGTCAGCGACAGATCTCGAGAAGCAGATGTGGCTAACCAAGTACGCCACCCCGACGAACCTCCAGAGCCCAGCTCCTGCAGTTGGCTCAGAGCTGGAAAAGCAAACATGGCTGGCTAAGTACGCCACCCCGGCGAATATTCGAGTTCAACTCCTGCAGCCGGCCACGGTGGATCAGATCGGTACCATGCCGAGAGACCAGTTCGGCATGGTGCCGAAAAGGAGGGCAATCGGCTATTCCAAGCCGTACCCCGACGAGTACGAATTGATCCCGCTACCACCTAAATATCGGCTCCCCGATTTCTCCAAATTCGGTGGATCGGATGGTTCCGGTTCCATCGAGCACATAGGCCGATATTTGGCACAGCTAGGACCGGCTTCGGTGTCGGATCAACTACGCGTGAGGTTCTTCTCACAGTCCCTCACGGGATCGGCTTTCGGGTGGTACACCTCGTTACCACCAGACTCCATCCGGACTTGGAAGCAGTTGGAAGAACAGTTCCATATGCAGTATCACTCAGAAGCTTCCGAGTCTGGCCTTGCCGATCTAGCACAACTACGTCAGAAGCGTGGAGAAACTGTGACAGAATACATCCAGCGCTTCAGGAATCTTAGGAACCGATGTTATTCGGTTCGTATAAGCGAAAAGGAAGCGATCGAGTTGGCGGTAGCGGGCCTTGCGGCACCGCTCAAGGACATGGCCTCCCAAGCGAGACTACCCCTCACCGGCGCACATGGTTCGAAGCTGTCGGCATATGAACAGCGCCACCCGGACCTGTACCGGGACAAGTTCAAGCGTGCGGTAGTCCTGGTCGATGCGAGAGGAAGACGAAGTTTCTGCGGGAGATCAAGAGGTAGCGGTGGCTGAATGGACTCGGGGAGGAACCCCGTGTCCTGCAAATGGGTAAAGCCACCGAGGCCCGCCCGGGGGTTTGATTTTGACGTGACCAAGACTGAACAAATCTTCGACCTCCTACTCAAGGAAAAGCAGTTGAATATACCCGAAGGTCTCAAATTCCCCACGGTGCAAGAGCTGAACTGAAAGCCATACTGCAAATGGCATAACTCGCTCTCCCATGCCACCAACGACTGCAGGGTATGGCGTCAGCACATCCAAGCGGCGATAGAAAAAGGGCGTCTAATTTTCAACCAGTACGCCATGAAGGTCGACACCCAGCCCTTCCCCGCCGTTAACATGGTAGAATGCACTTACCCTAAAGGTTGCCAGCCAGGATCCTCGTTCAGCATCAACATGGTAGGACATCGGGCACCACTGCGGCAAAGATGGAGACGAGGGCAGCTGCTCTCGTAGCAAGGACACGAGAGGAGGCCGCTCCACGCGATCGGCTCCGTCATGATGGCAAGCGCTACGTCACGGAGGGAGAAGTGAAGAACATGAGATATCGGCGACCCTCTCTCGATCACCTCCTCAACAAGTATGTGAGTCAGTATGACCAACGCCGACGATCAAGCAGTGATGATGAAAGAGATCGTCTGGCTAGAGAAGCCAGAAGACATCGTCGGCACGATCGCGATGAGGAGGAACACGAGCGTCGTGCCGAAGAAAAATCAAGGGAGCAAGACGACAACGATAGGCACTGGGACTGCCCCTTCTTCAGACACTGCTGGGATTCAGGAATGAGCCGATTGCCCACAATCGGCAATTGCCCAGAATGCAACTAGAAGAAGAAGGAGGCAGCCAACGTGTCTGTGTTCAAGCGCCTAGGGCCTCTCCCGCCACAAAGCAAACGCACTGAGTCACCTCGTTGGGCAGATCTCGAGGATTCAGAAGACAAGGGAGAAGAAGAAGAAGACAGGTACCACCGGCCAAGGTGGTGCCCTGACGGACTCAGCCATTCCCAAAAGCGCAGGGTTCAGCGATTGCGCGGCCTGGAGGAAGCCGAGAGGTTGTACTTGCATACGCTAAGGAAAGCACGACCTGATCTGGCTGCGAAAGTTCAGCGAACCCTGGACGAAGAAGGTCGTCCACGGAAAATGGAGTGGCGCCCCAAGCAAAGGAAAGCCGATGATGAAACATCGGCTGGCACAAACATGGTGCTCGTCCTTTCGACGGAGCTTAGTGCTCCACGATTCTACGATGCACTCAAGGTGGACGACAGCAGGCACATCAAGTCAGAGGTTGGGTTGGTTTTATCCACCAGCCTGACCGAGTAGCAAAGACAAAGCGATGAGCAAACGAGGCGAAGCTGATCCTTGTGATCGGCCCCAAAAGGCTATGAAGGGACATTACGGAACCTTCGATCGGTGCTGCAATCAACATGGCGGCCGATTCCAGGCAATCGGCCAAAATTATCTTCACCACATGTTCTGCTTGTGTTCAACATCGATCTACTGAGCAGTGGCCACTTCGGCAGATGAAAGTCAGCACGAATCTTCGCGGAGCCGACGTGCAAGTACAGTGCCTTGGCTAAACCACAAAGCCGATATCTGCAGTCACCTGGCAGATTCGGCTTGGGGGGCATATAGTCAGATGAACATGTGCAGTAAACATGTGTACAATGAAACATTAGGGGCCGATTAGGAAAAATCGGCCAGTAAAAAAAAAAATTTCACAACAGACAGCCGACAGCCGATGCAAGTGCATCGACTTTAGAATTGAAGCAGCCGATGCGCAGCCATCGACTCTAGTATAGTCACACAAGACCAAGACCTACTGGCTATATGCTCAGGGCTCACATTGTCGCCAAGTCAGTTAAGCCGATGCGCCCAGTGGAAGGGAGCCGATCGATGGGGGCAAGTCTGGCTGATTCTTCATGGTGGCTATCTCGGATTACCAGATTACCTAAGGTCAGAGCCCTTTGGTTTGATCTGTGCATCCATGCCGGTATTCTCGCCTTGATTGAGGCTCGGGGGGCAGCTCGCCCTAAATTTCTTTGTTTTTGGAAAGCCGATCTCGTTGGAATCGGCTGGTTCCATATTACTATTCTCGCCTTGGGTGAGGCTTGGGGGGCAACTCGCCTGAAAGTTTCTTGGCTCTGGAGAACATGTTGGTTGGAATCGGCTGGCTCTACATCGCAACTATTCTGAAAAGGGGTGCTTTTGCTACAGAGGTATCAGTTTTAGCATCCAAGCTGATTCAGCAACGGTTCCAGGGTCCTTGTAAAGACACTTGCTCAAGACTAAACCCACGGCTTACGGCGATTGGCAGTGGCTATCATCATCGGTAAGACTGGTTAATTTGGAGGGATGGCTGAATTGACCTGTCTCGCGGATTATCGTGAGAGACCGATGCGTTGCCATCAGTCATTGAACATTGATTGGGCTAACGGTCGACAAAGTCAGATGAAGGAAAATCGGCTGAATCAGCATACAGGACATCGGCAAAATCAAAAGAAGTTTCCATTGATAATAAAATTTCTTACAAGGAGAAGCCGATTGTTCATCAAAAGGGAACGGATTACTACCACCAACTCTATGCTAGTAAATCCCTACTCTAAGGGCTGTTGCTGTCTTCGCCGTTGCTGAGGTAGCTGTCGCCGTTGCTGCTGTCGGCGAGTTCTTCATTGCTCGCTACGTGACCTTCGGCGAGAGGCCTCTTCCTCGTCATCATCATTGTCCTCGTCTGACCAAGCCCAGCCCCGGATACGCTTTGGTGGTGGTTCGTCGGAGGAGGTGTCGTCCTCCTGTTCCTTCTTCAGGTCGGAGGAGACGTCTTCTTCTTCGTCGTCCTCTTCTTCTTTGGTGACGGAGGTGAATTTACCCCGGAAGGGAGGGTCGTCGTCGTCGCTCTCCGCCTCCAGTGCTCCGTCAACCAGGTACCGGAGGTCATCTTCCCCGTCGGTTAGGGGCATGGCCCCATCCGACCGAGACGAGGTCTTCACCCTCCGGCACGTAGTCGAAGTCCCACTCCCGCTTGTCCCAATGCTTGGGAGCCTGGTGGTTGTACGCTTCCATCTGGTTGTGCTCTGGAACCAATTCGCTTGAGGAAGAGGATTGGAGAGAGACGGAAGAGGAGGAGGAAGAAGACATCGCTACAGGGGAAGGGGTTTTTTTGGTGCTGATAGCTAAAACAGAGGAAGAGGATGAAGAGAGCTAATCAATCGGCACAGTTAAATAATGAGAAATCTGGTGGAGATTTAATGCCATTACAGTTTCCGAGGAGTCGATGCCAAAGCTATCGAAATTTGCAGAGACGCTGAGAAGACAGGGCATAATGATGACGGATCACGCAACGGCTCCGCTCTGCCGCGACATGACCCTTCGAAGGAAAAACGAGTGGTTTTGGAATTATCATTGCCAAAACAGGGGGGCATGTGTTATCACCAGATTTTGGCCAAATCAGGAGGTGGGCCGTAAGGGAGATGGGCTTGAAAGATTACACGTGGAGGATCTCTGAAGCGGCCTTGCACGGAGAGTTGGGCTAGATTGCCCGTGTATCTTTAATTATAGTAGATTGCATCATAGATTAAAAGTTAGAGTTTGTCTCGTACGCGGTGGGGATATTCCCACGTTAGAAATTCCCCTGGACTATAAATATGTATCTAGGGTTTATGGAATAAACAACAACCAACGTTCAACCAACAAATCAATCTCGGCGCATCGCCAACTCCTTCGTCTCGAGGGTTTCTACCGGTAAGCAACATGCTGCCTAGATCGCATCTTGCGATCTAGGCAGCACAAGCTCCACGTTGTTCATGCGTTGCTCGTACTGAAGCCTTTTTGATGGCGAGCAACGTAGTTATCATAGATGTGTTAGGGTTAGCATAGTTCTTCGCGTAACATGCTATCGTAGTGCAACCCTTGCATATCTAGCCGCCCTTACACCTATCTTAGGTGTAGGGGCGGCACCCGGCTTGATCATTATTTAGTAGATCTGATCCGTTACGATTGCTCCTTGTTCTACAAGGATTAGTTTAATATCTGCAATAGTTAGGCCTTACAAAGGGGGAGGATCCAGCGGCACGTAGGGTGTCGTTCGCTAGTCCTAAACGGGATGTTCCGGGGATCAACCTTGTGTTGGTTTTTAGGCCTTGTTTAGGATCGGCTTACGATCACCGTGCGTGGCCGCGAGGCCCAACCTGGAGTAGGATGATCCGATTATGCGGTGAAAACCCTAAATCGTCGTAGATCTCATTAGCTTTATCTTGATCAAGCGGGACCACCATATATTCGTGCACCCCGTACGAATCATGGGTGGATCGGCTCCTTGAGCCGATTCACGGGATAACTCGAGAGCCGATCGAGGCTCGTATTTAATGTTTACGTGTATGCCATGCAGGAAACTAAGCGAGGCATATCCATCACCTTCCTGACCAGGTATAGGTCAGGTGGCACGCCCTTGCAATCAGCATCGGACGTGTGACCAGAAGGCTTTGCGGGCCGTCGCTCGGAGGGACCTCAGCCAGCCGCAGCTCTAGGTTGTTCCCGGCTCTACCGTGTTGACCGTCGCTGCCCGCCGGTGGGTTTTGGCAGTCAACAGTTCCATCATCGCAAGAGTTTGTTTCTTCATGGATTGAAGTTGCTGTCGAAGTTCTTGCAAATCTTCTGACGAATGTTTGCTTGAAGAACCTTCGAGGGGGTTATTATCGATTAGCATTTTCTTCGAGAAGGAAGAAGCGGGGAGAAGCATCGGCGAGCAAGGATTGGTCGAATAGTTGTCAAATATTAGCTGGAAAGAAAACGCCGGGATCAATGATAGTGCCGGAGGGAATTTCATTAATTCCTAGAAATATTTACATAGGCATTACAAAAGAAGTTTCTCCTAAAGGACTACCGGGATAATTGTCGCCACGGCTAAATTGGCGACAAGGGCAAAAGAAACGAGAGAAAGAAAAAACAAAGAGGCATGCAACTAGACCTCCGGCCTTGATGAGCTAGGAGTTGAAGCTGGTTTGATCCCGAGATAGGCCAGGATTTTCTTCGTGTTGGGCTTGGCTACCTTAATCAACGACCTCCATCTTGATTGCTCTATCTGATCGGAGTCGCCAACCTTCATCCAGTCAACAGTTTGTTGGCTGTCCGCAACCAAGGCAACAGTGCTCTCGATAGCAATGTTCTCCTGGCGCATTTTCAGTCCAAGGTCCTCTGATGAATTGAAGCTCCGGGCAAGGGCAAGGAAAGTCGTAGGTTCCTCTTTCTTCGGGAAGAAGTAGGGGAACAGCTTCGACAGTCCCGCGTCAGCATTCGCCACGCCTTCATGAATTTCGGATCCATGAAACTCCAGATAAGAAAGTGCGTCAAGGAGAGGATCATTGTCGGGATTTTCCAGATCAAACTCCTGGTTTGTTTGGCCTGCCACAGGAAACAAATGTTGGTCAAAAACAAGAAAAGGCAGGTCATATAAAAAATAGAAGAGATCGAAAAGATTACCTTTGAAGCGCCGACTTTGCGAATTAACGCGCTTGAGGATTCCCTTTTCACGAGCAGCCTGTGCGGCTTTGTGCTCAGTCAATGCAGTTTGAGCATCCTCAAGCCTCTTCTGCAGTTCCTCGACACTAGCAATTTTTGCTTTGGCTTCATCAGCCTCTGCTTTGGCTTCGCTAGCAACAAGTTCGGCTTTCTTGCGGGCCGCTTCACTTTGCTCCAGTTTTTGAGCAAGTGCGTCGGCACGTTTGTTGGCCTCTGCAAGTTTCTCTGTCGAAATAAAAAAGAAAGGTCAAAAATTGCGACAAACGACAGGAGCAAGAAGTCAAAAACAACGACAGCAAAAAAGTTATTACCTTCGGTTCTGCTGGCATACTCACGGTACCCAATGAATTGGGATCCGATGCGGATAAGCTCTTTGATCATGGGCTGTCAAAGAAGAACAAAGAAATAAAAACATCGGTATGGAAAAAGAGTGAAGGCGTAAAAAAGCAAAATAGAGGAAATATAGATATTGGCAAGAAAATTAACAAACTTACATCGTCCAAGAGCAGAGTAGAAGAGCCACCCAATTGAGGGGCAGGCTCAATGATGGTTTCAATCCTTGTCCTTTTTGGCGAAGGAGCAAGGGGGCTTGATGGCGGAGTAGTGGTAATGACGTTTCGTTGAGGAGGCGAGGATTCTTCTCCTTCAACTAGCGTATCCGAGGCAAGTAAAGTATGTGACGTGCTCGTCCAAGGAGCCACGTCAATAGTTGGTACTTCTTCCTCGTCATCGCTGTGATTAAAAATCGACAGCATAAAAAGCAAGGCAACACAAACATTTCGAGTACAGAAATAAGAAGAAATACAAATGACTTACGAGCTGACGAGGGATTCAAGATAAGGATCGTAAGCTGCCTTCTGATGTGAAGGGTCAACTTCTTCGGCTTTGGAAGTGCCGGAATCTTCGACATCATCCCTTTTCCTTTTGCCTTTTGGGGAGACAGCGGGAGGAGGAGATTGTGCCGATGCAGTACCTTCGGAAGTACCCGCAGATTTTCGAGAATCCACGGGTTCATTCACAAAGGATGGAGCTTCTTGATTGTCATCAGTGACAATGGCCCTTTCTTCGACTTCTCCACCCTCAGGAAGAGGAGGAAGCGAGACAAGGTCTGGATGATTCTGTGCAAAATAAAATAGGGAGAGACGTTAGAAAAGAAGTTACAAAAAGTTAGCAAAGCAACAACAAGACAATAGACAAAGATTACCTGGGGGAGTGGATTGGCAGTGCTAAATGGTTTTACACGACAAGAAGCAGGGACAGGATCCTTTTTGCTGAGAGATGAGATTTTTCGGACAAGCTTTTCCAAGTCTTTGACCTCCAAATCCACCGACAGCCGATCTACATCCTCGTTGCCAGCATATCTCCATAAAGGATATTTGCGAGCCTGAAGCGGCTGCACTCTAGTCCTAAGAAAATATGCGGTAATTTGGATACCCGATAACTCTTTGCCGCGAGTATTTTGCAACTCGTGGATACGAGCCATCAAGTTTTCTGTCGACGCCCTTTCTTCTTCGGTAGCCTCCGCGTCCCAGGAGCGGCGGCGTAAAATTTTCTCGGCACCATCAAAAGGAGGGATGTTGTCCTCCGCACATCCATGGTTCTCCTCTCGAATGTACAACCACTTCTTGCGCCATCCTTGAACCGAGTCGGGAAGCTTGACGTCGAAGTAGTCGACAGTGGGTTGAACAGAAATCACAACGCCGCCTATATTATAGGCGACATTGGGCGAGCCATTACGGCGGCAGAAGAAAATGCGCTTCCAAAGCGCCCAGTTAGGCTGGACGCCAAGGAAGGCCTCGCACAGAGTGATGAAAATAGAAATATGGAGGATTGAATTTGGCGTAAGGTGGTGGAGTTGCAGACCGTAGATAAAAAGAAGTCCACGGAGAAAAGGATGAATGGGGGCGGAAAGACCGCGGATGAGGTGGTCGACAAAACTTACCCGGTACCCCATTGGAGGGGTTGGGTAGCTTTCCTCACTGGGGAGCGTAATGCACGGGGTTTCTTGTCGATCCCCAGCTTCCTCAGCATGTTGACGTCCTGAGAGGAAATCTTCGATCTTTCCCACTCCGCCGTTCCAAGATCCACGGCGGCCATGGAGGACTCCGGCATGCTATGCCTTGTCAAGCGACGAGGTGGCATCAACAATGGCGTAGGATTCGCAGCAGGGAGGCAAAGAGCTTAGGAAGCTGTGGATCGTAGGAGAAATTTGCAGCTGAGAGAAGGAGGATGGCGCGAGCGGAAGTACCCAAGGAGGAAGAAGATGAACTTATATAGGGGTGCGGTGAAACGACGAACCGTTGGATAAGGAAAATGTGTGACAGATGATAACCACGTGGCAATAAGGGTAAAAAAGTAATTCAACGTTGGGGAAGTTACGGTGCGTGTGCCAGAAAAAGCGGAGGACGTGTGTACCCCACTTGCACGACGTGTCAAGATAGTGGGTTAATTGGGCCCGCATGGCAGCGAGAAAGGACTTGTCGAAAATTTTTGACAAGTAATCGTGGCTATCGTCAGCAACAACGTCATCTTGGCAGAAGAAAAATTCGACTCAATAGCTTCATAAAAGGCGACACGGAAAAATAATGTTGAGCCTTTGATCAAATACAAGTTTTTGATCAAATGCTCGGGGGCTACTTTGGAAAAAAGGAAAAAAGGTCCAGAAAGACAAAATAGAAATGGCGTGAGCCTATGACCAAATACAAATATTTGTTCATAGCCTCGGGGGCTACTCCCATCGGGAGCGCTGTTCGCGCACCCGAGAAATTATAAACTTCGGGAAATGAAAGAAAATATATCGGCATAAGGCGTAGAGCCTACACCCAAGTACAAGTCCTTGGATGTAGCCTCGGGGGCTACTCCCATCGGGAACGCTGTTCGCGTGCCCGATGAAATTATAAAAAGAAAAAAAAAAGAAAGAGAAAAAGAAAGATAGAAGAGTAAAAGAGTATATTTCGAGTTATAATTAACTCTACATATACTCCCATCGGGAGAGCAATATAAGTCATTTATGACTCGATAAAATGTGCCATTCCAACAGCCGAAAAGCACTCGACAATATATTCTCAGAACGCCAAAGTAGCGATCAATTTCTGAATGCCGCAAATTTGCGAAGGTAAGACCCCAGATCCGTTCTGCTGGGCGTGGCATCGCCGAAGACTGCGCTACGCTACTTTTATCCGTATCAACGGATACGAAGAAAAATCCTAACGGACGCGTTAGGTATCCGATAAATTTCTGCGGGACTCGACGGAATGGTAAGACCTTAAGCGGCACTCGTCGAAGTTTACACCGGTATCCCGAGGTCATGTCCAGGGACGTGATCTTGAAGTAGGTTTTTGCGGATTGCCACTAGAGCAGTTAACTAGTACCTGATCCGTCAGATGAACTAGCCCCAATTACCATTATCCCTGTACAATATAGATGTTCACGAGAAGAAATATAGAAAAGTCGAAGCTGTCGAATAAAAATAAACAATAGAGATTTTCCTTGGCTCTACGATTCAAGCAAAATCTCGGGGGCTACTGACATAGGCATCCCAAATGGGCCTGCCGAAGATAGTAGCCGGGGTTTACTGAAGGCCCACTACCCGAAGAATAAGAAGATTCGGAAGCCCAAGATGTTATTAAGGAAAGCTAGAATTGTAATAGGAAGCATTATTTGTAATCTTGCGGGAGGAGTTAGAAACCTACCCGGACTCTGTAACTTGTACAATACGAAACCCTCGGCTCCGCCTCCTATATAAGGGGGAGTCGAGGGACGCAGAAATCATCGAGTCATTGTTTACAAACCTTAAATTTCACAATCGTCAAGTACTTTTCGGCTGAAACCTTCGAGATTTACTTACCCTCTACTTCTAACTAAACCCTAGCCTACAATCCATAGGCATTGACAAGTTGATACCTTGTCACTCAGTGACTTGGGAATAGTGATTCCTAACAGACTGGGGATTAATCGTGTCCTTCAATCACTGCCACCAAGTTACAAGAACTTTGTGATGAACTACAATATGCAGAACATGAACAAGGAGTTACCTAAACTCTTTGGCATGCTAAAAGCTGCTGAAATTGAGATCAAGAAAGAGCACCAAGTGTTGATGGTCAACAAGACCACCGAGTTTCAAGAAACGGGGGCAAGTCTAAGGGAAAATTCAAGAAGGGTGGCAAGAAAGCTGCCACGCCTCCTATGAAACCTAAGAACGGCCCTAAGCCCGATGCTTGAGTGCTATTACTTGCAACGAGAAGGGACCACTGGAAGCGTAATTGCTCCAAGTATCCGGCTGATGCGAAGAGCGGCCTTGTCAAGAAGAAGAAAGAAGGTATATCGATATACATGTTATAGATGTTTATCTCAACTGGTTCTCGTTCTAGTACCTGGGTATTTGATACTGGTTCGGTTGCTCATATTTGTAACTCGAAACAGGAACTAAAGAATAAACGAAGACTACTGAAAGTTGAAGTGACGATGCGCGTTGGAAACGGATCCAAGGTCAATGTGATCGCTGTCAGCACACTTCCTCTACATCTACCTTCGGGATTAGTTTTAAGCCTAAATAATTGTTATTTTGTACCCGCGTTGAGCATGAACATTATATCTGGATCTTGTTTAATGCAAGACGGTTATTCTTTCAAGTCTGAGAATAAAGGTTGTTCTATTTTTATGAATAATATCTTTTATGGTCGAGCACCAGAAAAGAATGGCTTATTTCTGTTAGATCTCGATAGTAGTGATACGCATATAAATAACATTGATGCTAAGCGAATTAAATTGAATGATAATTCTACTTATATGTGGCACTGTCGTCTTGGTCATATTGGAGTGAAACGCATGAAGAAACTCCATACTGATGGATTACTTGAATCACTTGACTTTGAGTCACTTGATAGATGCGAAGCATGTCTAATGGGTAAAATGACTAAGACTCCATTTTATGGTATGATGGAGCGAGCTACCGACTTATTGGAAATCATACATACCGATGTGTGCGGACCAATGAGCGTAGCATCGCGCGGTGGTTATCGTTATGTTCTAACCTTCACGGATGATCCGAGTAGATATGGGTATATCTATTTCATGAAACATAAATCCGAAACTTTCAAGAAGTTTAAGGAATTCCAAAGTGAAGTAGAAAATCAACGTAACAAGAAGATTAAATTTCTATGATCTGATCGTGGAGGTGAATATCTGAGTTATGAGTTTGGCATGCATTTAAAGAAATGCGGAATACTTTCACAATTGACACCGCCGGGAACACCACAACGAAACGGTGTGTCCGAACATCGTAATCGAACTCTCTTAGATATGGTTCGTTCTATGATGTCTCTTACTGATTTGCCGTTATCATTTTGGATTTATGCATTAGAGACAACCGCATTCACTTTAAATAGAGCACCATCAAAATCCGTAGAAACGACACCGTATGAATTATGGCTTAATAAGAAACCTAAGCTGTCGTTCCTGAAAGTTTGGGGTTGCGAAGCCTATGTAAAAAAGTTACAACCGGACAAGCTAGAACCCAAAGCGGAGAAATGCGTCTTCATAGGATACCCTAAGGAAACTATAGGGTACACTTTCTATCATAGATCCGAAGGCAAAATCTTTGTTGCTAAGAACGGAACCTTTCTTGAGAAAGAATTTCTCATTAAAGAAGTGACTGAAAGAAAAGTAGAACTCGATGAGATTGATGAATCTATACTCGTTGATCAGAGTAGCGCGATGCCGGAAGTTGTACCTGTACCGCCTACACCGGCAACGAGAGGAAGCTAATGATAATGATCATGAAACTTCGAACGAGGAAACTACCGAACCTCGCGGATCGACAAGGGAGCGTGCCACTCCTGATTGGTATGATCCTTGTCTAAATGTCATGATTGTGGATAACAATGATGAGGACCCTACGATGTATGAAGAAGCGATGATGAGCCCAGATTCCAACAAATGGCAAGAAGCCATGAAATCCGAAATGGGATCCATGTATGATAACAAAGTATGGACTTTGGTAGACTTACCTGATAGCCGAAAGGCTGTCGAGAATAAATGGATCTTCAAGAGAAAAACAGATGATGATGGTAATATTACTGTCTACAAAGCTCGACTTGTCGCAAAGGGTTTCCGACAAATTCAAGGAGTTGACCACGATGAGACTTTCTCACCTGTAGCAAAGCTAAAATCTGTGAGGATTTTGTTAGCAATAGCTACATTTTTCGATTATGAGATTTGGCAGATGGATGTCAAAACGGCGTTCCTTAATGGAGACATTGAGGAAGAGTTGTATATGGTACAACCCAAAGGTTTTGTCGATCCTAAAAATGCTTGACAAAGTATGCAAACTTCAGCGTTCAATCTATGGACTGAAGCAAGCATCAAGAAGTTGGAACCGACGCTTTGATAAGGTGATCAAAGACTTCGGGTTTATACGGTGTCATGGAGAGGCCTGTATTTACAAGAAAGTGAGTGGGAGCTGTGTAGCATTCGTGATATTATATGTAGATGACATATTATTGATCGGGAATGATATAGAACTATTAAGCGAGTGTAAAAGGTTATTTGAATAATAGTTTTTCAATGAAAGACCTTGGTGAAGCATCGTATATATTAGGCATCAAGATTTATAGAGATAGATCAAGACGCCTAATAGGGCTATCACGAGTACATATCTGGACAAGATTCTAAAGAAGTTTAGAATGGATGAAAGTAAGAAAGGGTTCTTACCTATGTTACCGAGGCAAGGTCTTGAGTAAGACTCAAGGACCGGCTACGGCGAGAAGAAAGAGAAAGGATGAGTAATATCCCCTATGCCTCGGCGATAGGATCTATCATGTATGCCATGCTATGTACTAGACCGGATATAGCACATGCTCGTTAGTTTGACTAGCGAGATATCAAAGTGATCCGGGAATGGAACAACTGGACAGCGGTCAAGAATATCTGAAGTACTTGAAAAGAACTAAGGATATGTTTCTTTGTTATGGAGGTGACCAAGAGCTCGTTGTAAGTGGTTACACCGATGCAAGTTGGAACAACGATCACGATGACTCTAAGTCACGATGCGGGTACGTGTTTATATTGAATGGTGCTTTGCGATGAGTTGGGCAAGCTCGAAGCGGTGCACGGTGGCGAAGTCTTCAACGAGAATCGAGTACATAGCGGCTTTAGAGGCTTCATCGAAGCGGTATGGATGAAGAGGTTCATTGTAGAGCTCGGTGTGGTTCCTAGTGCATTGGACCCATTAATCATTCTTCGTGATAACATGGGTGCCATCGCCAATGCACAAGAGCCAAGGTCACACAAGAGGCTGAAGCATATCAAGCTGCGTTACCACTCGATTCGCGAGTACATCGAAGATGGAGAAGTAAAGATTTGCAAAGTACACACTAATCTGAATGTAGCGGATCCGTTGACTAAAGCTCTCCCTAGGGCAAAGCATGACCAACACCAGAATGCCATGGGTGTTAGGTATATTACAATGTAATCTAGATTATTGACTCTAGTGCAAGTGGGAGATCGAAGGAGATATGCCCTAGAGGCAATAATAAAGTGGTTATTATTTATATCTTTATGTTTATGATAAATGTTTATATGTCATGCTATAATTGTATTAACCGAAACATTAGTACATGTGTGATATGTAGACAAACTAAGAGTCCCTAGTATGCCTCTTAAACTAGCTTGTTGATTAATGGATGATTAGTTTCATAATCATGAATATTGGATGTTATTAATAACAAGGTTATATCATTGTATGAATGATGTAATGGACACACCCAATTAAGCGTAGCATAAGATCTCGTCATTAAGTTATTTGCTATAAGCTTTCGATACATAGTTACCTAGTCCTTATGACCATGAGATCATATAAATCACTTATACCGGAAAGGTACTTTGATTACACCAAACGCCACTGCGTAAATGGGTGGTTATAAAGGTGGGATTAAGTATCCGAAAAGTATGAGTTGAGGCATATGGATCAACAGTGGATTTGTCCATCCCGATGACGGATAGATATACTCTGGGCCCTCTCGGTGGAATGTCATCTAATGTCTTGCAAGCATATGAATAAGTTCATAAGAGACCACATACCATGGTACGAGTAAAGAGTACTTGTCAGGAGACGAGGTTGAACAAGGTATAGAGTGATACCGAAGATCAAACCTCGGACAAGTAAAATATCGCGTGACAAAGGGAATTGGTATCGTATGTGAATGGTTCATTCGATCACTAAAGTCATCGTTGAATATGTGGGAGCCATTATGGATCTCCGGATCCCGCTATTGGTTATTGGTCGGAGTGAGTACTCAACCATGTCCGCATAGTTCGCGAACCGTAGGGTGACACACTTAAAGTTGGATGTTGAAATGGTAGAACTTGAATATGGAATGGAGTTCGAATATTTGTTCGGAGTCCCGGATGAGATCCCGGACATCACGAGGAGTTCCGGAATGGTCGGGAGAATAAGATTCATATATAGGATGTCATTTTATGTGATTTAAAATGATGCGGAAGGTTCTATGGAAGGTTCTAGAAGGTTCTAGAAAAGTTCGGAAGAAACCACCAAGGAAGGTGGAGTCCCGGAGGGACTCCACCTCCATGGCTGGCCAACCCTAGAGGGGGAGGAGTCCCAAGTGGACTTCCCCAAGGGGGGCCGGCCACCCCCTCCATGGAAGGTGGAACTCCCACCTCTAGTGGGAGTCCTAGCTTGGGTAGGTTTCCCTATCATATGGAAGGTTTTGGGTTCGGGTCTTATTCGGAGACTTGTAGTCCAACCCTTGGGGCTTCCACCTATATAATGAGGGACAAGGGGAGGGGGCCGGCCACCTCAAGACCACAGCCTGGCCGCCCCCCTCAAGTGGCCGGCCACCCCCTCCCAAACCCTAGCCGCCCCCCTCTCCTCCATAAGCTCCCGCACGCTTAGCGAAGCTCCGCCGGAGTTCTCCACCGCCACCGACACCACGCCATCGTGCTGTCGGATTCAAGAGGAGCTACTACTTCCGATGCCCGCTGGAACGGGAGGTGGACGTCGTCTTCATCAACAACCGAACGTGTGACCGAGTACGGAGGTGTTGCCCGTTCGTGGCGCCGGTGATCAAGATCTTGTACGCGCTTTTGCAAGCGGCAAGTGAACGTCTACCGCAGCAACAAGAGCCTCATCTTGTAGGCTTTGGAATCTCTTCAAGGGTGAGACTCGATAAAACTCTCGTTGCTACCATCTTCTAGATTGCATCTTGGCTTGGATTGCGTGTTCGCGGTAGGAAATTTTTTGTTTTCTATGCAACGTTATCCTACAGATCATAGTTCAATAGACGATAGGAACAACAACTACACACATACCAGGTAAGCTTCAGACATGACTTTGGAAGACGACACACCTGGTGGCGTCGCCATGGTAACAGCACATGGTCATCACCTTAGTGCAGGTGTGGTCGAAGATGATCACATTGTACTGGAAGGTGGACACCTTCTTGAAGATGAGGAACTGGCCATGAGCGACGGCGAAGGCGGCCAACCCCTGGTCGATGTATGCGTCATCTCCTTCTCTCACCGTAGTCATCCTCCAGTAGTAGCCAGTGTTGGTTGTGACGATGATGTTCGAAGGGATTTCTCCGAACCACCTAACGAAATCATGAGGGATCCGTAGCCGGTTGAAGGTGGGCCTGAAGACGATGCGCAGGAACTGGTCCGCCCTACGTCCGGCTGGAAGTGGTCGACGTTAGCCGCCCTTTGCTTCTTGGATGGTCCCTCGTCGGGGGTCTCAGGTGACCCAAGCTTGAGCTTCTCAGTCATGCCATTAGAGATGTGCATGCTCACAAGTATATAGATGAAAACGAATATTGAAAACATGTGATGCCTCATACATTGGATCACACGGCAGCTCAAGGGACTGCCCTCAAAGTAAGTCTAGTGTGCAAGTAATCAGACACACACGACTCAGTTTAAGGGCAACACCTTGCCTTCTAGTGTGCCATTGTTGAATCATTGGCTAATGTAGTAGACAAACAAAACGAGGCCTTATAATTTGGATCACACGACAGGGCAAAGGGACTGTCCACAAACTAAGTCTAGTGTGCAAGAAATATGGCACACACGACTAAGTTTGAGGGCAGCACCCTGCCTTCCGTTGTGACATAGTTAAATCATTGGCCATTGCACAACTGAAGAAGTACAAACATGAAAAGCAAGGTAGTATAGGCCTCATACAATGAGCACATATGGAGGAGATGTTTGATCAGAACCAATGGCATGGTGATCTTCAGTCATGCCATAGGTTCTGATCAATTATCTACTGGCACTATGATTTTCGGTTACAATCATCAGCCTAGTTCAATCAGAAACAACACAATCTAGAACAAACTACCGCGACTCATTCCGCACAGCAATCTGAACATGCTAAATCCCAGCACAAAAAACCCTTCCCCTCTTTGCATGCACAGTAAGATCTGGCAGTTTCAGCAATCCACAGTCCTATCTAGGAAGGATCTACGGCAATCTGATATTCGAGTAACAGATCTAAGCAAATCGAGACCGTGAAAAACAAGAACTGGACAAGAACAACAAGAAATTGGGACGAACACCTTGCAAACACAATCCGAACGCTACCCTAATGGAAACCCTAGCAGATCTAATGTGCATGTCGTCGCAAATGACCGACAATGGCATGTTATGGCAGAACGAGTACGAAGGTGAGAAGGAGAGGTCGTTACCGCCATTGTTCCGGCCGAGGATGAGCTCGAGGTCACGGGCAAACTCAAGATGCCGATGAAGACTGCAGAGCAGGTTGCAGCCGATGTCCCGATGATGCTCGCCGGCGTCTCCTCCTCCGGTACCGGTGCTCCTCCGTGCGGCGGTGCGGCGGGTTGGTCGGCGGGAGGGGAAACCGCCGGGTGATGTGATAGTTTGGTGGAGGTGAGAGTGCGGTTGCGAGTGAGAGGAAGGAGAGGGGTGCAGTGAGGCTAATTATGACAAGTGTTCCCGAAGGGACGCGACGTTTTCGCCTCCCTTCTCCACGCGTATAGGCTTCTGGCCGCAACGGGCCTGGCCTCGGAGAAACTACAATTCCGGGAGTTCCTTCAGGTCTGTCCCGTGGTGCTTTAAACCTCGGTTCATGCAAGAACGCAAACATCCATACAGATCGAAATTTGTTGGACCATTGCAAGCCAAGGTCCATCCAGCCTACCAAACGCGCTATTTGAAGATCGAGTCTATTTGGAAGTTGTAAAAAATTCCAGCAGGCAGACACGAACACAGTCGTCGCACTGGACCCACCAAATCCCTAATATGTAGCAGGTGAGAGATACATGTGTCTGGCCTTTTTTTCTTTGGAAGCCCTCACTTTGCGACGGTGGTCGTTTGAACTTTGCCCCCCGTTAAAAAACGCAGCTTGTCTTGTCCTTGGCGAAGTTATATCAGCGCACCGGCGAGCGCCTCCCCCATCTGCTCTGCTCATACCTTTCTCGCTCACTGTAGCCATTAACGCCGCCTTGCAGGCCTCAACAGCAAGCACAGGCAGGCAGGCGCCGGAGGACAGAGGAGCAGAGCAGGGATGGGCGAGAGCGAAGGCGGCGGGGAGGGGACGCGGGCGCTGGACCAGACGCCGACCTGGGCCGTGGTCGCCGTCTGCGCCGTCATCGTCGTCGCCTCCATCCTCCTCGAGGGCATCCTCCACCACCTCGGCCAGGTACGTCCCCACAATCCCCCTTTCTTCCTTTCTTCAGTCCCCATTTCTCCGTCGCTGTAGAATCGATCTAGTACTTGTTCCTTGACACATTTCGCTCACCGTTGTTGGTTGCCGGTGGTGCGTCGCCCTGCCTGCAGTGGTTCACCAAGAGGAGGAAGAAGGCGCTGTTCGACGCTCTGGAGAAGGTTAAATCAGGTACGTTGCGGCTCGATCCCCGCACTGAAATTTCTCTCCTGCCAGGCTGCCACTCATAACTCTGTCAATCTTTTCTTGACGCGGTTTGAGGCTTACCATGTGCAGAGCTCATGACCCTGGGGTTCATCTCGCTGCTGCTGACTATCACGGCGAGGTACATATCGCGCATCTGCATCCCGGAGGGAGCCGCGGACACCATGCTGCCCTGCCGCCTCTCCAGGAACTCAGAGCACCAAGAGCCCAAGGCCCACGGCCGACGACACCTGTCTGAAGCTCCCACCAACTACACCTGCCGCAAAGTGAGTAACTACGGCGTGGTTTACACCATTATTCAGCAGCAAGATTTGTCACATCGATGCCTCCGACGCCGGCCTGTGTTTGGATCCCCCGGTTCTTACTTTTCTTCTGTCTGCTGCGTTGACGTTCAGATTGTTTCCCCATTCCTCAATGTCAGGACATTGTAAAAATGCGTGCTTACCTGGAAAATGCTGTTTCAGGGTATGGTGTCGCTCGTTTCAGCCGATGGGCTACACCAGCTGCATATCTTTGTGTTCTTCTTGGCCGTCTTCCATGTAGCGTTCAGTGCTATTACAATGTCCCTGGGTAGAGCAAAGGTAAAGGCTAATTTCTCAGGATCCATACTGGTGCCTGTTCTCAATTTCCAAAAGTACAAGCTTGAAATCACTCTGAATTTTTTTATGCAGACACGGATATGGAAGGAGTGGGAAAACGATACTTCCTCCATCACTTACGAGTTTTCATCTGGTAGTGTCTCCAGTTCTCCATTATTAGATATATTGTCGTTCCATGGTTCACATAGAAAGGAAAAATGCATCACCCCAGCTGATACCTTTTTAATCTGCAGTTTTGCAATCTTTTGTGAGGCACTTTTTTTTTTTTTTGTAAGTTGCTGATACCCATGGTCCATATTTTCATTTTCCAGATCCGTCAAAATTCAGGCTTACTCACCAGACATCTTTTGTGAGGCAGCACGCAAGCTGTTGGAGCAAAAGCACCATTATGCTCTATGTCGTAAGTTATCTCATGACTCGTCCTAACAATGGTTAAAAAGTAGCATATCGTATCAATTTTTCATGTAAAATGTAAATTTAAGTTTTCAGATTAGTACAATGTCCAAGCATTGAATCTATCTGCCTCGGGCATATTTCTACTTAATTTATAATATTATTTATAGTACGTAGCATTCTAGATTTCTAATATATATCAGATAGCCTTAAGATTCTACACTTTTAATGAAAATTGTACTTACCTCAAAGAAATCAATTAGTACTTACCATTCTATACTTCTACTCAACATATAAGGTGCATACTTGATCAGGTGATCTATCTCCTGTAGAAAATACTGAATAGTAGCCTCTTTATTACAAACAAATTACAAAATAGGAGGTTTTCACTGTACAGTGGATTTTCACAATAAAACCATAAGCTACACCCAAGTGTTCAACAGTTCAAAATAAAGTTCAACCATCGTCATGACTTTTCTCCACATAATGTATCTACAAATGCTTTAGCTCAGGAGCTTGCTATGCTTTCAATTTCTACAGGCGAGCTTCTTTAGGCAATTTTTCAGATCTGTCCGGAGGACAGACTACCTGACTTTGCGGCACGGATTCATTTCTGTGAGTGGCTTCATATTTACCAGTAATTTACTTTTCTGTGACTGAATTCATTGCTGTGAGCGGCACGGATTCGTTGCTATGATTTACCTTTGTATAGGCTCATTTATCCCCAGGGACTAGATTCAATTTTCGAAAGTACATCAAGAGATCCTTGGAGGATGATTTCAAGACAGTTGTTGGCATTAGGTGAGGTTGCCTATCAATCACCTTTGTTTTGTCTTCCTAATAACTGAATGACTCATTTGTATCATCGTTGGTTTATTAGTCCACCTTTATGGGCTTCTGCTCTAGCTGTCATGCTCTTCAATGTTCATGGTGAGTTGTAATCCTATATTTCCTTTGTTGGAGTTCCGCAATTGGCATGATATATTTTCTACGACTCAAGGATCTTTGGGATGCTTTCTGTGAAAATATGTTTTTTTTTTTTAATTTGGAATATGTATTCTTCAGGGTGGCATAACTTGTTCTGGTTCTCTACAATTCCCCTTTTAGTAAGTTCTTGCTATTGTACGAAGTACCTTTTAGCGCAACATGTTTTTATTCATGCTGCTAAGTTACTAACCATGCTTATGTATATCTAGGTGATTTTAGCTATTGGGACAAAGCTGCAGGCTATAATTGCAAGGATGGCTGTTGAAATTACAGAAAGACACACAGTTATTCAAGGAATGCCAGTGGTGAAACTCAGCGATGAACATTTCTGGTTCGGAAAGCCTCAGATGGTTCTTCATCTTATCCATTTTGCATTATTCCAGGTCAATTAAAAGCCCTTATTGACCAGACTGAATTACGGATCTGCATTTAGACCTGGGTTGTGTACATCAATCATGTTATAATGATTCTTCTGCTGGATAAATATCTGAATAACAGTGGTAGCCGACCTTGAACTCACATGGTTTCCAGGATTGATATAACTAGCTAGAGAATACTCGTTTTATTGTCATATAATAACCTGACTCCTAGCTTTCCGCATGCACTTTGGAAATCAAATTTGAAGAGCAAGGCTGCCAAAAGTTCTAATAGCTGTTCTTTGTTCTTGCAGAATGCATTTGAAATAACTTATTTCTTTTGGATTTGGGTAAGACTACTATTGACATTTGGAAGCATTTTAGATGGTAGTACTAATCTGTTAATACTCTTTTGATGGTAACTGTAACTCTTGTGCAGTACGAATTTGGGCTGCGATCCTGCTTCCACGAGAACTTTGAGTTTATCATTGCAAGAGTCTGCCTTGGGTGAGCATCAAATACTTCATCTTCATATCGATTTATTCCTCAATACTACTAACTATGGCTGTCGCAACTCATATGTGCAGGGCTGTCGTCCAATTTGTGTGCAGCTATATCACACTTCCACTCCATGCCCTTGTATCCCAGGTACAAATTCACAGTGTTGAATAGCTATCCAATTTGACTTTCTACTGACACTTCACTTTGATCATCGAACTGTCAATGCACGTTATCTGTAAATTTGACAAATAACCAGGAAACGTTTGTTCTCCAGATGGGATCGCAGATGAAGCGAACAATCTTCGACGAGCAGACGGCTAAAGCCCTAAAGAAATGGCACAAGGCGGTGGTGAAGAAGAAGCATCAACAGCAAAAGGAGTCATCACATGCGCCCTCCGAGACTGCAACCACGGACACAACCGAGGCAAGCCGGCTTAGCCAGTGCCAGTTCGTCGAGGCGGCGCCAGTGCAACGGCACCTGCACCGCTACAATACCATAGCACACGTTGGCGCCACCAGGCCGCTCTCGGATTCCGAATGCTCTGACACAGAATGCGAGACTCAGACGAGGTACCTTATCCCGCCTACAAAGCAGAGGAGCCTGGATTCAGAGGTGCGTGTGGATGTGGACGAGACGACCCCAGATCACCATGATAGTTTTTCCTTTCCAAGGCTGCCACATTCGCAGAATATGCCGGCGAAATGACCAACCGGTAGTCGGTCGTGCTTAGGAATACTAACTTATATACGATGTTGTGTTTTAGATTAGAAAATCAGCATACTGTTGAAGTGGTAGGGAACTTTACAGAGAGTGCATGTTGTGACAGTAGACCAGAGTACCATTTGAGTGCTTCAGAGTTTCCCAGGAACTATAAATGGAAGAGTCTAATTCCAACTTGCTGATGAATAACCTAACTTTTCCTCTGGTTACTTGTAGTTTGAGCATCTCAAGCAGACCTCTGACAATTTCTTAACTCTGCAAAAACTGCTTTTTTTTTAGTTAGAGGCATCTAGTAGGATATCTCTCATAAATGCTTAACTTTTGACAGAGATCCTCAAAAACGCCCCTCCACCTACCTACTTGTACTTTTAGGGAATTTCCTTCCCCGATTCAACCGTGCCCGGCTCCGATTCTGCGCTTAATTGCATATCTAGACGAGTTTGGATTCCGATTACAACTATGTAGCTATGCCCAATGCCATTATATGAAGACTGACTGCATCGGCAGATCTCAATCACAGAACCTCGATCGACGGCGACCTAAAAATTTAAGTGGACGGGATTGAGATGGATCAGAAGACCAATTCGGCGGAACGGATTGGAGGAGAGATGTCTAACACTAGTAAGAGGCGTCAGGGGGAGAGGAACTACTGCAGCCGCACCGGCAAGAGACTGCGGCCTGGGCAGAAGCAGAAGCATCTGTACCTGGTTCTTGATGACGGGGAAAACGGCTTCAGTTTCACCATCCGCAAGATCGACGCCGACAACCTGGAAACCAGCACCGACCTGGAGCTGGAGCCCTGCGTGCTCCGGCTAGCGGCGCCTGGACCGTGCTACAGCATGAAGTTCACCGCCCTAGGCACCAACATCTTCATCTTTTGCAACAGGTACCCCGAGACCATGGTCTACAACACCGAGACGGAGTGCGTGGCGATCGGCCCTCGCCTCCCGGACTCTATGCTCCTCGGCGCTCACGTCCTCGCGGCCACTGCCGACATGCAGCTGTACGCGCTGAAGTATAATAACTTCAGGATGGATGCGCACGCCTTGGCGGTGATGTCCACGACGGGCAGCGACAATCCTCGATGGATGTCGAGCCCCACCAGGTCCTGGTCCTGGAAGAGCGTGCCCACGCCGCTGCCGTTCACGGACAACGAGAGGATCACTTCACATGCCGTGCACCCGGACGGAGAGACCATCTTCATGACCGCCGTGGGCAGGAGGCTCTGCCGTACCTTCTCCTTCAACACCAAGGGCTGCGGCGAGTGGAGGTGCCATGGCGAGTGGGCGTTGCCGTTCGAAGGCCAGGGTTACTTCGACAGCGAGCTGGATGCGTGGGTTGGGCTTCACAAGGAGGGGTACATTTGCTCCTGCCAAGTCCCGTCCCGCGGCGGCGACGGCAGCAGCGGCGCGAGTGCCGGGCAGCCCGAGTGGAAGATGGGCAACGAGAAGCTGTTCGGCAAGGACTACCGGAAGAGCAAATCCGCCACCCTGACGTACATGGGCAACACCAGGTTCTGCCTTGTGGAGTGCGTTTCGTGCAAGGGACCTGAGCTCCAGGACGACGACGATGCTGGCGACCGTGATGGATCCATGCAGCTCCACATCGCTATCTTTGGCCTTAAGTACAGCCGTGATGGAAAGCTGCAAACAACTGTCCACCGCACCGCTAAATCCTATCAAGTGTCTAAGAACGTGTCATTTTCTCCCGTAGCATTCTGGATGTAGTTAGGAACTAGTTCAGTTTTTTGGCTTGGTTATCTGGAATGCATTCTCTATAGGAATCATCATCTGGAGCTAGTTTCATATGTACCCGAAAAAATCTCCCCTCCAAAATAGAGTAGTATTTTATAGAAGTTATGAGAGCGGACTTTTAGAGCAGGTGCTTGGTGAGCACCCGTATCCACACCATGTATACTGCATCAAGATCCGTGCTAATTCTTTTTTCCCCTCTCAAACAATTTCTCATTTTTGTATCTCTCACACCACACATTCTTTGAAGTCAAAAACTTGCAGATCACTTAAACATAACAATTTGAATGTGGGAAAAATATTTTGGATTTTTATGTCATTATCTATATATGTATCTCAAGAATTTATTATGAATTTAAAATAATTTAAAATTTAAATTTGCACAAAAAAATTCTGAAATATTTTTCCTCCATTCTATTTGTTGTTTTTGAGTGATTTGCAAAAAATTCTAATCGAAATATTGTATAATTTGAGAGATAGAAAAAGAAAAGGCGAACGCTACGCGTCGGGCGGTGGATATGGGGCCAAAAATCGGTCGTCCTCCGCGCCGTCCGATGGCGATCCGACGGGCAGAATCAGTCGCATTAGGAAGTTTACATTTTAGCCCCCGATTTCTAGAGAATCAACCCGCAGTACTATATTTCTCAGATTATAATTTAAATGCAGTTTTACATTTGCCACCCTCCTTTTAAAAAAAAACAACCCGCAGTACCTCCTAATGTGAAGAGTATTACAACAAAAATCATCTCTCCGCGTACAAAAAATAAATACTATTACAACAAAAAGTCGCAATAATTTTTAAAAGTAATGTCACAATAAAAGTGGTTAAACCAACAAATTATTTTGCTGGAGATCAATTTACAACAAAAGTATCCATTATTATTAACAAAAACTGGAGACTATTACAACAAAAATCCATATGTTTGCAAAAAAATAGAAGAAAACATTAATTTGTTACATATTGAATTACAACAAAAGTCACCAACTTCTTTTACAAAAAGTCACAAGCGATTACAATAAAAAATTAATATGTTTGCAAAATGAGGGAAAGTGGTCAAGCGACATTTAATTTGGTACAAATTGAATTACAACAAAAGTCACAAACTCTTTTTATAAAGGTGTCAAACGATTACAACAAAAGTCTATATATTTACAAACACTGCAAAGTGGTGAAGTAACAATTAATTTGCTACATATTGACTTACAACAAAATCCAATAACTGTTTATACAAAAGTCAGAAACGATGAAAATAAAAAAAATATGTTTGCAAACACTGCAAAGTGGTCAAGCAAAATTTAATTTGGTACATATTGAATTACAACAAAAAAACACCAACTATCTTTACAAAAAGTCACACATGAATAGAACAAAAATCGGGCGCACAAAGAATCGAAGCAGCCCACAAGCAATTGGTATGTATGTGTGTTGAGTGCTGGGCCAAACAGGCGATCACTGATGGGCCATGCGGGCGAACAGCTGATGGGCCAAAATTCCAGCCAAGCCAGCAAGCCACGAGCCCAGCGCGCGAGGCGGAACCGAGCGACCGATCCGGCGCCATCGATCGGTCGCCGGATCGTAAGCATTTTCCAAAAGAAAAAGACAAAAAAATGAGAAGGTGCGTGGAGCACACCTGCTCCACCACACTTTTCCCTCTATAGAAAGTAACATGTGCAAAGTTGGGCAACAAGCTATGAAAATTTACAAATCACAAGTTTACACATGCTTAGTCTGCAAAATTTGGAACTTAGTATGTAGCCCAAATATTCTTTAAAAAAATTGTACAGACAAATGATCATATTTACTAGTCCCTAGAGATGCTCATATGGGTAGGGTGGGCGTACATATTTACTAGTTCCTCGGAGGTGCTCATATGGGTAGGGTCGGTGTACATGCGTTCATAGGGGTGAGTGTATGTGCGTATGTGTGAGCGTTGATAATTGTACTGTGTTTCGCAAAAAAAACTTACACGTAAATCATTCAATATGTGCGTGTACTTTTTTATGTTTTTAAACTTAGAAATATTATTTTCTGCCCACTCAAAAAAACTGTACTCTCAGGTATAGCGGGATAGTGTATGTTCTAGAACGCGCTGGCAAATCCGCCCCACCTCCGCGCGTAGAAGGTGTTCGACGCCCTGTCTGGTAGGCGCGATAGGTCGTTGTTCGTTGCCTCCTCTGCCACGGCTGAATTTTAACCCTTTGTTTTGCTTCAGACATGGATAGCAATGACAAGATGACTGTCCGACTGTTGGAGGAAGAGCAAGCCTTCGACGACGACATTCGAGAGTATTTGTCGATCATCGCGTCCCTCCAGAACATGCTTGACGCCTAGGCGGAGAAGCGGAAGAGGCTGTGCCGCGGAGGTTCAAATGCGGGAAGAAAGAAGTCGAAGCCCCAGCAGAGGATGTAAGGGCATACCATGCTGCACAACGATTACTTCGTAGATGAAGCAACACATGCCGATAATTTTTGGCGTCGGTATAGGATGAGCAAGGGTTTGTTCATGAATATCCTCCACGGCGTTCGAGAGCTCGATCCCTACTTCAAGCTGAAGCACGACGCTGTTGGCATTGTCGGGTTCTTGTTGATTCAGAATTGCCCCGCTGCCATGAGGATGCTTGCATACGGAGCACCTGCCGATACACAGGACGACTACCTTCGCATGAGTGAGTCTACTGCTATTGAGTGCATGTACAAGTTTTGCCGAGCTGTGGTGGGAAAGGTTGGAAAATATTACTTGAGAGGGCAAACTGAAGAAGAGACTGCAAAGATCATGACACAAAATGCAGCGAGAGGATTCCCTGGGATGCTTGAAAGCATCGATTGCATGCACTGGTCATGGAAAAATTGTCCGTTTGCTTGGCAAGGTATATACAAAGGACTTCATGGACAACGGCGGAACTAGGCCTAAAATGTTGGGCGGCCCAATACACTAAATATTGGTAAAATAGGCTATTATTGGGCTAAATTTAACAAGCATACAGGCTAAAATTTCTTGGGCTAGGCGGGCCATGGCCCGGTTTTGCCCCAACATAGGTCCGCCGCTGGTCATGGATATTGCAGTGTGGTGCTTGAAGCTGTGGCATATTATGACCTGTGGATTTGGCATTCTTTCTTTGGCATGGCGGGATCACACAATGACATCAACGTGTTGCAGCGGTCTCCGATGTTCAGCAAACTAGTGGAAGGTCATGCTCACCATGCAACTATGAGATCAATGGCCACCAATATACCAAAGACTATTATCTAGCCGATGGTATACATCCAAAATGGGCGAATTTTGTCAAAACAATTTCGGCTCCATCAGGTCAGAAGAATTTCCACTTTGCTTCGCGATAGAAGGTTTGCATGAAGGATGTCGAACGGGCATTTGGTGTGCTTGAAGCTCAATTTGCTATTGTTCGGTACCCTGCTCTAAGCTGGTCTCAAGACTAAATGTGGGAGGTGATGCATGCTTACGGGATTATGAACAACATGATCATCGAGGATGACCGCAAGAATCAGGTCAGGAGACATGCTGGTCCCTATGAGTGGCAGAGCCCTCTTCCGGAGGTTGATCATGAGGTGCCTACAGATTTGTTGATTTCCTCGCCATGCACGCAGATATCCGTGATGGCAATGTCCACGAGCAAGTTCAAAATGATCTCGTTGAGCATATGTGGAGTGTCAAAAGATTATCAGCAAATGCCGCGGCGCCTTGATCTAGCCCCACTTATTATATTTGTTTAGTTGTTAGTTGTATTTTAATTTGAAAAAAAATTTAGCAAACATATTTATTTGTATGCTATGTTTAATAAAATGGTTGTGTTTTCGAATACTGTATAAAAAATTAGGGCCGCATTTGGGGGACGCGGCTGGGAAGCGACGTCCTCCAAACGCGGCACGAAGAAAACGCGTCCCCAAACACTCGATCCAACATCGTTTGGGGACATTTTGCGGGACGCGTCTAGACATGCTCTAATACTCAACAATACACGGTGATCCCTCCTACTGAACAAGGGTGCCTAAGAGAATCTCCAGCCGCGTCCCCCAAATCGTCCCCCAAACGGCGCCGGATCAAGCGTTTGGGGGACGTCGCTCCCCAGCCGCGCCCCTCAAACACGCTCCCCAAATAAATATAAGTGCACGAAAATAAAGGTTTTCATTCGAATTTGATTATATTTTTACAAGTTTGAATGAAAACTGCTAGATTTTATCTAACCCTAGCATACTGGCCGCCCGGCGGTGCGTTCGACGGCCCCACCCCATCGTCGCCTCCCCTCCACCGCAGCTCCTAAGCCGCGCGACGGCTCTCCCTATGGAGCGTGAAGAGAAGATTTCGATGCTCGATCAGCGCGTCGTCGCCTGCCCTCCTCTGCTGTGTCGCCTGGAGGGAGAGTTCGACGGCGCGGCGAATCTGCTCGCCTTCGTGGGCACGGGCGTCGTCCTGCAGCTTCTTCTGCGACTCGAACGACTCGACGAGCGCTCATGGCTGATCTGCCGCATCGTCCGGGTTCGGCCCGTCGTCGTCGGACCAGTCGAAGTTGTCGTCGTCCTCCTCCTCCATTTGCGCCGCCACAGCCGCCGCCAACGCATCCACCACCGCCGCCCAGGCCGCCTCCGCTGCCGCCGCCTCCTCCCGCAGCTGCTGCTCCAGCGCCTCCCGCCCCTCACGGTACTGGAGCTCCCGCTCTGCACGCCACCGCTCGTCCATCTCCTCCGAATGGCGCCGCCGCGCCTCTTCCGCCGTGGTGGCTTCGAACACCGCTATGGTGTCCGCTAGCGCCTCCTCCCACGCTTCATTCTCCGTAGCTTCCGGGTCGACGTCGAACTCCTGCGGTGGTGGATGTGGTGGAGGTGGTGGTGGAACGGTGGTGGAGGGAACTGGTCGGCGCCGGCGCGGTTCATCATTGCGTAGGTGGTGTGTATGCGACGAGGGATGTGCTTGCGGTGGAGAAAGGGGTGTCGGCGGCTGTGATGGCTACCATTGAGCGGGGGAGACCTTTTATAGACGTCGACGTCGCTAGAAGAGGCGGGAAGATAGCGCGGGAAGAGGCTAGAAGCGGCGGGAACGCGCGGTGGCGTGTGAACGCCCCCGCCAAGATGTTTCGCCTGCCATTCGTCGCCATTAAGGCAATGTTGCGACACTTCGTTCGTGTGTCGCTGACGCATCAGGCCCGCCATTTCCCGCTTCGCTTCTCGTTGTGTCCCTTGTGGATCGGGGACGAGCTCAAGGCGTCGGACACTATATTGGGTGACGGCGGAGGAAAAAGGTCTTTCAAACACGTGGGTGGAATAAAAAAATGTTCGGCGCGGCTGGGAGACGCGGGGCGTGCAACTAGACTAGTAAGTTTGCGGCGCGGCGCACTCCGCGCCCGTGTTGTTACCGTGTGGGAGAGTTATTTTGTGTTTCATAGTAGTGTCTTGCATGCGGGCGGGTGGGTTTCATGTTCTTGATGTTTTTGGTTGTCGGGTATTGTATAGTTTGCTTTAACAATATTTTTGAAAGACGGGGATGGTGCTTTTAGGAGCTGCATCGGTTGGCGATTTTTTTTTTAAATAATACACTTTTTATTATTAATTCCAGAAATAATATTCATTTGTAGGAAATTTCAGAAATAATACACCGTCTGGGTGGTGGAACCCGAATTTACAAAATCGGGTTTGTCAAACCCGAATTCCCAAAGTCGGGTTGGAGAACCCCGATTTCTGGAATAGCTGTGCTGCATCAGAACAAACCAGAAAAATTCGGGGTTTAAGAACCCGATTTCAATGAATCGGGGTAGGTGAACCCGATTTTGAATAATCGGGCCAGGTGAACCCGATTCCACTAAATCGGGCTTATTGAACCCGAGCAGCAATTTTTCCCGCTTTTTTGCGTTCACACAGTTTCCTGCCCGCCCTTTCCGCCACCCTTCCCGCCACTCCTTCCCGCCACCATCTCCCGCCAATTTTATCCCGCCAGTCGTTCTCGCCACCATTTCCCGCTATATTTTCCCGCCCTGGTGTCGAATTTTAGCCTATAAAAGCAGGCAGCGCTACTCTGGATTGCACAAGTTCTTGTATCTCTATCTTTGTGCTGTTTGCTCACTCTTAGCCATCATGAGTGTGCCGTGCTCTGACCAGGAGTTTAGGCCGGTGAAGGCCAAGGCTGCAAGTTTACCCCCGGGTGTGACTGCGGAGCGTTGTTGGTGCGGCCGTGTTGCTAAGGTTAAGCAGGTGGAGGATTTCTCGGACCAGTTCGGCATGAAATTTTTCATGTGTGCGAGCTATGAGCATGATCTACCCCGTAGTTCAGCTTCGTCGTCCACCAGGCCGCCGGTATGTTTCGACATAATTTTATGTTGGCTTAATTTTGTTTGTGAATTTGATTTAATGTTACTGTTTGTGTTGTAGTCTCCCCTGCCCCTATGCAAATGGTTTCACTGGATAGACACGGAGCAGCCGGATTGGGCGCGCGAGGAGGTTGAGGAGAAACACCGGCGCGCGTGGGCAACGTTCTTTGAGGAGGAGCGTTGGGAAAAGGTTCGTGCTAATGAGAAAGCAGAGCGAGAGAGGCAGATACAGAAACTAAGGGCGGAACAAGCTCGTAATCGAGAGGTGAATCAGAAGAGGATGGATGATGAGGCTGCACGTAGGTTTGCAGAGGAAGAGGTGCGCAGGGAGGCTCGTGAAGCGGAGAGGAAGAGACTAAGGGAAAGAGCTGCTGAAGCGCAAGCGGCAGAAGAACGCGGCGACAAGTCTGGAAAATGGCCACGGTGGACGCAGGGAAAGTAGTGTGATGTGTCGTTGTATCTTAATTTCAGTTGTATCTTAATTTCAGTTGTATCTTAATTTCAGTTGTATCTTAATTTCAGTTGTATCTTAAATTTCGTTGTAGTGTCATTGTATCTTAAATTCCGTTGTAGTGATAAACCCTATTTTTATTTCAGCTGCAATGTATCTTCGTTTCAGTTTTACTATTATTGTTTCCCGCCTAATTTTTCCCGCTCACTTTTTCCCGCCTTTTACTCCCGCCGTAATCTCCCGCCAATTTTTCCCGCTCACTTTTTTCCCGCCTTGTACTCCCGCTCTAATCTCCCGCCAATTTTTCCCGCTCACCTTTTCCCGCCGAAAGTCATCGTCCCTTCTAGCCTATAAAAAACCCCCAGTGTTTCATTCTGTTTCAGTGTATTCTCTCAGCAAGATGGATCCCCCATATAAGAATCCCCCCCATCTTTTCAACGAATCCATGGCCAAACCTCTTCTAGATGAGGCCCGCAAAGTGATGAGGGAGAGTAAGGTAGACACATTTGAGGAGTTCATCAGTAGCGACGCCTTGCTCCGTAAGGTGGGTAGGGAGTTTGAGAAATATTCTTATGGGTGGCCATTGAAGAAGATGCCTGCTCGCAGCGCACGGGAGATAAGGTGTGAGCTTATCAGGTTGAATGAGAAGTGGAAGTCACTAACTTGGAAGAATGAACGAGATAGGGAAAGGGATTTCAACTATCCATGGCTGTGGACGATTGAGAGTGAGGACGACGATGATATCTTTGAGCCTAGCAGCAAGGCGAAGAAAGCTGCATCGTCGAAGGGCAAGAGTGCCAAGTCCTCGAAGGGGAAGAGTGCTGCACCACCGGTCGTCGACTCGGACGACGACTTCGAGCCTAGCACGAAGGCGAAGAATGCTGCATCGTCGAAGGGCAAGAGTGCCAAGTCCTCGAAGGGCAAGAGTGCTGCACCGCCGGTCGTCGACTCGGACGACGACTTCGAGCCTAGCACCAAGGCCACGAAAGCTGCATCATCGAAGGGCAAGGGAAAGGGTGTGTTGCGTTCTTAGTGTTCTAGTTATCAGTAGTCTCATGGATCTTGCGGTATGTTTTAGCGTTGTTGTACCGTTTAATTTGTTAGAAGAGAGGTATGTTGTAGTGGTAAGTTGTATCTTAATTATCACTTCATGTTGAATTTGAAATGTTTGTTGAATTTGAAATGTTTGTTGAACACAAATAGTACTCATACATGGTCCATACAAATAGTAGTCATACATGGTGCATACAAATAGTACTCATACACTAGATGAAGGAAATAGTAGTAGTAATAAGTCTCATGCATGTACCCCTGCTCACTGACCACGCCCCCTTCCTCGACGCCTCAGTGGTGGTCCAGCCTGAAAAGGTGAGGGCGAGTACCCTCTGATAGGTGGCTGCCGCTGTCGTGGAGGAAGCATGTACCCCTGCTCGTGCTGACTGTACTGCGTGTGCTGTGTGGGATCTGGAGGTGGAGTGTGATGTTGACTAGACATCCAGTCTTGGTACATCTGTTGTGTTTCTTCCTGATCCTGAGCACTGGACCAGAAGGATCGTGATCCGGACATAGACGACATATGTGCATCACCTTTGATTGGATAAAAAAAACGTTAGTCATGAGGAAATTCACAAATGGTGCACAATTAATATGGATAGTGATGAATTTCATACCCTCTGGCTCATCCATACGGGGACGCCACCCCAAGTTAGGCATGGGAGTTTGCTGCTCCATGCCGAAACCGCCACGCTGCCAGTACTCGTAAGTAGGCTCCTGCTGCTGCTGGTTCTGCCAACCAGAACCTCCTGCCTGGTTAGGAGATGGTGGCCTCGGGCTCGGCGGTACCTCCATACGTGGGCGCGGGCCGTGCCGCGGCTGATGCAGCTGCAAAGAGGGACGAGGTGGCCGCTGTGCTGCTCGGTACTCGACAACATCCGAAGATCGGGTGCATGTGATAGTCGCGTAGATACGACGTAGTTTCTCCTGAAGACGCTGTGTGAAGGAGGCGTGGTGCTCATACCGTCCAAGAAGTGGGCCGGCGGAGAGCGACCGTTCATACTGGGCGGTGTCATCTTGCAGCTCCGTCGTCAACACGGCCTACAATTGTGAGCTCAAATTAGTAAAGTGTTGGCAAAATGTAGAAAAAATATAGTTGACTTACTGCGTGATGCCGAGTGCCTGAAGTGGAGTGGCGAGGGTTGGTGTCCCACTGTGTCGAGGGAGCCATCTCAACTGGGTCACACGCCTGGCTCAGCCGAAGTCGTGTCCTAGGCATGTACGCCCGCAAGTACTGCTGAAATTCCTGAAGATCAAACAGCTCCCTAGTGGCCTGATAACCCACAAGTATAAGGGATCGCAACAGTCTTCGAGGGAAGTAAAACCCAAATTTATTGATTCGACACAAGGGGAGGTAAAGAATACTTATAAGCCTTAACAACTGAGTTGTCAATTCAGCTGCACCTGGAAAAGCACTAGTAACAGGGGTGATGTGAAAGCATCAGTAATATGAGAGCAGTAGTAACAGTAACACAGCAGCAGTAATAGTAACACAGAGGCAATGGCACCAGAAAATAGTTGATACTACTTCCAATGTCATGTAGAACGAGTATATGATGATGAGAGATGGACCGGGGTTCCCAGCTATCTACACTAGTGGTAACTCTCCAATAACAAGTGTTGGGTGAACAAATTACAGTTGGGCAATTGATAGGATTGAAATAGCATTAAGACAGAACATCAAGATTATTAATCATGTAGGCATGTTTCCCATATATAGTCATACATGCTCGCAATGAGAAACTTGTACAACATCTTTTGTCCTACCAGCCGGTGGCAGCCGGGCCTCTAGGGAATCTACTGGAAATTAAGGTACTCCTTTTAATAGAGCACCGGAGCAAAGCATTAACACTCCGTGAAAACATGTGATCCTCATATCTAAGCCTTCCCCTCCAGCTGTCCCAATTTCTGTCACTTTGGGGCCTTTGGTTCCGGACATAGACATGTGCATACAACTTGTAGATACAATCTAAGCAATAAGTATAGAGCTTAAATCTAAGATCATGCCACTCGGGCCCTAGTGACAAGCATTAAACACAACAAGATTGCATCAACAATAACTTCATAAACTTTATAGATAGACTAATCATAATGTAACAATCCATCGGATCCCAACAAACACAACACCGATTATATCAGATGAATCTCAATCATGTAAGGCAGCTCATGAGATCATTGTATTGAAGTACATGGGGGAGAGAGTACCAACTAGCTACAGCTAGAACCCGTAGTCCATGGGGGAACTACTCACGGAGCATGATGGAGGCGGTGGCGTCGATGGAGATGGCTTCCGGGGGCACTTCCCCATCCCGGCAGGGTGCCGGAACAGAGACTTCTGTCCCCCGAATTGGAGTTTCGCGATGGTGGTGGCGCCCCTGGAGTCTTTCTGGAGTTTCGTTAATTGGTATCGATGTTTTAGGTCACCAGGGCTTAAATAAGTGAAGAGTCGGAGTCGGAGGGGCCACGGGGCCTCCTCACACTAGGGTGGCGCGCCCCCCTCCTGGGCCGCGCCGCCACCACGTGTGGGGCCCTGATGTCTACGGGTGCTTCTATTCTTGTAGACAGTGTTGGGCCTCCAAGAGCAGAGGTTTGTAGAACAGCAGCAAGTTTCCCTTAAGTGGATCACCCAAGGTTTATCGAACTCAGGGAGGAAGAGGTCAAAGATATCCCTCTCATGCAACCCTGCAACCACAAAGCAAGAAGTCTCTTGTGTCCCCAACACACCTAATAGATGCACTAGTTCGGCGAAGAGATAGTAAAATACAAGTGGTATGAATGAATATGAGCAGTAGTAACGGCGCCATAAAAGTGCTTGCTGGTGTGCAGTTGATGGTAGTAAAATTGCAGGAAGTATAGATGCAGTAAAACAGTAAACAAACAGCGATAGCAGTATTTAGGAACAAAGCCTAGGGATCATACTTTTACTAGTGGACACTCTCAACATTGATCACATAACAGAATAAATAGATAGATGCTAGACTCTACACCCTCTTGTTGGATGATGAACACCACTAACTGTGTAGGATTACACGAACCCTCAATGCCGGAGTTAACAAGCTCCACAATATTCAATGTTCATATTTAAATAACCTTAGAGTGCATGACAGATCAACATAACCAAACCAAGTACTAACATAGCATGCACACTCGTCACCTTCACACTACGAAAGGAGGAATAGATCACATCAATACTATCATAGCAATAGTTAACTTCATAATCTACAAGAGATCACAATCATAGCCTACGCCAAGTACTACACGATGCACACACTCGTCACCATTACACCGTGCAGGAGGAATAAACTACTTTAATAACATCACTAGAGTAGCACACAAATAAATTGTGATACAAAACACATTGCAATCATAAAGAGATATAAATAAGCACTTCACTATGCCATTCATAACAGTGAATAAGTATTCTGTGAAATATAGCCTAAGAGACCCACACGGTGCACACACTCGTCACCTTTACACACGTGGGACAAGGAGTCTCCGGAGATCACATAAGTAAAACCCACTTGACTAGCATAATGACATCTAGATTACAAGCATCATCATATGAATCTCAATCATGTAAGGCAGCTCATGAGATTATTGTATTGAAGTACATAGGAGAGAGATGAACCACATAGCTACCGGTACAGCCCCGAGCCTCGATGGAGAACTACTCCCTCCTCATGGGAGACAGCAGCGGTGATGAAGATGGCGGTGGTGTCGATGGAGGAGCCTTCCGGGGGCACTTCCCCGTCCCGGCGGCGTGCCGGAACAGAGACTCCTGCCCCCCAGATCTTGGCTTCGCGATGGCGGTGGCTCTGGAAGGTTTTCTCTGGTTTCGTCGAACTTGTCGAGGTTTTTAGGTCAGGGACCTTTATATAGGCGAAGAGGCGGAGTCGGAGGGGCGACGAGGCGGCGACACACTAGGGGGGCGCGCCCCCCCTAGGGCCGCGCCGGCCTGTCATCTGGGGGCCCAGTGGCCCCCCTCTGGCGACTCTCGGGTGTTCTGGAAGCTTCATGGAAAAATAGGATGCTGGGCGTTGATTTCGTCCGATTCCGAGAATATTTCCTTACTAGGATTTCTGGAACCAAAAACAGCAGAAAATAGGAACTGGCCCTTCGGCATCTCGTCAATAGGTTAGTTCCGGAAAACGCATAAATAATGACATAAAGTATGCATAAAACATGTAGAAATCATCAATAATGTGGCATGGAACATAAGAAATTATCGATACGTCGGAGACGTATCAGCATCCCCAAGCTTAGTTCCTGCTCGTCCCGAGCAGGTAAACGATAACAAACATAATTTCTGGAGTGACATGCCATCATAACCTTGATCATACTATTGTAAGCATATGTAATGAATGCAGCGATCAAAACAATGGTAATGACATGAGTAAACAAATGAATCATAAAGCAAAGACTTTTCATGAATAGTACTTTCATGACAAGCATCAATAAGTCTTGCATAAGAGTTAACTCATTAAGCAATAAATTCATAGTAAAGGTATTGAAGCAACACAAAGGAAGATTAAGTTTCAGCGGTTGCTTTCAACTTATAACATGTATATCTCATGGATAGTTATCAATGCAAAGTAATATAACAAGTGCAATATGCAAGTATGTAGGAATCAATGCACAGTTCACACAAGTGTTTGCTTCTTGAGGTGGAGAGAAATAGGTGAACTGACTCAACATAAAAGTAAAAGAAAGGTCCTTCAAAGAGGAAAGCATCGATTGTTATATTTGTGCTAGAGCTTTGGTTTTGAAAACATAAAGAGAGCATAAAAGTAAAATTTTGAGAGGTGTTTGTTGTTGTCAACGAATGGTAGTGGGCACTCTAACCCCCTTGCCAGACAAACCTTCAAAGAGCGGCTCCCATGAATTATTTTTATTTTTGTGTGGCACTCCTTCCAACCTTTCTTTCACAAACCATGGCTAACCGAATCCTCGGGTGCCTGCCAACAATCTCACACCATGAAGGAGTGCCTTTTTATTTTAGTTTTATTATGATGACACTCCTCCCCACCTTTGCTTTCTCAAGCCATGGCTAACCGAATCCTTCGGGTGCCGTCCAACAATCACATACCATGGAGGAGTGTCTATTTTTGTTAATTAATTTGGGACCGGGAATCCCATTGCCAGCTCTTTTTGCAAAATTATTGGATAAGCGGATGAAGCCACTAGTCCATTGGTGAAAGTTGCCCAACAAGAATGAAAGATAAACACCACATACTTCCTCATGAGCTATAAAACTTTGACACAAATCAGAGGTGATAAATTTTGAATTATTTAAAGGTAGCACTCAAGCAATTTACTTTGGAATGGCGGAGAAATACCATGTAGTAGGTAGGTATGGTGGACACAAATGGCATAGTGGTTGGCTCAAGGATTTTGGATGCATGAGAAGTATTCCCTCTCGATACAAGGTTTAGGCTAGCAAGGTTGTTTGAAACAAACACAAGGATGAACCGGTGCAGCAAAACTCACATAAAAGACATATTGTAAACATTATAAGACTCTACACCGTCTTCCTTGTTGTTCAAAACTCAATACTAGAAATTATCTAGACTTTAGAGAGACCAAATATGCAAACCAAATTTTAGCAAGCTCTATGTATTTCTTCATTAATAGGTGCAAAGTATATGATGCAAGAGCTTAAACATGAGCACAACAATTTCCAAGTATCACATTATCCAAGACATTTTAGAATTACTACATGTAGCATTTCCCGTTTCCAACCATATAACAATTAACGAAGCAGTTTCAACCTTCGCCATGAACATTAAAAGCTAAGAACACATGTGTTCATATGAACCAGCGGAGCGTGTCTCTCTCCCACACAAGAATTTATTCAAACAAAAACAAAAACAAAAACAAACAGACGCTCCAAGTAAAGTACATAAGATGTGACCGAATAAAAATATAGTTTCAAGAGAAGGAACCTGATAATTTTGTCGATGAAGAAGGGGATGCCTTGGGCATCCCCAAGCTTAGATGCTTGAGTCTTGTTGAAATATGCAGGGATGAACCACGGAGGCATCCCCAAGCTTAGACTCTTCACTCTTCTTGATCATAGTATATCATCCTCCTCTCTTGACCCTTGAAAACTTCCTCCACACCAAACTCGAAACAACTCATTAGAGGGTTAGTGCATAATCAAAAATTCACATGTTCAGAGGTGACACAATCATTCTTAACACTTCTGGACATTTCCCAAAGCTACTGGACATTAATGAAAGAAAGAAATCCATCCAACATAGCAAAAGAGGCAATGCGAAATAAAAGGCAGAATCTGTCAAAACAGAACAGTCCGTAAAGACGAATTTTAAAGTGGCACCAGAATTGCTCAGATGAAAATGCCCAAATTGAATGAAAGTTGCGTACATATCTGAGGATCAAGCACGTAAATTGGCAGATTTTTCTGAGTTACCTACAGAGAGGCAGGTCGAAATTCGTGACAGCAAGAAATCTGTTTCTGCGCAGTAATCCAAATCTAGTATTGACTTTACTATCAAAGACTTTACTTGGCACAACAATGCAATAAAATAAGATAAGGAGAGATTGCTACAGTAGTAACAACTTCCAAGACACAAATATAAAACAAAACTACTGTAGTAAAATAAACACATGGGTTATCTCCCAAGAAGTGCTTTCTTTATAGCCATTAAGATGGGCTCAGCAGTTTTAATGATGCACTCGCAAGAAATAGTAGTTGAAGAAAAAGAGAGCATCAAGAGGCAAATTCAAAACAAATTTAAGTCTAACATGTTTCCTATGAAAAAGAATCTTGTAAATAAACAAGTTCATGAAGAGCAAAGTAACAAGCATAGGAAGATAGAACAAGTGTAGCTTCAAAAATTTCAGCATATAGAGAGGTGTTTTAGTAACATGAAAATTTCTACAACCATATTTTCCTCTCTCATAATAACTTTCAGTAGCAACATGAGCAAACTCAACAATGTAACTATCACATAAAGCATTCTTATCATGAGTCTCATGCATAAAATTATTACTCTCCACATAGGCATAATCAATTTTATTAGTTGTAGTGGGAGCAAATTCAACAAAGTAGCTATCATTATTATTCTCATCATCAAATATAGGAGGCATATTGTAATCTTAATCAAATTTATCCTCCATAACAGGCGGTACTAGAAGACCAATATCATTATAATCATCATAAATAGGAGGCAAAGTATCATCAAAGTAAATTTTCTCCTCAATGCTTGGGGGGCTAAAAATATCATGCTCATCAAAGCCAGCTTCCCCAAGCTTAGAATTTTCCATATCATTAGCAACAATGGTGTTCAAAGCGTTCATACTAATATGTTCCATAGGTTTTTTAATTTTCGCATCAAACCATCCATGTCTTAAATCAGGAAATAGAATAAGAAGCTCATTGTTGTCCATTATGCCTAACTAGTGTAAACAAGAAACAAAAAGATGCAATTGCAGGATCTAAAGGAAATAGCTTCGAGCGCACACACAACGGCAACAGAAAAGTACTTTTCCTGGGACCGGAGTATGAGTGCCTTTTACCTTTCCTCCCCGGCAACGGCGCCAGAAAATAGCTTTGTTGCCGGGATCCGGTGTGTGTGTGCCGTTTACCTTTCCTCCCCGGCAACGGTGCCAGAAAATAGCTTGATGTCTACAGGTGCTTCTATTCTTGTAGACAGTGTTGGGCCTCCAAGAGCAGAGGTTTGTAGAACAGCAGCAAGTTTCCCTTAAGTGGATCACCCAAGGTTTATCGAACTCAGGGAGGAAGAGGTCAAAGATATCCCTCTCATGCAACCCCGCAACCACAAAGCAAGAAGTCTCTTGTGTCCCCAACACACCTAATAGGTGCACTAGTTCGGCGAAGAGATAGTAAAATACAAGTGGTATGAATGAATATGAGCAGTAGTAACGGCGCCGTAAAAGTGCTTGTCGGCGTGCGGTTGATGGTAGTAAAATTGCAGGAAGTATAGATGCAAGTAAAACAGTAAACAAACAGCGATAGCAGTATTTAGGAACAAAGCCTAGGGATCATACTTTCACTAGTGGACACTCTCAACATTGATCACATAACAGAATAAATAGATAGATGCTAGACTCTACGCCCTCTTGTTGGATGATGAACACCACTAACTGTGTAGGATTACACGAACCCTCAATGCCGGAGTTAACAAGCTCCACAATATTCAATGTTCATATTTAAATAACCTTAGAGTGCATGACCAATCAACATAACCAAACCAAGTATTAACATAGCATGCACACTGTCACCTTCACACTACGAAAGGAGGAATAGATCACATCAATACTATCATAGCAATAGTTAACTTCATAATCTACAAGAGATCACAATCATAGCCTACGCCAAGTACTACACGATGCACACACTGTCACCATTACACCGTGCGGGAGGAATAAACTACTTTAATAACATCACTAGAGTAGCACACAAATAAATTGTGATACAAAACACATTGCAATCATAAAGAGATATAAATAAGCACTTCACTATGCCATTCATAACAGTGAATAAGTATTCCGTGAAATATAGCCTAAGAGACCCACACGGTGCACACACTCGTCACCTTTACACACGTGGGACAAGGAGTCTCCGGAGATCACATAAGTAAAACCCACTTGACTAGCATAATGACATCTAGATTACAAGCATCATCATATGAATCTCAATCATGTAAGGCAGCTCATGAGATTATTGTATTGAAGTACATAGGAGAGAGATGAACCACATAGCTACCGGTACAGCCCCGAGCCTCGATGGAGAACTACTCCCTCCTCTTGGGAGACAGCAGCGGTGATGAAGATGGCGGTGGTGTCGATGGAGGAGCCTTCCGGGGGCACTTCCCCGTCCCGGCGGCGTGCCGGAACAGAGACTCCTGTCCCCCAGATCTTGGCTTCGCGATGGCGGCGGCTCTGGAAGGTTTTCTCTGGTTTCGTCGAACTTGTCGAGGTTTTTAGGTCAGGGACCTTTATATAGGCGAAGAGGCGGAGTCGGAGGGGCGACGAGGCGGCGACACACTAGGGGGGCGCGCCCCCCCTAGGGCCGCGCCGGCCTGTCATCTGGGGGCCAGTGGCCCCCCTCTGGTGACTCTCGGGTGTTCTGGAAGCTTCGTGGAAAAATAGGATGCTGGGCGTTGATTTCGTCCGATTCCGAGAATATTTCCTTACTAGGATTTCTGGAACCAAAAACAGCAGAAAACAGGAACTGGCCCTTCGGCATCTCGTTAATAGGTTAGTTCCGGAAAACGCATAAATAATGACATAAAGTATGCATAAAACATGTAGATATCATCAATAATGTGGCATGGAACATAAGAAATTATCGATACGTCGGAGACGTATTAGGCCCACAGGGCACCCCTCTGGTCCCCCTCTGACTTTCTGGAAGGTTCCGGGAAAAATAAGGTTCTGGGTGTTGATTTCGTCGAACATCCTTTCTGGAACCAAAAACAACAGAAAACAGCAACTGGCCCTTCGGCATCTCGTTAATAGGTTAGTTCCATAAAATGCATAAAAACATTATAAAGTGCAAGCAAAACATGTAAGTATTGTCATAAAACAAGCATGGAACATCAGAAGGTACGTTGGAGACGTATCAGCATCCCCAAGCTTAGTTCCTGCTCGTCCTCGAGTAGGTAAACGATAAAAAGAGTGATTTCTGTAGTGACATGCTACTTACATAACCTTGATCATACTATTATAAAGCATATGAGATGAATGCAGTGACTCAAGGCAATGATCTATAGTTGCTAACAAATAGATAACATATAGCAAAACTTTTCATGAATAGTACTTTCAAGACAAGCATCAAAAGTCTTGCATAAGAGTTAACTCATAAAGCAATAAATTCAAAGTAAAGGCATTGAAGCAACACGAGAGGAAGATTTAAGTTTCAGCAGTTGCTTTCAACTTTCAACATGTATATCTCATGGATAATTGTCAACACAAAGTAATATGATGAATGCAAATATGCAAGTATGTAAGAATCAATGCACAGTTAACACAAGCGTTTGCTTATAAGATGGAAGGGAGTAGGTAAACTGACTCAACATAAAGTAAAAGAAAGGCCCTTCGCAGAGGGAAGCAGGGATTAAATCATGTGCTAGAGCTTTTTAAGTTTTGAAATCATATAGAGAGTATAAAAGTAAAGTTTTGAGAGGTGTTTGTTGTTGTCAACGAATGGTAATGGGTACTCTAACTACCTTATCAACCAGACTTTCAAGAGCGGCTCCCATGAAGGACGTTATCTCTACCAGCAAGGTAGATCATCACTCTTCTCTTTTGTTTACACATGTATTTTAGTTTTATTTATGGTTGACACTCCTCCCAACCTTTTGCTTTCACAAGCCATGGCTAACCGAATCCTCGGGTGCATTCCAACATTCACATACCATGAAGGAGTGTCTATTTGCAAAATTAAGTTGCTTACTGATGAATCGAGCAAAACATGTGAAGAGAATTATTAATGAAAGTTGATTAATTGGGGGTCGGGAACCCCGCGCCAGCTCTTTTTGCAAAATTATTGGATAAGCGGATGTGCCACTAGTCCATTATGAAAGTCTGTCAGGAGTAAATGACAAGATTGAAAGATAAACACCACATACTTCCTCATGAGCTATAAAACATTGACACAAATTGAGAAGCATTTTGAAGGTTTAAAGGTAGCACATGAAGTATTTACTTGGAATGGCAGGAAATACCACATAGTAGGTAGATATGGTGGACACAAATGGCATAGGTTTTGGCTCAAGGTTTTGGATGCACGAGAAGCATTTCCTCTCAGTACAAGGCTTTGGCTAGCAAGGTTGTTTGAAGCAAACACAAGTATGAACCGGTACAGCAAAACTTACATAAGAACATATTGCAAGCATTATAAAACTCTACACTGTCTTCCTTGTTGCTCAAACACTTTTACCAGAAAATATCTAGACCTTAAAGAGACCAATCATGCAAACCAATTTCAACAAGCTCTACGGTAGTTCTCCACTAATAGGTTTAAACTACATGATGCAAGAACTTAATCATGACCTACTTGAGAGCTCAAAACAATTGCCAATTATAAAATTATTCAAGGTAATATGAAGCATTTTCTGTTTCCAACCAAATAACAATGAGTGCAATAGCTTCCAACTTTTGTCATTGAACATTAAAAGTAAGAGCGAAGAACACGAGTGTTCATATGAAAAAGCGGAGCGTATCTCTCTCCCAAACAAGGATTGCTAGGATCCGAATTTATTCAAACATAAACAAAAATAAAAACACAGAGACGCTCCAAGTAAAGCACATAAGATGTGACCGAATAAAAATATAGTTTCAATAGAAGAAACCTGATAAGTTGATGAAGAAGGGGATGCCTTGGGCATCCCCAAGCTTAGACGCTTGAGTCTTCTTGAAATATGCAGGGATGAACCACGGGGGTATCCCCAAGCTTAGACTTTTCACTCTTCTTGATAATATATCATCCTCCTCTCTTGACCCTTGAAAACTTCCTTCACACCAAACTTCTCATAAACTTCATTAGAGGGGTTAGTACTCAAAAAAAACTTTAATCCACTTTAGTCCTGTAGTGACACATTGCAAGAACTCAATAAAACATTAGCTACAGCTCTCTACATCTAGAAAGCCTCGCTTAAAGTCCACAAGAGACAATGCAAAAAACAGAGACAGAATCTGTCAAAACAGAACAGCCAGTAAACACGAATTTTTAAGAGGTACTTCCGTTGCTCAAATCAGAAAACTCAAAACTAATGAAAGTTGCGTACGTATCTGAGGAACACTCACGTAAATTGGCAGATTTTTCTGAGTTACCTACAGAGAATCATACCCAGATTCGTGACAGCAAGAAATCTGTTTCTGCGCAGTAATCCAAATCTAGCATCAACCTTCTATTAGAGACTTCACTTGGCACAACATTGCAATAAAATAAAGATAAGGAAAGGTTGCTACAGTAGTAACAACTTCCAAAACACAACAAAACAGTAGAGAAATAAAGACATGGGTTATCTCCCAAGAAGTGCTTTCTTTATAGCCATTAAGATGGGCTCAGCAATTTTAATGATGCACTCGCAAGAAATAAGAGTTGAAGCAAAAGAGAGCATCAAAAAGCAAGTATGAAACAAATTTAAGTCTCACCCACTTCCTATGCATAGGAATCTTGTACACAAATAAATTCATGAAGAACAAAGTGACAAGCATAGCAAGATAAAACAAGAGTAACTTCAAAAGTTTCAGCATATAGAGAGGTGTTTTAGTACCATGCAAATTTCTACAACCATATTTTCCTCTCTCATAATAATTTTCAGTAGCTTCATGGATAAACTCAACAATATAACTATCACATAAAGCATGCTTTTCATGATCCATAAACACATAATTTTTATCAAGCTCAAAAATAGTGGGATTAAAACTTTCAAACTCACTTTTATCAATAATATAACAAGATGATTGATCAATCTAAAAAGATATGGGACTCATAGATAAAGTTAATAACTCTCCAATCCCATTTTCATTAGTACTACAATTAATAGTATCAAGTAACATAGGACCATCATCTAGAGATTTATCATAAACATTTGCCAAGCAAAACTCTTTAATACCATGCATTTCGACATCAGGCACAAACAAAGCATTATCATAAAATTTATAAAAATAGCATGGATTATCATAGATAACAGTAGCATAATTATTCTCACAAGTTTTACTCATAGGGAATATTGCAAGAGAATCCACAGGAACATAACACTCATCCTCTTTTGGTAAGCATGGATGACAATCAAATAGTGTAAGAGATAAAGAGTTACTCTCATTAGAAGGTTGGCATGGGTAGCTAATCCATTCTTCCTCCTTTTGTTCATCACTCTCCTCTTCTTTTTCATCCAATGAGCTTTCGGGTTCATCAATTTTCTCCTCTTTTTCATCCAATGAGCTTTCGGGTTCATCAATTTCTTCTTTCACAGGTTCCCGCAAATTGTGAGTGCATTCTTGTGCATTAATGAGTCTCTCTTTATAATCAATGATATAAGGATTATCACCGTAACTTTCTATGCAAAAATTAAGGATAGAAGAGACATAATCTTTAAGGTCCTTACAAACAACACAAGTTTCATAATTTTTAGCAATGAAGGATTCTATCTCAGAGGCTCCCATAAATAAGACAAATTGTTCTACCTCTTCGAACCCAAAATGAAGATAGCTATTCCAATTATAGTTCCTAATTAAAACTTCCTCACTAAAGCCACATTGGAATTTAAGATGTTTAGTATCTTGTTTAGAGCAACAGTTTATATCATGGTGTTTAAGCAAGATTTTAGCAATTGTATTCAATTTTTCTATCACAACACTCATAACTTTACCCGTTCTTGATTCTCTATAATTATTATATAATTCAATAAGCTCCAAATAGGTTGTACGTTCTCCCATAGCAACATTTTTTAATTTTTAGGTTTTTCAAATTTTTATGGATTTTCGGGTATATAGGGAAAATAAAACAAAACAAAAAGAAACTAGACAAAAGTAAACTAGGCAAAATAATACTAGACAGAAATAAACTAAGCACAAATAAACTAGACAAAAGTAAACTAAGCAAAGCAAAACAAAATAAAAACAGAGAGAGAGGTAGAGTGTACTCCCCAGGTGAACTTATGAGTAGAGCTATGCCTCCCCGGCAACGGCGCCAGAAAATAGTCTTGATAACCCACAAGTATAGGGGATCGCAACAGTCTTTGAGGGAAGTAAAACCCAAATTTATTGATTCGACAGAAGGGGAGGTAAAGAATACTTATAAGCCTTAACAACTGAGTTGTCAATTCAGCTGCACCTGGAAAAGCACTAGTAACAGGGGTGATGTGAAAGCAGCAAGTAATATGAGAGCAAGTAGTAACGAGTAACACGACAGCAGTAATAGTAACACAGAGGCAATGGCACCAGAAAATAGTTGATACTACTTCCAATGTCATGTAGAACGAGTATATGATGATGAGAGATGGACTGGGGTTCCCAGCTATCTACACTAGTGGTAACTCTCCAATAACAAGTGTTGGGTGAACAAATTACAGTTGGGCAATTGATAGGATTGAAATAGCATTAAGACAGAACATCAAGATTATTAATCATGTAGGCATGTTTCCCATATATAGTCATACGTGCTCGCAATGAGAAACTTGTACAACATCTTTGTCCTACCAGCCGGTGGCAGCCGGGCCTCTAGGGAATCTACTGGAAATTAAGGTACTCCTTTTAATAGAGCACCGGAGCAAAGCATTAACACTCCGTGAAAACATGTGATCCTCATATCTAAGCCTTCCCCTCCAGCTTGTCCCAATTTCCGTCACTTTGGGGCCTTTGGTTCCGGACATAGACATGTGCATACAACTTGTAGATACAATCTAAGCAATAAGTATATAGCTTAAATCTAAGATCATGCCACTCGGGCCCTAGTGACAAGCATTAAACACAACAAGATTGCAGCAACAATAACTTCATAAACTTTATAGATAGACTAATCATAATGTAACAATCCATCGGATCCCAACAAACACAACACCGATTACATCAGATGAATCTCAATCATGTAAGGCAGCTCATGAGATCATTGTATTGAAGTACATGGGGGAGAGAGTACCAACTAGCTACAGCGAGAACCCGTAGTCCATGGGGGAACTACTCACGGAGCATGATGGAGACGATGGCGTCGATGGAGATGGCTTCCGGGGGCACTTCCCCGTCCCGGCAGGGTGCCGGAACAGAGACTTCTGTCCCCCGAATTGGAGTTTCGCGATGGTGGCGGCGCCCCTGGAGTCTTTCTGGAGTTTCGTTAATTGGTATCGATGTTTTAGGTCACCAGGGCTTAAATAAGCGAAGAGTCGGAGTCGGAGGGGCCACGGGGCCTCCTCACACTAGGGTGGCGCGCCCCCCTCCTGGGCCGCGCCGCCACCACGTGTGGGGCCCCTAGGGCACCCCTCTGGTCCCCCTCTGACTTTCTGGAAGGTTCCGGGAAAAATAAGGTTCTGGGCGTTGATTTCGTCGAATTCCGAGAATATTGCCCGAACAGCCTTTCTGGAACCAAAAACAACAGAAAACAGCAACTGGCCCTTCGGCATCTCGTTAATAGGTTAGTTCCCTAAAATGCATAAAAACAGTATAAAGTGCAAGCAAAACATGTAAGTATTGTCATAAAACAAGCATGGAACATTAGAAATTATAGGTACGTTGGAGACGTATCATGGCCCAGGACACGGCCGGCGCATTGGCCCAACCAGCGAGGTATGGACCCAGGAGTTGTATCCATCCGACAGCAGTCTTGTTCGCTCCTTTTCTGTTGTACCTGAAAATTAAATTGTACCCATCCATCAATGATTGTCCAATTGATGTAATAACTGATGCTAAAATTAAATTGTACTCACGCGTGGATGCGTGGTGGTAGTGGAACTGTGGGAGGTGGTGGCTCGATCAACTGACGCATTCCAAACTGTCTCATGACCCTGTGCTGCGACATCTCCTCCACGAAGATATCGAAGATGATCTTCGCCTTCGTCATCCAGTAGGCCCAATCTCTGGTACACATCAACGATATACCGCCTGGGTATGCCTCGTCACGGTGGTCCTCACTGTATGGCTCCCAACTAACATCGCTCTCCAGTAGTAGGTCAAACTGCTCTGTGAATGCTGGGTAGCAATTCCTTAGCTGATTATGCCCAAAATGTCTCTGCATAACATAACATAAGTATGTTAACAAGGTGTGTATACCTTCCGCGATGTCCATATAGAACCAAACGTCGGCATGTCGATGCGATCCGCGTCATACAACTCGTCTGGCGGCCAAGACCCACCACCAATCTCAGGACGGCCGATGGGAAACCTCGTCCAGGACCAGAGCTGCAACAGGAGGGGGCAACCAACGATTCCAGAACCATGCGAGGTGAGCTGGCAACCCTTACACATACCTCGGTACGTAGCGGCTAAGACCGCAGAACCCCAGCTCCTCTGTGTGATGTGCTCTGCTTCTGTGGCCTTTGCTATCTCCAGAGCTATAGGGATGTACCGCGCACTGATCGTGTTCCCGTGATTGTCCGTGAACATCGTCTTCCCGAGTAGCCACATGAGGTACGCCTCCAAGCTGCGAGTGATCTGGGCCGCAGTCATCGGTACATCGGGGTATCCGAACTGCTCGATCTGTCAAGAAATATTGAATGTTAGGACTACATATTACGCGGTAATTAAGGCTTGATAAAATAGACGAAACTGTTACGAACCTGGAACTCATGTAGCCACGCCTGACGAGGGCCGTCAGCCTCAAAAGAGATAGGCCCAACGCCCTCGCGAACACCAAGGAAACGTGCATCCATGTTGTGCATCCAGCCCACGGGTTCCTCCAATGGGCCGATGGGCTCACCAGCCAACGGAAGGCCCAGCAACATAGACACGTCCTCTAGAGTAGGAGCCATCTCACCCCAGCGAAAGTGGAAGGTGTGGGTCTCGGGCCTCCACCGATCCACTAAGCAGGTGATCAAAGCAGCATCGTAGTTCAGACGCGAAACGTTCTCTCGGGCCTCCACTAATCGAGCGAAAAGTAGTAGTCCAGCCCACTTCAACCTACAAAACAAATGATGAACAAGCTAAAGCAAGGTCCAATTCGAAGATAAATTTCAAATTAAAGCTAAAACACCTACCTGTCTTCCCACTGAGGGTGTATCATCCAGTTCTTCTTTGGAGTACGGGTCTGCAGTGGGTCGATGCTTCGCGGGTCGGCCTCCAAGTGCGATGCACGATGTTTCTGATCAATCACTGGATCGAGCAACGGTCGGGCCGCCATATCTGCAGAAAGATATCAAAAATTGTTGCATTGTTCAAAGATGATACAAATTAAACCATTGATCACAAAGTTTACAAATTAAAGCATAGTTCATAAAAAATACAAATTAAAACATAGTTCAGAAATATTACAAATTGTACCATTGTTCATACTAATATGGTTCACACGTACTACAACTTAAGCATAGTTTATAAATATTACAAATTTTCTACTGTCTCCCTCTAGTTCTTCCCCTCCCACGCCTTCCTCGGTTGCCTCGCCTTCCTCGGTTAGCCGCCGCCACTGCAGCCGCTGGGTAGAAAGTGGGACATAGGGGGTCCCTGTGTCCAAATTGGTTGCGAGAGAAAACATTGCCTAGTTGGACCACCCGCTTCGCTTCATCCATATCATTTCTAATGCGCCTTGTCTCCCGTCGACCTCTGTTTGTACGCAATAACCTTGGGTCAGGGATGTAGCGCCTTTCATTTGGTATCACCGTAGTAAAATTTCCCACAACTCTATATCCTAACATCTCACCGGTCTAGGTGTTCATCACAACCTCTTTCATGTAATACAGAGAGACGAAAGAAATTGAGTCCATCCCTAGTTGTCTGGTAGCTGCCAGCACATGGGAGCATGGAAGGTGAAGCAACTTCGGTTTGTTGCATGTGCACTCACACGATGGCCATTCTTCATTTCCAATTCTCACCTCATGTGTTCTCACCGCATTCACACAACCAAACTTGTCGGTTGGTAAGCGCACCTCAAACCTCCTTTCCTGATTACCGATGGCTGATGCGCGTGAGACACACGTCCGTTGGGAACCCCAAGAGGAAGGTGTGATGTGCACAGCAGTAAGTTTTCCCTCAGAAAGAAACCAAGGTTTATCGAACCAGTAGGAGCCAAGAAGCACGTTGAAGGTTGTTGGTGGCGGAGTGTAGTGCGGCGCAACACCGGGGATTCCGGCGCCAACGTGGAACCCGCACAACACAATCACGATACTTTGCCCCAACGTAACCAGTGAGGTTGTCAATCTCACCGACTTGCTGTAAACAAAGGATTAGATGTATAGTGTGGATGATGATGATTGTTTGCGAAGAACAGTAAAGAACAATTGCAGTAGATTGTATTTCAGATGTAAAGAATAGGACCGGGGTCCACAGTTCACTAGTGGTGTCTCTCCCATAAGATAAATAGATGTTGGGTGAACAAATTACAGTTGGGCAATTGACAAATAAAGAAGGCATAACAATACACATACATATATCATGATGAGTACTATGAGGTTTAACCAGGGCATTACGACAAAGTACATAGACCGCTATCCAGCATGCATCTATGCCTAAAAAGTCCACTTTCAGGTTATCATCCGAACCCCTTCCGGTATTAAGTTGCAAGCAACAGACAATTGCATTAAGTATGGTGCGTAATGTAATCAACACAAATATCCTTAGACAAAGCATCGATGTTTTATCCCTAGTGGCAACAAGCACATCCACAACCTTAGAACTTTCGTCACTCGTCCCGCATTTAATGGAGGCATGAACCCACTATCGAGCATAAATACTCCCTCTTGGAGTCACAAGTATCAACTTGGCCGTAGCCTCTACTAGCAACGGAGAGCATGCAAGAACATAAACAACATATATGATAGATTGATAATCAACTTGACATAGTATTCAATATTCATCGGATCCCAACAAACACAACATGTAGCATTACAAATAGATAATCTTGATCATGATAGGCAGCTCACAAGATCTAACATGATAGCACAATGAGGAGAAGACAACCATCTAGCTACTGCTATGGACCCATAGTCCAGGGGTGGAGTACTCACACATCAATCCGGAGGCGATCATGGCGATGAAGAGACCTCCGGGAGATGATTCCCCTCTCCGGCAGGGTGCCGGAGGCGATCTCCTGAATCCCCCGAGATGGGATTGGCGGCGGCGGCGTCTCTGTAAGGTTTTCCGTATCGTAGCTCTCGGTACTGGGGGTTTCACGACGAAGACTATATGTAGGCGGAAGGGCAGGTCAGGAGGCGTCACGAGGGGCCCACACAGTAGGCCGGCGCGGCCAGGGCTTGGGCCGCGCCGCCCTAGTGTGTCGCCACCTCGTGGCCCCATTTCGTATCTCCCTCGGTCTTCTGGAAGCTTCGTGGAAAAATAGGCCCCTGGGCGTTGATTTCGTCCAATTCCGAGAATATTTCCTTTGTAGGATTTCTGAAACCAAAAACAGCAGAAAAACAAGAATCGGCTCTTCGGCATCTCGTCAATAGGTTAGTGCCGGAAAATGCATAAATATGACATATAATGTGTATAAAACATGTGAGTATCATCATAAAAGTAGCATGGAACATAAGAAATTATAGATACGTTTGGGACGTATCAATGGCCAGAACAGTGTGTGACATACCCTTCTTCATCTTCACATCCATATATTCCATAATGGCCTGACAGTACGGAGTGTTTGGATTTTCCAGCATATGACTCACAGCCAACTAGCGTCTCTCTTTGAAATAATTCATAGTGCCATATAAAATACCCTCCACAAGGGCTGTCAAAGGCAATGCCCTATTTGCCCTAAGCACGAAGTTGTATGATTCAGCTAGGTTGGTAGTCATCACCCCATACCTAGCTCCATGTATGTCATGCAGCAAAGACCACCTTTCTAATGGCTCGTGCTCTATCCACTCTGCAAAATTTTTAATCTGTCGTCCAGGCCTCCTTCTAGTATTGGGTGGGTCAAATCCAGGCAGGTCACATAGCCCAATAGGATCTGGCTCGGGGGCTACTGGAACCTCGTGTACCCCGTGCCACAGCTCGCTGCATGAGCTGCTGCTAATGCAGCTCGGGCGGCTAACCTGTGCCGCACATGGTCCTTAGTGAACTCATCCAGCTTGCCGCGGAGAAAAGTGTACTTGCATTCTTGATTCTGCTTGCACAACTTCTTGAACAAATTCATAAGACCCTTGTTCCTAAACTGCGAGGAGAAATTGGACCCCAGGTGCCGCATGCACCACCTACTCTGCATATCCTGCCATGGCGTCTCTTCATCAGGTTCGGCTTCTTTCAGCGTCTTGATAGCCGCAAGTATACATGCATGCCTGTCATGGAGCACGCACACATTTGGGCGATCTTTCACTATCGATTTTTTTAACTGCCTGAAGAACCATAACCAGCTAGCAGTGTTCTCGCTCTCAACAAATGCAAATGCGAGAGGCACAATTCGATTGTTGCCATCCACTCCAATTGCTGTCGAATCTGTCCCTTGTACCTCCCAAGTCGAAAAGTTCCATCTACACACATCACCGGACGACGAGTGCATGAAAGCCTCGATGCATATGCTGAATGCGAAAAACACCCTGTGCAGAACCCTGACATTAGGGAATTCAGGTATCACAAAGTCTTGTATGTCCACATGGGTGCCCGGATTCCGGTCCTTCAATGTCTGCAAAAGACGGACGACACCGTCATAAGCATCATAGAAGGTTCCGAATCTGTTCTCCAGTGTCGTCTGTTTAGTCCTCCATGCCTTGCCGTATGAAATTTCGTACTTATATTGAAGGTGAACTCTTCTATGGATGGCTTTAACCCCCATCGCTGTATTCTCTACAATCTCCTTGTAGAACAGGCGAGCAAGCAGAGTGGATGTAAGGTTTCGGTGATCCTTCAGCATACTCTTAAGGACACAGGTGTGCGGCACGCAGTCGCTCACCACCCATGTTGTGTCATACTTCGGACAGTACCCATGCACCCTTGTTGGACATCTAGCATCGCTGCAGACCACTATCAAGAATTTCTGACTTGAAACGGTGGTTCGGAATACCCTTTGCGTGTTCATTGCCCACTGAGTGATTGTTTCCTGCAGATGTCTCTTGTCAGCATATGTAGCACCAACTGAGATGGTGTTCATGCTGTACTCCCAGGCAGAATCGTGCTGATCATCGACTATCATTGCATCCGACAAATCATGGTTCCAAGAAGAGGGGATCGGATCCTCCTCTTCGTTATCATCTGAAGTATCGGATCCACCGGATTCATCTGAGTCAAGCTCATAGTCCACTCCATCCTCGTCTTCCTCGTCCATCATGTTCTGCATCTGGTCTTCTTCTTCATCCTCGCTTTCAAGCTCGACACTACCGTCATGACCACCTGCTGCATGGCTACTCTGCCCGGATTGGAAACTGCTGCTGCCACCATCAGAACTTTGACTGCTCTGGCCTGGATGGAACTCACCATCGCCTTCCTGGGAATTCACCACCTTCGCCTCGGGAAGCATTAAGGCGATGGGGTGAGTTCCCCTGCGCTCGCACGCTTCCAACCAGTGCACCCACTGAGAGGTCCGCTCAATCGGCTTCAACCGCCAGAAAATCTGGGTACTTGAGCTGCTCCACAAAGCATCCACACCAACAGTGTATACTTCAGGATTAAGCCCGAAATTCACGGTCAACCACTCCTTCAACTGACTAACTCGCCATGTTTTTGGGTTTTTCAGATGCAACTCCTCATACTGAAACTCGCTGAGATCAGCTCCCATCGGAGTTGTTCAGACCGTGCCATGACCGAAGTAAACAACGAATTTTACTCTATCTGACATATCTGCTCACCTATACAAATTACAGACTCGTCAAAAAAATCTAGCACCTACACTCTAAAATATATACTTTCTACCGGTACATATTTCAGTAACTAATCTGCGAAGCTAACGAACGCAACATGCATGATTACACCATCTAATATCAGGAATTAGGGTTTACCCTTGAAGCGTGCCAAACACCCCCGTTAGCAGATCAGCTCGTCCACCACGCAGCAGCTGCAACAATAACAACAGCACCACCAACAGCACCACCACCAGCTCCTCCTCCTCCACCACCACCACCACCACCACCACCACCAACAGCACCTCCACCAAAACGCTTCAAAAACTAACCCATGTATAGATCAGATGATTCTACAGCTTTTGGTGGTCAAACTACAGCAAATGGCTGGACAAATTGCTCAGCAATGAGAGAAAACGCTGCTGGCCTAAGAGCAAACGAGAGAGAGAAAGCAGATGAACTGAGGCTGAAGGAGGAAGAAGAAGGGCAGAGGCAGCAGCGCATTCGGGCGAGGCAGCAGCGCGCGGGATGCATTTATTATCGCTCGATTCGGGGTCCTCCTGCCCGACTCGGGATCAACGTGCCCGAAATTAGCGCTTCGGGATTCTTCGCCCCGGCAGCATCTGCTCCTGCCCAGGAGACAGGCCGACACGGGCCGCGCGTGGCCGACAGCGCCGTCTCGGGCTCCTCGACCCCGACTTTGGCCTCGCATGCGAGATTCCCTCCGCTTCGGGATTCTCCACCCCGATTTTGTAAATTCGGGTTCACACACTCCGACGGTGTATTATTTTTGAAATTTGCTAAAAATGGCTATTATTCCTGGAATTAATAATAAAAAGTGTATTATTTAAAAAAAAATCGCCATCGGTTGTGTGTTCACGTAGTTGTGTTGATGTGTAGTTTTTTGTGTGACTTAGTTAGAGTGTTTATATTTTTCATTTGAGATATTAAGTTGAGTTAAGTCCTAGATAAGGCCATTTCTGTATGGCTCATCTAGGTTATAATGCAGCATTGCTGATGGGATGCCTCTGTCCGAAATAAGGAGGTCAACGAAAGTGAGCTAGTGAGCGGCTGTCATGATGTTTCTAGCAAAACAAAGACACCTACTCTTGTTTTCTCTTCTTCCATGGAGGATGCTTTGGGCCATGGAGGCATCAACGATGCCACAAGTGTTGCGGCCGGTGAGGTGGAGGCAGAGAAAGTTGGTCGGGGTCAGCGTTGGACGGGGCGGTGGCCGGTATCAAATCTAGGCGGAAGCGAGAATTGTCGGTGGCGGCAGAAGGGGCAGCGTGGTGTTGGTTGTGCTGGAGTGCATAGCGGGGAGCACAATAGAATTCGGCCGGCGGAGGTGTTGTCGGGACGGCGTAAGAAGACGGGGATCTAGGGCGCTCACTGTTGTCTACCGCGACCACGCCGGCTAGGCAAAAAGGAGGGCGAGCGGGAGACTGGAGATCAACGACTGGGTGTTGGAGGGAGTACGACAGAAGGAGGAGTCTCGGTGGCCAGAGGTTTTAAATACTGATTTCAAAATGCACTAATTACAAAGATTTATATGTATGTTCTAAATATTACAAATATCCATAAAATTGAATTATTAATAGTTCATCTTATCATTTTGTAGGATATGGTTTACCCCTTTGTTTGATTGTACTTTTTTTTATATCTGATTAGGAAGGAAACATCAATCACATACACTTAATGTACACAGAACACAATCTCGACTCGTGACTTCTCATTCCCGATCCTTTTCTCTCACATGCAGATGCATTAAATGGTTAAGCCACATATGAATAATTATAATTATTATGTTTAAATGAAGATATATTATGGAGGATATGTTATGTAACCAAGAAAATAAAGATAGATGAAACTTAAGACTGAAGGTATATTATGTCATCTAGTTGATGATTTTCGTGAAGCCAATACCTCAAGCGGTAGCAACAGTGAGACCAACAACTGATGCCAAATGATAATTATTATCTGTATTCAAATGTAAATATTATAACCTACGGTTGTGAAATTCAAACACTTGCTGCTGTCATATGTAGACACTTATCCGTATTCGAATGTAAATGTTATAACCTATGGTTGTGAAAATCAGACACTTGCTGCTGTCATATGTAGACACGTAGAGTTTTGCCCCCGCTTCTTGACTATAATCTTGTTCATGCAATGAACTTCAGATAATTAGCTCTTATTTTGTATGAACTAATGGAAATGTAGTGGTAATTTATAAGACTCACCGCAGAAGCAGATAGTCAGAAAACATAACATATAGGATTGCGTCAACAAAATACTATACTAAGGAATATATGTTACATAATTGCCTTACAGAGCGATGTGGGTGGACCGGGTTTGTTACAAATCAGATATCGACCTTAACTCGTAACAAATTTCTGTAACAGTTCTCCCATATGTGTACAATAATGCTACGCTTAGAGGATGTGTGTTACGAAAATAAACCTACGGGATTACCTCGTGTGAATAGTTGTTTGGTGCAAATATTTTTTCCTCCCGTGATTTCAATGCCACGATTGCACTGACTCTCTCTTCATAGCATGCATCCCGTAAGTGTAGCATTGTTGGCATTGGAAGGCCCGTAAATATTCGTTTAAGTGAAAAGGGAAAACAAAATGCATGAAATCGGATTAACAGTTAACCTCCATACTACAGAACTTGTTCAGTCGCTAGGAGAAATTAAAGAAGGGATTAAAGAAAAAACATGAAAAGGGATGCTAGTATTCTGCCTACTTTTTTTTTGTGCCAAAACATTCTGCCTACTCATCCGGGGACTCGGGACACGCTTCCGAGTTGCGACGGCCGCTTGCTCGACCGACAGCGACAGGCCTACCCTCCTCACTCCTCACTTGCCCTGCCCAGCTCTCACTCTGGAAGACAGCTCCGTGAGGCCGTGACCGACATCCCCCCCCCCCCCCCTCCTAAGAGCATCTCCACTCGTCTCCCCGACGAGGCCCCCAAGCGACGTTTTTTCCATCCGGACGGCGTAATTCGGCCCAGTCGTGCCCCCGGTTCCTCGTTTTCGTCCGGATTTGGCCCTTCATCCATCCGGCGAGCCCACGCGATCCCCGGTCCCCCGGGGATATATCGGGGACTCCAGACGAGTGAAAAGCGGGGAAGGGCCCGATCTGTCGGCGACTCGACACACGAACCCACCGCCACCTCGCTCAAAATCTTCCCCACCCCTCGTATCTCTCTCTTGCCGCCGGCACCACCCCGCCGGCTTGTTGCCCAGATTCCGCCGTCACTCCTTCTCCACCTGCCTATATTCCGCCGTCTTTCGACGGAGGCCTATCTGGCCGCTCCTCCGCCGGCCTGTTTTGCGACTTTGGCCTACTCCTCGTCGCTCGCGGCTCGGGTTGCCTCGACCACGCCCGTCAGGTGTTCATCCATTTGCGTCGCCGGCCATGGACTCAGACGAAGAGGAGGAGCAGATGTTCGTCGAGCTCATGCGAGAAGAGATGGCAGCCGCCGCCCAAGATCAGGAGCACATGATGATCCTCGGTTGCTTGTCAAGCATGTACGCCGGACTGGCAACTGATCGACGTGGTGGGTCGGCACCAGGTCGCCGGAAGTGCAAGCCGAGACAACGAATGGAGGGCTACTGCATGTTGTACGCCGACTACTTCGCCGACAATCCATTGCACGGTGAGAGTGTTTTCCGGCGTCGTTTCAGGATGAGCAGAAAGCTATTTCGCAAATTGTGTATGCCATCCGAGACTTTGACCCCTACTTCGGATGCAAGGCGGATTGCACTCGGTTTGGTTGGATTTTCGTCACTGCAGAAGTGCACAGGTGGCTATGAGGATGCTGGCGTATGGAGCTCCCGGTGATGGTGCAGATGACTATCTTCGGATGGCGGAGTCCACCGCCCTTGATTGTTTCTACCGGTTCTGCAGGGCCGTCATAGCAGTTGTTCGGGGACTTTTACTTGAGATCACCCACCGTCGAAGACACTCGGAGGATCCTTGCAACAAATGAAGCTAGGGGTTTTCCAGGGATGCTTGGAAGCATTGATCGCATGCATTGGAAATGGAAGAACTGTCCGTTTGCGTGGCGGGGAATGTACAAGGTCACAAAAACGGCCGCACCGTGATACTTGAAGCGGTGGCTACCCATGATCTCTCGGATTTGGCACTCTTTCTTTGGTATGCCCGGATCCAACAATGACATCAACGTCCTAAACTGCTCCCCGAACTTTTCCAAGCTTGTTGAGGGTCATGCTCCCCCGGTGAACTATGTGATCAATGGTCGGCACTACAACAAAGGATACTACCTTGCGTGACGGTATCTATCCAAAGTGGGCAACATTTGTGAAGACTATCTCGAAACCTAGCACCCCCAAACTTTGCGAGTTTGTGAAGAAACAAGAAGCTTGCCGAAAAGACGTCGAGCGTGCATTTGGTGTCCTCCAGCAGAGATTTGCTGTCGTCGGTACCCCGCTATGACTTGGTCTAAAGATCAGATGTGGGAGGTGATGAACTGCTGTGTGTGCCTACACAATATGATTATTGAAAATGAGCGAAAATATCCGGTTCCTCTGGCTGAGCAACAAGCACCATATGAGAGAGAGGGACCTCTTGCACAGCCTAATCACCAGGTGCCTCCATCATGGGCCGCCTTCATTGCTATGCGCCGGAGATCCGAGACTCTACAATGCATCAACAGCTGCAAGATGATCCGGTGGAGCACATATGGACGCTCCGAGGCAACGCCAACGCCGACGCCAACTAGTGTGTCTTTATTTATTTGTTTCAAAACTTGTGAAATTGTGTGCTTCATTTGTTTCAGCACTTGTTAAACATTGTACTGATTTTCGCCCAATTTATTTCAGCAATTTTCTGAATCTTGTTCGCCGAACTTGTTAAATTTTATGTCGAATTTGATTGAAATATGTCAAATGCCCCAAGTTGGGGGTGTCCTGCCGGGGGACGGCTGGAACTTTGGCGCTCCCAGGTCTAATTTTCCTCCAATCCGAACGAAACTTTCGCCGGATTTGGGCGTGGGAAGCGCCAACGAGGGAGATGCTCTAAATCCGTTGAGAAATCGGCTCCCATCCGGTGCCAATTTCATCCCACCGGCTGCATGGCCGTAATTTATGCTACGCCCCCATCGATTCAGCCCCCGCAAGATCCCAGGCCGCTGTGGATCTCTCAATCTCAGCACTGCTATCTTCGGCAGCGTGGGGGGCATGGCGCTTCGCGCCTGCGCAGCTCCTTGGCGACCCCTCGTTGACCCCAAGCGGGCCGCTAGCTCGAGTTTCTCGGGCTGCATCGTCCCCTTGCCGTCCCGTACGCCAACATCGCATGCATCGGCTCCGGCACCGCCGTGCTCCATGCCGTTTCATGGGCTTTTTTCTTCCGCGTCCTCGTCAGTTTAGTGAGGTTACTTCATCTTTTCTTGAGTACTTTACCCGATTTTGGGTTCGATCGATCTTGATCTGTAGACCATATGAGTTTTGCAGTCAGGGAGAGGTTGCTGAATTCATTCCCTGCACTACTGTCAGCTTCTTTATAATCCTAATGAGAAAGCAAGAGGCTCCCGTGGGCAAAGCTGCTGGAAGAGGAGGTGATGAGCTGATGATTATCTCGCTACAGCTGTGCTGGTAGGAGAGGAATAATATGCACAAAAGGATTATATCATGGAATCAAGTGCAACGACAGCATCTGGCTGTGTTCAGTAACAAAGTAATGAAGACCCAGACTTCATAGCATAAATGTGTTGTTGGAGTGTTTGTTCTTTTTAGAATGTTTGGCTTCCATATTTGCCTAACTAAGGTAGCACCTTAATTTTTTTTAGAGTAAGTTAAGATCTTATATGCATGTTAAATAGCTAACCAAAAATCGTCTAAGAAAGACATGGTAATCACCACCTATTTACATATGCAGCAACACAAGCGGGGAGCGGCAAAATCCTTTGTCAAGCAGAAGCAAAATACAGAGCATAGAAATTGCTCCCGAAGGATAAGATTAAAGTCAGCGAGATCAATATCGTTAAGCACCAGAAGGTAAAGTTATGGTACATTCAGTGGCTCATGCCTGCAAATACTAAAAATGAATTTCCTGCACAGAGTCCTGCTTCTAGATAACTTTTTTTTTTCATGAAAACACAAAAGCTTGCGTTTCGATTCATTGATAGAAAAGAAGTTTACATTACAAGCCTAAGACAAGGCTGTGACACCCACACACACCCAACACTCAAAACACGACTACGACAAAAGACCGAAATCTGTCGAGTGCTCCTCTAAGACGCTACAGAGTGTGCTCCTCCGCCAAACAGAACCCATGCCGATGAAAGTCGCAATGCTTGTACATCATCGAAATTGCCAAGAACCTGCCAGCCGCAGCCAAGACGCGTACCACCCGGATCCTGCGAGCCCATCCGGCTCAGCTGGGAGCATTGCTGCTCCGGCCTCAGCCTAAATCCAGGGACGCCGTCGGCGCAGCGGCTACCTCCTAGCAACCTCAACAGACATGCAAGGGTGCAGTCTTCAGCAGCCCGCCATCAAGCACAGAGGCCAGCCCACCACTGTTCATCCAGAGGCCCGCTCCCGCTGTCCGAGGAAATCCTCGTCGCGCAAGCCACCGCGATACCCCTCAAGAGGCTGGCACGCCACCTGCATCGCAAGACACCTCCCATGCGGCCAACACAGAGAACCCCGAGGAAGAACCACTGCCCGAACTCAAGTTCCCAAGACGACGCCTCCAAGAAGGGTACGACGTCAAAGACGCCATCGTCGCCCGATTTGGCATGCCAAATCTGAGATTTTCACCCGGAACCTGGGCGAGGGAGGTGCCAGAACTCCTCGATGACGCCACACAGGAAACGGCGCCCTGAGACGTCGCCGTCATCGGCCCCGAAAGGCAGGGCTTTCGCCCGGAGCATGGTACCTCACCACCGCAAGCAGCGTCCGCCCTTCACCTCGAGCTCACGCGCTGACCTTTCCACTCAAAGCACTAGCCTTTAGGACAACCCACCGGCAGCACGTCAAGCGCGCCAGATCAGGGGCAGCCATGCCCACAGGGAGGGCAAGCCGCCTGAGAGAGGCACCACCAAGCTGCAAGCAGCACAAGTGCCGCCATGGGAGGGCTCGCCGGCAGGGCTGCGCGCATCCACCTCAGAGAAGCATCGCCGGCCACCCAGCACTGCACACCTCGCCGCGAGCATCGCATGGACACCCCGAGCCGCCACGCCAAGATGGCGTTGGGCTCAGCTCAACCTGGTCAGAGCAGCAGCATCCCTGCGCTTGGAGCCAAGGAGGACGGGCGAGGAGGAGGTGGGTGACCGCAACCAGGCGCCGGTGGACAGAGCGGCCGGGGCCCGTCCGCCCCAGATCAAGCCCAAAGGGCCCAGATCTGGGCCGGCAGACCCGCGCCACCACGACGCCAACTCCGGCCGCCCAGCACCGCCGCCGCCATCCCAGCGCTGCTGCCGTCTTCCCCGGCGCCGTCGCCATCTTCCCCAGCGCCGTCACCGTCGCCGGACAGCCGAGGGGCTCCCGCCATCGTCACCAGGTCCGCCCGCGCTTCCCGATGGACGATCACGAGGTGGAGATGCCCGCCGCCGGCAGCACTGCGCGGGCTTTGCCCGGCAGCTCCAGCCGCCGGCGGCGGGGGAGGGGGGGAGGAGGTCGGGCTGAAGGGGGAGAGATTAGGGAGTCGCCCCTGACTCGCCCGCGGGGACGAGCAAGGGACGAGTCGGCCGTTATGAAATCCTTCTAGATAACTACAAATGGATTTCCTGCATATAGTCCTGCTCATGAATAATTCTCAAATAATCAGTTGCCGCATCGTGGAAGGCAACAAAACATGATACACTGGGTAATTCATACAAACTCAACACAGAAACAGAACCATGAAGAGAAAATACAGCCAGCCTAAGCATGGTTTCACTTACAATAACTCATCGATTAAAAGTGAAAGGCAAGTATATCTATGTTGACAGATAAAGTGTCTGCATAACATCTTACATGAATAGCACAGAATACGAATACTTGTAAAACTACATAGCTGAGCTTCAGTGCATGCAACATGTAGTAATAGAAAGTACAGGTTATATAGTAATCCACTGTTGCAAGGTCAGGTGTCTCCGATCCCTGTGCTGGCACCGGTGGCGTGGGTTTACCTTGCAACTCAGGAGAATCCAATTCTTCCCTCTATCGCTGTGGACGGAGAGTAGGAGGCAACAGCTTATCCTCTAGCTCAGTGATCTTCTCCTCCTCATCCCATCGGCACCAGATTTATTCTTTATGTGATCAAATTCATTTTTTGTATCATGAATATATAGCTGACCATTCTTGGGAGTAGAGATGTAGGATCATCATCCGGAGGAAGCAAAGAAATAGCCTTGTGAGCGGCTACAACATAAATTTTGAAAAGATATAGACCAATTTGTGATATTAACACTCATGCTAAGGTGAACACCGGGAGATGTAAAAGGAAACATGAAATGAAGGCTAATAAGCATTCATATGATTAGTGTAGAATGCTAACCTTTTTCTCTCAGAACATGAATACTGAAAGTCCCCGACATCCAGAATTATTGAAACTGCCGTTTGGGGTAGAGAGATGACAAACTACACAACGGAAATGACACTCAATGTGAGAATCAAGCACAAGCTAATCCTAGAGTCCTTTTTTTGGTTGCAAATTTGTTTGAGAAAAAAAGGGTGTACCTAGGAAAGTAAACAAATCTCAGCCTGACATTTTATCACAGATGCATGTTAGAGATACTCAACACTTCAGATAGATGACAAACTATGTGGTAACTCAGTAACTACACATAACCCTCATGGTGCAGTCTAGAAACTGCTCTTGTGTTTCTGAAATAAATGATAGAGACACAAACGATACTTCATGATAAATTCAAACGTGCTCAGCAAATAGCTTCATATAGTGTAAACCTCTACGAAAAAACGGCAACAGAAACCTGTTGTACAGAAACAGGCTAGGTTTATCTCCCAGCGGACATACAATAGACGTGTTAAATGCTTTTACCTTTCAGCTTGTTGTTGACCTCTGAAACTCCAAAACATTGAATTTCTCGTGTCAACAATGCAACACAAGGAGATGAAAGTACTCTGCTAGTCAGAAAAATCCCATTACAAAACCTGCAAGGGGACAGTCTCAAACTACAAAATATTGAATTCCTCATTTTAAGAAACACTAGCAGAATGCCCGTGCTTCGCTACGGAGAAAATGACAGTTAATATGTTTCATATGTATCTAAGGGCAGTGCCAGATACCTCGCCATGTAGTATACAATCTATGCACACACAAGTAAAGGACCTTTGATTTGTTCATATCTTCCATAAATATATCAGTAATATAGATAGGGAAGATAGTAATATATCTTTATGATACTTGACAATCGGCGGCTAGGGCGATGATAGTCAGTGGCGATTGGCCACGGTGCAAGAAGAACTGAAGAAGTGATATGCAACGCCCTCTACGACAGATTAGGATGGGGAAGCGGGGCGACTGGACAATTGCGATAGGTTTGTTAGTTGCAACCAATTTACACGAAGGAGTTTGTTGAGATAGTAAGTAGATGTGACCGAGGCAAAATTATCGGGAGTGAAGGATGTGAAGGATAAGGACTATCAGTTACGGGTGGCATTTGGTTTGTAATTTTTAGAGGTGTGACGCCAGTCATTTGCACGTTTCACCTAATAGTACAGATAATTTTGGTGTCATATAACTTATATTTTGTTAGTCAAAGCTCTAACACACAATGGGATGTCTTCTTATATATAACCCCTCCGTTTTGTATTACTTCCCGTTCTAGGATTTTATAGTCAAACTTTCTCAATTTTGACAAGTAATATAGAAAAAATATCAACATTTATCATCCCAAATGCTAATATTATAAAAATATAACTTATTACAATTTTAATACTATATGTTTTGCGTTGTAGATACTTTTATTTTTGCTAAATATTTGGTCAAACTTCAGATAGTTTGACTTTGATTAAAACCCAAACTCAGGATATGCAATGTAATTGTGAACGGAGGGAGTAAAGTAAAAAATGAAAGGAGTACATACATTTCAAATTTCAACGACGTCGAATTCTAGGCAGACGAACCAGAGGCGGCCATTAATGAAGCTGATGCCATGGTGATAACTTGTCGGTAGCTGTGATCTGCTTCATCAGCATGCGGCACATGCATTCGACCCATCCGATGGTGCTTGCCACCGTAATCACACTGGACATATCTCATGGTAAAAGATTTGAGAACTGCTATGGGGATTTCAACCGGGAATATCTTGTGGCAATTCCACGCGCTGCGTCCTAGATGTACGACCGTGCCTTGGAGTCCTAGGTGGAGCAGAAATATGTTGCGCGTTTAGTCGTCCTGAACAAGAGCTGCAATGGTGTAGTGGTGCCTGGTGGGCTGGTCGCCCGCCTGATGGATTATGTGGCAACGATTTCTGGGTGCGGTAGCAGTGTGAGTGACACCCGTACGTCTACTGTGAGGAACGGCACCGCGGCGCGTTCGTCAGTAGTTTCCAGTTCTGCCTCGGCATCAGCTCGCTCGGCACTGGCAGCCCACATGATCCACTTTGGCACCAAGAAGATCTGGGGACGGGTGTGGGTGGCGCGTCTCGCTAGCCCTCCCAGCATTGTTGAGGGGGCTCCTGGCCTCCTGCTCGTCAGTGTCATGTTCCGGCTAGACGGCCAATAGCCTTGCTAAGCAAAGATCGTGCGATGCTGCTTCGGAAGAATCGCGACACCGGCGACTTTGATCATGATCTAGATGACTGACCTGGCCGTTGACAACGCCTTGGTGGTGGTCGGTGGTGGACTACGGATGCTCCTCCCCAGCTTGATCGCCATTTACACGTCGGTGTTGCTGCGCACGATCAGCATGGGCGATTGCGTCTCTCCAATTTGTGGTGGCCATGGGCCGTCGGTGCGGCGATCAGGTTGCAGTAGGTGCTGATCGGCGGTATCAAGGTCACTAACGTTTGCGACGTCATCGGCGCGAGCAAGGCATGGGCGTCGGCACTCATCTTCCTGATCCCCGTGTATGCTTGGGTGATCGTGGTTGGTCCCTGGAGTGGCTGGTACCCTACAAGATCTTCCCGCTAGAGGTGCGGTCGACTTCTTCTTCGTTGCGTGGCGCCGGTCACCATGTCATGGTCGAGAGATGAAGGCGGTGCTTTGACTCTGCACAAAAACAAGAGAGAGACCGTAGGTGCGAGGAGAGGTGTCATCATGGTCGAGAGATAAGTTGTTTTGATGCTAAGGATATGTGAGAGAATCGTGGCCATTTTGTTAGACTTGATAGTCATCTGTTTTGTGTATGGTTCCCTTTTTTCTCTATCTGTTTTGCATGGATAACACTTCGCTACCTTTTTTTCTCAGTCTGTTTTGCGTGGATAGCTCTTCGTCCACGCCTAATAGTAGAGATTAGTTGCGTTTTCTTTGTGATGTGGGGGTATTATTGTCCATCCTGAAAATGTGACACGCGCATTCACCAGTTTGCTCTTAATAGTAGAGATAACCTAGATGGATGAAATTCTTTGCTCATCGGAAGTATCCCATTAGAAAATATGCAAGGGAATATGCGTTGTACAGTGTTATCTTAAATTTTCAAGTACCTGTGTGTTTACCCGAGTCTGTCCGAGTTCCTCGTGCTACTGTAATTTTTAAAAGAAATAGGATTCCCCCCTTGTCCGATTCAGATTTGCAATCCGGATCGAATTCCCCTGACGAACACCATACAATCGCTGTTGATTTCCCACTCGATGCCTCTATTTAATCGCGAGCCCACCCCACCCAACAACAGCCAATACTAACTAAATTATTCTCCAATGCCTAGGAAGGATGCCTCCCTTCGCCGGTGGCGGCGGCGGCGGCTGCGGCTGCGCGAGGACCGCCTCAGTGACCTCTCTGACGACCTGCTTCTTGAAATCCTGCGCCGCGTCGACACGCATACCGCACTCGGCGCCGCGGCGCTCTCCAGGCGCTGGGCCAGCCTCCCGCGCGAGCTCCCCGCCATGGATCTCAAGGTCACGGACATACTGCCGCCGCGCTACCACCGCCTCTACCTCCTCCGCGACGACGCCAGGGAATCGAAGATCAGCTCGACTCTGCTGGACAGGAGGCGGCTAAATGCCATCACCGGGCGGTACGAGCGGCGTGCCATGCGCGCCATGATCTGCTCCGTCAAGAGACTCCTGGCCAGCCGAGCTCATCGGCGCGTGGAGAGGCTTTCGCTCGAAGTCTTCGCGTACAGCACCTCGCCCTGCATCAACCGCCTTGTCGTGGACGCCGTCGATTCCTGGGGCGTCCGGGATCTGGAGGTTGTTGCCACGCCGACGGGGCCGCTCGCTTTTCCGGACCCGCCGCCCTACAGCTTCCCTTGTGGCCTCATCAGCAGGAAGCCGGCCGGTCAGTCCCGCCTGCGAAGCCTCAGGCTGGCCAACTGCTTGCCCCCGCCGCTCCGGGGGTTCACCGCGCTCACCACGCTCGTCCTGCGAGACTTGCCCTCTTCCACGCCGGCGGCCACCTACGAGGGAGTGGTCGCCGCGTGCCCGCAGCTGCAGGTGCTGCACCTCGTGTCGTGCGAGTTCGCGAGCACAACCCGCAGGCTGGTACTGGACTCGCCCATGTCGGAAATCAGGGAGCTTTTACTCGACGGGGAGCTCATGGTAGTGGAGCTTCGGTCTCTTCCCAAGCTCGAGAGTCTCACCAGCTTGCACGCCGACGTGATTCTGTGCTCCACTGCCGCCGCCCCGTGCCTTGCGCGCGTGAGCCTGGCCTTTTCCGTAGGCCCGCTGGAAGGGGACAGTTTCGCCGCGCTGAACCGCCGGCATCTAGACTGCTTGATTCGCATGCTCTTGGACTTCTTCCAAGGTGCCATCAGTCTGAAGGATCTCGTCCTGCGGTTTACTGGGCCAGAGATGTGGATCCTCCCCAAGAATCCCTTCTCTGCAATGTCAAACCTGAGAAGGCTTCTGGTTGCGGATGTGCCTTCGTCGTGGGACATCTCATGGCCGCATCTCCTCATCGAGGCGGCGCCATTGCTTGAAAGCCTTTACGTCCACGCCTCCCATGGCGAAGACGAGACGAGTCAGGAGGTACTGGGCGAAGCCGCCTCGTCTTCACGCCATCACCATTTGAAGGAGCTGGTTGTCATCGGCTTTCAGAGAACCGAACGGAGAGGCAGATGCACCTTGTGAGGTTCGCCGTGGAGATATCAACGGCACTGAAGCGTGTCTCTCTGCTCAAGCATGGACATGTCGTGGACAAGGGGCCGTCTTGTGAGTGGGAGGTGGTGAGCCAGCCGAGCACATGGAGCCATGAGGAAGGACTCGCCGTTCTCGATGGGATAGGTTGTTCGGCGGGTCAGATCCAAGTGATCCTAGGTTGAATTCCCTGCAGTCACTTATCTTAATTTATGATGCTCATGAGCTTTTTATCTTGTCAGCTTTGAGAAATGAAGGTCGATCGATGTACTTTCTAGCTCCCCAATTCAAATAATTGGAGAGGGTGGGAGATTTTACCTCCCGTTCCAGTATACTGAAGAAAAGATTGCTTTATGTAATTCACATGCCATGTATCTTGACTGAAACATTTCATTCAGCTGTCTTAGTGCTGCTTTTTCTCTTTCTTACTAACTTGCTCGACAAAGAGATCCTGTACTGTGCTGGAGTATCATTGTTTATGTTTTCTCCTCTTATATGCTCCTCTCACGGATATACAATGATGATCAATGTTGCGCCGATTCTCTTACTCGTGAGTAGACTGTCAAAAAGTTCATTGCTTTCATCTTGTAAACTAAGATGAGCACTTTTCACCCTTCTGCCAGTGAAACCCAGCACAGCAGCCTGCAAAAGCCCTCTAGAAAATGCAGACACTGAATTGAAATGCCGGAATGTGAATCACCTCAATCACGCTCAGCTTGTTGCTGCTAACTGCAAAGAAAAGCGCCAGTTAACAACTTTGACTTAGTAAGCAGTTCAGCAGAAAGACCCAAGCTGAAGAAGCCTCGAGGGCATTAGTTAACAGTATGGGCCTAGGTGAAAGGGGCTTCGTCTTGTCCAACCGACTGCAGCGACGCCGGCCTCGTCGCACCGCCACACTCCCCACGCCCGCCCTTGCGTTCCCTGCCATCAGCCCTCTCCTCTTCCCTCCCCGAGCTATCCTCTTCCAGTTCGCCAGTTCACCAGGTACCTTATGAAGTTCATGGATTATCTTTTCTTTCACCTCTAATTTAAACATATGTTAAGTATGCAATATCTTGTAGCTATTTGAAACTCTATATATGGACCGGCCTTTTTTAGTTTGATCAGTTTTTGTGTATTTATTTATGGACAGCTATTGTTGTTCAACTACAGTGCAAATGTCATGGATGTTATTTTTTAGGAGATAGTGACATTATATTGAACAGTGATGATCTGCACATATTTCTGCAAACATAGGTATCCTACGACCATGCATAATATTTGTGTTATATATTGTATATATAATGTTTGTGATGCACCGTTCTCGTAGGTATCCTATGCCCGTATATTTGAGTTGGTGGTGGAAAAGGAGGAAATGTATGCCGAGCCGGCTGAGCGAAAGGTGTGAAAATTTTGGGCCATCATCTGTTTATTTTTCTTTTCCCTGTACCTCCACTTATTGGTTTGACCTGGAAATTTCTTCATATGCTGTTCCGTGTCTGTGTCTGTTCTACGACTTCTATGAAATGGGCATCTAATTAAGTTGCACTCCAACATCTGAATTTTCTCTCCACAAGTAATTCAATGCAAACTGAATAATTGATATAGCAATCTCACTCTTAAGTAGACAAACTCAGTGTCCTGATTTTTCCATTGTACTGACTATTGTTTGGCTTCTCTGGGTATGAAAGGGCATATGCTTCCGCAGGCTAGGGCTTAACTTATATCAGTTCATGTTGGAAATTGCTCATTTTATTTATGTCACTGTTCGTCCAAATTTAAATGTGATGTTCTTAAGAATTCAGAGTTATTAAAGGCTTGCATTCATACCTTCTCCAGAAAATTTGGTTCCTTTTCTTGAGTTATTAAAAACCTCTTCCCCTTCCACTAAATAAAATCCCCTCGATCTCACGCAGGATTCTAGCGACTCGCTGGTCAACCAGTGTCCCTTCACCTCACCCTCATGGGTTCGGGTTTTGGAATTTGGCAGTGGCTTCTTCAACCTTCTGCTCCATCTTCTCTTTTCCGGTAATCTCATCCAAATCCGTAGTTTGTTGATCACCTTCGATGGTCCTGCCGGATCCCTGGGAAGGATCCAGGTGAACCGGAATGAGAGGAGGAGGAGCGGAGGAGAGTGGTGTGGCTGAAAGTTCAGAGATGGTAAACCTAGAGGGGGGTGAATAGGTTTCTACAGATTTTAATTCTTTCTTTGCAATATTAGGCATTGCGGAATATAAAGATGAGCCTAATGCAAACTAGGTGAAACAACCTATATGAGGATATAAGTAACTCAAGCACGAAGGCTCTCACAGGAAGTTATATCACAAGTAAGGAGTTCGGTTAGAGATAACCGATAGCACGCGGAGACGAGGATGTATTCCCGTGTTCCCTTGCTTTGCAACAAGGTACATCACGTTTGGAGGGGTGGAGGTCCCACGAAGGATTCCCCACGCCACGAAGGCTCACCCTATTCTCCGGAGCCTATCCCACGAAGGAATAGCTCACTCACTTGTGGTAGACTTTGAGGTAGCCTCCAAACCTTCACAATCTTGTCAGGAGCAAATCCACAGCCCGGATGCTTCCGGACCACTCTTGCCCACCTAGGGTTTCCAAGGAACCCTAAAGAGCAAACTTCTTGATGAATACAAGGGGGAATGAGATTTGTCTTGGTAGAACAGTAGATCGGGTCCTCCTCTATCGTTTCCCCGGAGGAATTTGAGTTTGGGTGGAGGAGGAGGGAGATCTGAGGCTTTTGGTGTTTCTAGCAATGGAGTATGAGAGAGAGCTCAAGAACAGCTTGTAGTGTAGTGCCTACCCCTTCAGAGGTAGGAGAAGGGGTATATATAGTGTTTCTTGAATTCTGGCCGTTGCTCACTTGCCACGTCAGTAGATTCCTAGAGAAACCCGGTCAACCGGATTTGGCGTCGGACAGGCCGGCGTACGGGCCGGTCAGACCGGGCCAGCGACCGGACCGGCCGGTTTCAACCGGAGCTGGGACCAGGTCTCGACCGGACGGGCTTCGGATGCGTACTGGATTACGCCCGGTTGGCTCAAGCGCGGAGGCCGGTTGGACGCCGGGGCGCCCGGTCCGGAACCCGGTCCGACCGGGCCAGGGACCGGATCGGCCGGTCCAAACCGGGCTGCCGACCGGCCACTGACCGGGTGCGCTCCCACCCTCACTGGAATCAGCCTGGTTGGCTCGAGCGCTGGGGCCGGTCGGCGCCGGGCTGGCCGGTGCCAGGGCCGGTCTGACCGGGCCAGGGACCGGCCAAGCACTGAAAAACCTTTGTTGATTTTTCATCGAAGTGGGGGGTCTCCCATTGCCTTCTTGTTCCATTGATAAACCATTATACCTCTTTGGCTAATACCTGGGAATCCTTTTGTAGACATGTATTAGTCCAAATACTCTAGCACGGTGTCATAGTTACCAAAATAATGGATAAGGGTAAAATACCCTTACAATCTCCCCCTTTTTGGTATACGATGATAAACCGAGCTAGAGTCACATATAGATATTATGATAAGCCTTAAACCTTGATTTCATATAAGATATTGAGACAACTCCCCCATAATGTGTGCACTTGGAGAATTTGCGTTTGAATGCAAAGTGCACCATTTGTGGAATATGAGAAGCTCCCCCAATATCTTTAGGAAACAAGCATGGTATGGACATGTGAATATCAAGATATATAAGCATAGCACATATGAAAGCATAGAGATGGTAAACCTAGAGGGGGGGGTGAATAGGTTTCTACAAGTTTTAATTCTTTCTTTGCAATATTAGGCTTTGCGGAATATAAAGGTGAGCCTAATGCAAACTAGGTGAAGCAACCTATATGAGGATACAACTAACTCGAGCACGAAGGCTCTCACAGGCAGTTAAATCAGAAGTAAGGAGTTCGGTTAGAGATAACCGATAGCACGCGGAGACGAGGATGTATTCCCGTGTTCCCTTGCTTTGCAACAAGGTACGTCACGTTTGGAGGGGTGGAGGTCCCACGAAGGATTCCCCACGCCACGAAGGCTCACCCTATTCTCCGGAGCCTATCCCACGAAGGAATAGCTCACTCACTTGTGGTAGACTTTGAGGTAGCCTCCAAACCTTCACAATCTTGCCCGGAGCAAATCCACAGCCCGGATGCTTCCGGACTCCTCTTGCCCACCTAGGGTTTCCAAGGAACCCTAGGAAGCAAGCTTCTTGATGAATACAGGGGGAATGAGATTTGGCTTGGTAGAACGGTAGATCGGGTCCTCCTCTAACGATTCCCCGGAGGGATTTGAGTTTGGGTGGAGGAGGAGGTAGATCTCGAGGCTTTTGGTGTTTCTAGCAATGGAGTAAGAGAGAGAGAGATCAAGAACAACTTGTAGTGTAGTGCCTAACTGTTCAGAGGTAGGAGAAGGCCTATTTATAGTGTTCTTCGAAATATGGCCATTGGTCACTTGCCACCTCAGCTTTTCTCTCGAGAAACCCGGTTGACCAGACCACAGACCGGACTGCCCGGTGGTGAGGCCGATCGGACCGGGCCAGTGACCGGATGCCCTTTGCGTCGTCCTGGAGCTCCTCCGGTTGGCGCCCGGTTGGCGCCCGGTTGGCGACCGGTCGACCGGGCCGCACGCCGGACGCTCCGGTTGGTAGGCCGGTTGACCGGTCGGCAACCGGATATGTTGGTTCCTCGTATGGAGCCCGGTTGGCGGCCGGTCGACCGGGCCATGCGCCGGACTCGCCCCGGATGGCGACCGGTTGGCCGGGCAGCATGCCGGACTGGCCGGTCTGTAGTCCGGTTGGACCGGGCTGCAGACCGGATTTCTGCTGTAGACCCCTTTTCGATTGTTGTTGGAGTGGGGGGTCTCCTTTAGCCTTCTTGTTCCTTTGATACACCATTTATGCCTCTTTGCCTAATACCTGAGATTATCCTTATAAACATATTAGGCCAAATACTCTAGCACGGTGTCATTGTTACCAAAATAATGGATAAGGGTAAAATACCCTTACAATCTCCCCCTTTTTGGTATACGATGACAAACCGAGCTAGAGTCACAAATAGATATTATGATAAGTTCTAAACCTTGATTCCATATAAGATATTACGACAGCTCCCCCATAATGTGTGCACTTGGAGATTTTGCGTTTGAATGCAAAGTGCACCATTTGTGGAACATGAGAAGCTCCCCCAATATCTTTAGGAAACAAGCATGGTATGGAGATGTGCATATCAAGATATATAAGCATAGCACACATAATTATCCTAACATAGAGTAGCACACATAATAGTCGTCCATACACATCCATACACGAATGATTGGAAGTATCAAATGGTTCTTGAAAAATCAAAGCAAATAAGCACAAGCCATATAAAATCCAAATAAAGCAACTCCCATGGCTTGTGGCAATCAAAGAACCCCGTGGTCCTAGACTCTACTCTCTTCTCCCCCTTTGGCATCGGAACACCAAAAGGCAAAGAAAAGAGGAGAGATGCTATCGCACCCATCAGTAGAACTCATGCCCGGTCGAGTAGGAGCTCTCGCCATCTCCGCGTGCAGCCGCATCACCCTCATCCTCATCACCATCATCATCAGCAGGGGTAGGAGCACGAGCAGTCCTAGGAGGGAGGGCACCATGAGCGTACACGGAGAAGTCGAAGTTCCGGATCATCTCATCGGTAAGAAGAGGCATCTCCCACCGAGGTGCTACCACGGGCTCCATCTCGGGTCCGGAAGGAGGAACGGGGTGGTTCCGTGAGGCCATGAACTCATTCACGGCGCCTCCGTGTCTCCTGGTTCACGGTAAGGCTCGATGTGCAACATCATTGGTGTTCTTGCACATTTGCCACATGCTTGGAGAAGAAGCGAGCGGCACCATGCTTGGAGCGCCGAGAGTAGCTGGAGCTAGCATCATGATCATGGTGTTCCTTGGAACGGCGCTCAGTGGAGGGCATCATGGAGGGAACGTCCGGACGAGTGGCCTCCCGAGTGGGTATCCTGAATGGGTCCATGATGACTCTTTCACCAAGAACGTTGAGAGGAGCGGGAACAATGTAGTTGATGAGCCGGCTGAACATGCGAGCATAGTTGGGAGTCATGCGGTCCATAACTGCACGCTTCAGTTCACAGTGGATAAGATCACAGCCATCAATCTTCCTTACCCTGTCAGGATGACAATAGTACATCAGATTTAGGTGATAGTTCCTGACTTCACTTGTGTCGCCAGACTTGCTGATGAGGCTTTCACGGAACATCTTGGCAAGGACAAGATATGAGTAGTACATCCCAGAGATAGTGGGAGGTCCAGGTGTAGGATTCGCAGTATAGCAGAAGGAGATGTCACCTTTAGTAAGCTTAGACCGTGAATGAATCGTGTACCCTGGAGCACTGTCACCACCACAATCCATGGCTGCGCGGAACTGCGAGTAGGTGCATGAGTACTTGTCCTTGCCAGTCATCCAGGTGATGGTGCAGTCCTCATCATCATGGAAGAAAACGGTGCAGTGGAACTAACGGACTAGGAGAGGACAAAAGGTAGGATCCTTTTGGTCGTCATCGGGCTTGAGGCACACGAGGTCATATAGTCCCATACCCTTCAAGGTTTCAACCACAAAGCGGTACTTTGTGGCCTCATGCAAGGCAAGCTCGTCAGGATTGATGGCCTTGGGCATCACAATATCACCATTCTTCATAAACTCATGAGAATCATAGTAACCATCCCATAGGGCTACTTGTGTCTTGGTCCAGAAGAACTTGTCCCCACGAGTGTAAGTTCGTTGCTCAAAGCGATACGGATTCACCGTCCTCATTTCCTACCACTCAACACGGTTTGCATTCCCAACATTGAAGTTTGGCACAATTTCATCATCCTCTTGGGCGGCATGCTTATCCTTTTTCTTGCCACCAACAGACTTGGTTCTACCCCGAGCTGAGCTGCCAATGTCAGTACCCTGATGAGCTTGAGGGGGTGCGCGACTACTAGAACGGCGGGGAGGATCAGCAGTCCTTCCTCTCTTGGCAACATTGCCACATGACTCACCACTCCAACTACTCGTGAATGAGAAAATAGAGCGAGGTATAGCGGTGGGGTAAGCGTACATGTCATCAATAAGAGGGAAGCCAAAAAGCATAGCATATATCCAAGTGTATTGATGAGATTGTGCGAAAAGCTGGGCAATCCGGCGCACAGGCCGGTCCAACCGGGCAGCGAGACCGGACGAGCCGGTTGGCGACCGGTTGGCCAGGGACGCATGCGCGGCCGCCGGTTGAGCGGCCGGTTGACCGGGCTGGTGACCGGATCTGTCGATTTGTGAAGTTGTGCCCAGATTTTCTACCACAAAATCATGCAAAAACTCATAAACTTGAATATAGACTATAGCAATAGAGTGGAGTAAGTGCATTGTGTTGTGAGACACTCTAAAGGCACGAGGACTTACAAACCCTAACCCTAACCCTAAAATTTCCCAAATCTTGTCAAGAATTTGCAATGTGTGATGAGGACAAGAGAATAGGGAGAAAGGAAGATCACATTACCCGAAGACATGGTTCTCCTTGATCAAGAGAGCAAGAAGAACACGAGGTAGGGCTTGAAAAACCAAGAACTCCAAGATTTCCCAAAATAGCTTGAGAGGGACCAAATCCTTTGGTGGAGATGTTCCAAGGGGCCCGATCTATGGTTTGGTGAAGTTTGGGGGGATTCTTGTGGTGGGAAGTCCCTAGAGCTAGGTGGAGGTGATGGGGGCGGCGGCAATGGAGGTGTGGGAGTTGGGGAAGAGTGAGGAAGAAGACCCCAAGGGGTATCCTCTTCCACACATAACAGGCCGCGCGGCCGGTCGGGCGCCCGGTCGGCCGGACCTGGCGCCGGCTGATCCGGCCCAGAGGCCGGTCCAACCGGGCCAGTGACCGGCCACCCAGTTTTGTCTCGTTTTTGCCTCGTTTTGCCCCTATGCTTTGTGTAAATGTGTGTGAATGCTCAGATGATGACATGTACATATAGATAGATAGATGATGATGAGTTGAGCATAGACATGGGGTTGGAAACACAAAGTTCTCTAGGCATACCCATTGGAGAGAAAATCCAAACAAGATGTAAATAGCAACAATGGGCATGATTCGAAGTATATATCAAGAATCATAAGTCATTTTTGAAATAAGTTTTGCAATAAGATCATTTGGCCTTATATAGTCAAATCAAGTTGTAATGAAGGCTCAATGAGGGGCGGGGGATTACTCCCCCTTTGTGAAAGCGCAAATGTCATGATACCTTGAAGAGACATGCTTGGGTCCATATAATGACATTGGGTCTATTTATGTTGCACACATAGGTATGCATCTTACCAAGACATGGTAGGATGACTATCCCCATATGTGCTATGCCTCTAAGCTAGATAGCAAGATAAATGCAAGAATATAGTGCAAGAAGTTAATCAATCCTAGTTTTTAGGATCAAGAATACCAAGTTATCCTCTCAAGTTAACAAAGCGGGCTTCATCCAAAGGCTTAGTGAAAATATCCGCCAATTGGTAGGTTGTTCCCACATGAGTGAGATCAATATCCTTATTGGCAACATGATCACGTAGGAAGTGATGGCGAATGTCAATATGTTTGGTGCGACAATGTTGAAACTGGGTTATTGGCGATCTTAATTGCACTTTCATTGTCACAAAGAAGAGGCACCGTACCAAGAGACACACCATAGTCTTTCAAGGTTTGCTTCATCCATAACAATTGAGTGCAACAAGATGCCGTGGATATGTATTCGGCTTCGGCGGTGGATAAAGCGGTGGAGTTTTGTTTCTTGGATGACCAACTCACCAATGACCGGCCAATAAATTGGCAAGCCCCGGAGGTAGACTTCCGGTCAACCTTATCACCGGCCCAATCGGAATCCGAATAGCCAATGAGTTCAAAGGTTGACCCCTTTGGATACCATAGCCCGAGAGTAGGAGTGAGAACAAGGTATCTTAGAATCCGTTTGACCGCCATTAAATGGCTCTCCTTGGGAGCGGATTGAAAACGAGCACACATCCCTACACTTAGCATGATATCCGGCCTAGAGGCACAAAGGTAGAGCAAGGATCCTATCATGGAGCGGTATACCTTTATGTCCACATCCTTCTCACCGTCACATGAGCCAAGTTGCCCCTTTACGGGCATGGGTGTCTTCATTGGGCTTGCATTGGACATGTTGAATTTCTTGAGCATGTCCTTCACATACTTTTCTTGAGAGATGAAGGTGCCTTTTGCAAGTTGCCTCACTTGGAAGCCTAGGAAGAACTTCAACTCTCCCATCATGGACATCTCAAATTTCCTAGTCATCAATAGCTCAAAAGCTTTGTTATGATTGGGGTTAGTTCCACCAAAGATAATATCATCAACATATATTTGACATATAAATAGGCCAACCCCTTTAACCCGTTTGGTGGAAACGGTGGAATCGACCGTACCCATGCAAAACCCATCATGTAGTAAGAAATCCCTAAGGAACTCATACCAAGCACGTGGAGCTTGCTTGAGACCGTAGAGTGCCTTATGGAGTAAATACACGTGGTTGGGTCGGCATGGGTCTTCGAAACCCGGGGGTTGAGCCAAATATGCGGTTTCTTTTAGAGGACCATTCAAAAATGCACTTTTCACATCCATTTGATATAGTTTGAAATTGTGGAAAGATGCAAATGCAAGCAAAAGACGAATAGCTTCAAGACGGGCTACCGGCGCAAAGGTATCCTCAAAATCCATACCTTCTATTTGGGCAAACCCTTGCGCCACTAACCTTGCTTTGTTTCGTATGACAATGACATTCTCATCTTGCTTGTTCTTGAATACCCATTTGGTCCCAATGTCAACACCCGGATTTTTAAGTCCAGATGCCTGTTATGCCATACATCGCAATCCCAGGAATATTGTTGTTGCGAGACATAACAGTTGAATATCATAAGTCATCATTCATTACATATCGTAGTCTTCTTACAAATAGATCACATGATCCAATATTACAATAATAGTTGAACTATTGTTTCAACACACATCACAAATACATAGCGGAAGCGTAGTAGTAGTAGTGGACTATCTAATCCACAGGCCAACGTCTGACGTCAGAAGATTCCCTAGTTGTCGTAGACATCCTGGTTGCCGTCATCTTGATAGTTTTGCTCCTCTTCATAGTCTGGCCATTTGAATAGCCAGGGACACAGCCGTGAGTACTTTAAAGTACTCGCAAACTAAAACTAATGTAAGTACTAACAATTCTAGTAAGGGGGTGCTAAGCTCTAGTTTATTTGCATAAAGCCAATTTTAGTTCACAAGTATTTGAGAAAAGACTTATTCAAGTGCTAACTAACTCAAGTGGGAACATTAGTGTCGTTCCCACAACATGGTTGTGATTCAAAGTTCAAGTCACCAAGTCACATTTCCTTTCAACATCAATTTGAAGAATTTTGACATTGGACACTGTATGGCCTTTCCAACCGTCCGTAACCGTGGACACGGCTATTCGAATAGATTTACACTCTGCAGAGGTTGCACACTTGTGCCACAACATTTGATTCCATCCGTCGGGATTTCCCTGAATCATCGTAACACAGTACGCGGATCATCAACCATAACCTTTCACTTACAAATCCTAGTATGAGCACCTCTCCCCATGAGCTTGGCCTCCCGAGTGAAGACCAACTCGTCAACTCGGGAACCGCACAGGGCTTGGCCGTACAATTCACCTCAATTCACATCCTTTCTCAACAACGGAGGCAGCCTCGGCGTAACCCCTATGATGTGTGTTCAGAGGGAACCCATACTAAGATGCATAAACTTCCAGTTAAGCCCTACCCATAATCAGGTATTGTGGGGGTACTCAATATTGGAAAGATATCGCATTCAAACCAATATCAGTTTTATATCAAAAATCACCATCTTCTCTTGGTCATATTCACCTTCAAAAATCATTCAATGAAATGACTTCATCATTTCAAGGTGTCACACTTGTTCAAATTCATGTGCTCCCATCTAGAGTAGTCAAGTTTTAATATTTAGCACTAGCACTAATCATGAGGGGTGCTAATCTTGCTTGGCTAGTTTGAAACTCACTTTGCTACTCTAGTAACCTTCTTTAACTTTGACCAAAGTTAACTACAAAAGCAACTCTTTGAATAAACAAGTAAAAACTTGTAAGGTAGAAACTTGGGATAGGCTTATGGTAAGAAAGGTAAGAATCATGGTGCCATGCCCCAAGGGGCTTTGCACTTTGCAAGAATATTAGCTTGCTACAATATAACTTGCAATAGTCTAGCTTGCATTGGTGTTAGCTTTCCTTGGTGGTTGAGGTGCTCAAAGTGCTCTTCTTCTTCTGGGTAGAATCCTTCCTCTTCCTGGTATTCTCCGGTACTAGCGTCTATACACGAATACGAGGATACAATCACCAAACAATACTTAAGTAACCTTAATTAGCCTTAATGGCTCACTCCAAATGATCTATCATCATCACTTAACATTGCTATCTAAAATTAATCTAGGGTTTTCTTACTTAGTGTTAGGGAAACAATTTCTTCTCATTATATATGTAAATGATAGTTTCCATATAGTTTTTGAGAAATAATTTCCTCTCATTGAATCTTCTTAAGATTTAATTTCCTCAAACCATTATACATGAAATCATGTTGACATAAGTCAACCATTCATCATTATTTGAGGAATTGATTTAAATGAGGTAGAGTACCCCATACCATTTAATAATGCCTATTATGATTTAAAATCACCAAGCATTTCATTTGAGAGTATTTGACTAGGGGTCAATACTTCATATGAAAGTATTTGGGACAAGATTTAAATGAAGTGAAGCACTTCATATAATTTGCATACTAGTTTTGGATAATCTATATCTATACCTAATAATAAAGAAAATAAGGCTTCTTGTTCGTCCGTCTATTATTACCCTTAATTTTCATAGAAATTACATGTGTGCCACCGCTTAAGTCGAAATAACACGTTCTGTTCCGTCCGGCCGTAGTTTGGCCAACCGAGAACGTTATGTGGGCCTGTCTGTCCTTGGCCCGATCTAGCTAATACGTGTCTATAGGAAACTCCCAATCTAGCTACATTGTTTCCGTGTCGTACAGAAACTCAGGTTGGATTCTTGTTCTATTTCTAACCGCCGCCACAGGAGCCGGGCAGGATAGGAGTGCAGCCTTGGGTGGCCGACGCCCTGGGAGCACCATCATAATTCTCGCCGAATTTGGCTGCGAACGTGGAGGTCGGCCGCCTGCGCCGGAGACCGCCTTCTTCGAGCTCGTCCACCTGCGACCTGCGGGGCCTCAATATGGTTGGAGGAGAGGTTTGTCTCTACAGAAAAATGCGGGGCGCCGCTCGATCTGGGAGGAACCGCAGGACATGGTAGCGGCCATGGCTGACGGTGAGAGGTCAATATCGCAGTCATGACAGGCCCCACAAGCACGAAAAGAAAAGCCATGAACGGCGCTGGCTTGCCGCGTCGCTGCGAAACCCAGCCAATGCGATCCATGACGGCCACTGCGATCTCCGGACGACGCAGCCGAATAAGCGACTGGACTATATAGGCACTAACTTCAAATCAAATCAAAGATCGAGCAACACCATAGGTGGCCAGCAACGAGTGCCATGCCTACTACAAGAACCAGGTGTGGGATTAGAATCGGGCGAAGATGACGTCGGACTGCCCGGAGACGATGTTGGGCTGCTCGAGGAGGCCACGTCGTCTGTGGCTTACCATGCCCAGCAACAACGGGACACCGCCAATGGGTGCTAGAATAAGGTGGGATTGAAATCCGACGAGGGCGACGTCAGTCTACTCCAGGAGGCAATGTCGGCGGTAGCTCTCCATGGCCTGAAACAACGGACGCGCGAGACCGTTGTGGCGCCTTCCGGATGGTCTACCCCAAGGCCTTCGTGAACGAGTGAATGGTTGCCCACCGATCCATATCACACAACATCCAAAAGTTCAGCTCAGTTGCACGACTCCAACTAGGTTTATGGTGAGGTGGTCTCGGTTATGTTAGATGCAGCGATTGACGTTGTGCTTCCGTTCGCTTCTCCATGGCTCATCTCTAAAGCTGCTTTTGGTCTACTAAGTTGATCAAGATTTTACCGCTGCTCGATCTGCACAATAGCTGATCCAGTCAGGTAATAACAGGTGTGTCTTCACGTGATCAAGCGCCACGGTCGATCGAGCTCAAAGGAATCAACATGCAGCTATTCTCTATCCAATACAACGTGCTCCCGTGGTGTGTTAGCGTTGCATCCGTATGCTACAAAGTCAATCTGGAAAGCAAAGTGAGATTCATCAATTTCTAATTGCACGCATGGAGGAAACATAAGCTTGTTTGATTCTTCAGTTGTCCACCCACCGAGTCGACGAAAATCACTACTGTTGGGTTGATAATTCTGACCAGTAGAAACAGGTTCTTGGGAACAGGTTGATTGATGATTTTCTCCTGCGTGACTGCGTTTGGATCTTAGCTTGCTATTGTTTTTACCCGCCAAGTCAGATCAGATTGTATACGTAACACTTAGTTTCCAATGGATCCCAATTTATTTTAGATTGCAGATTTCGTTCTTTTCTTTTTGTAGTAAAAAGATATGGCAGATGAGATGGGTTGTGTTAATTCACAAGTTAGTAGTGGAGCCCATATATCATCTTTATTTGAGCTAACATGATATGAGTAATGCTGAATAATACCACCTCGATCCCTTGCAACGGGTCCCACCAGTACATATAGCAAAATGCGGAATCAACATATGCTTCGGCATTTTAAGAGCGGGTGACTCATCGACTCTCTCCGTAGCGAAGCACGGGCTTTGTCCTAGTATCAACTAAATAAACTAGCCATATTGTCCATTAATTAAACTAGGGCATGATCATGCAAAGTGACCACACCATTTTATTGCATAAACAATTAGTGTAAGTCAAATGTGAGCTATTCGAGTTTGAATTAACTTAATACCTATTCTGGTTGATTTTTAAAAATTATTTGAATAGAGAAAAGTCCCTGCCTTCTTCTTTTTATCACATTAATTCTACAAAAGATTTCAAAGTGGGACCAGTGGGGTTGGATAGATATTTTTGCAAGCTTTCCAACAATATAAAGTTCATCAAATTTGGTTGGGTAGATTTGAAACTATTTGAATTCTAACACAGAGTCAGTATTTGAATTTATACCAAATTTATTTAACAGGATTCAAATTTTGGGCCTGGGCGGGAAAACTAGCAGGCCGTAACGGGGAAGAGAGAGGTGGGCCGGCCCAGTAACGTTTCAACGCGCCACAGGCCAGCTGACAGTAGGACCCAGCTGTCAGCGACTTCACTCACCCGAATCGGTACGGGATGGTGCGGGCCGTTGGATTAAAAGGCGATCGCATGGTGGCGGATCGTCCTCGTCCTCGCGACGGACGGCGGGGGAAACCTAGCTACTGGCGGCAGGGTTGGGGTCCGGCGGCTTACCGGAGCTCCGACGAGGCGAGGCGGCGGTGCAGGAGGATGTTGTCGAGGGTGGCGGAGCGTTTGGTGCAAGTGGCGTCGCCGGAGGTGGTCCCAACCAATGGCGCCCAAGCTGCGGTGCTGCGGGACTCCGACGAGCAATTGAGGGTCTCCCGGCGACAATGTGGCGAGGTAAATGCTGGAGGAGGATCAGAGAGAGGAGGGAAGCAAGCGAGTGTGAAGAAATCGTCCAGGGTTGCGCTCTTTTTATAGCGGCGCGAGGTGCTGCGGGGGTGAGCTCGGGTCGACCATGGCGCGGCTGTTCCGGTGAGCGAAGGGGCAAGGTGAGGGCAGGGCTAGGTAGGTGACGTCCAGGCGAGGCTAGGGAGCTTGACGGCGCAGCAAAAGATGGTCCGTGGCTCGCAGGGGGCGTGGGAGTCCCCGCAGTTCCGTGGCGGCCGGACGGCGATGAGGTCACCGGCTATGGCGCTCGCGCGGCACGGGCGCGTGTCTAACGGGCTGATGTCGTCCAGGGGAGCGCGTGGGAGAAGGGAGCGGGCGAGAGGGGGCCTGGGTCGTCGGCGCGCGTCGACGTTTTGTCGCGCCCAGGGCGTGTCTGTCGCGCGTCTGGCGCGTTGTGGGCACGTCGGGCACGGCGCGTTCCCGGCGGAGCAGGGTTCCTCCGCGACCATAGCTAGTGCAGGCGTGTCCAGTAGGGCCAGGGCGTGCTGGGGGACAAGGTTGGCAGGGCTAGCAAGGTGAGGAGGCTAGAGTGGCATGGTGGGTGCATGCATGGCCGGCATGGCATGGTCATGCTATGCTTGGCCTCCACCTAGGGTTACTATGCAGGGTTTAGGTTGAGAGGGGGGCCAGGGGACATGTGTGAAGCAAGGGGAGACCAGAATTAAGCCAACACTATTGAGAATAGTGGTTTTGTGATTTGATGCCTATTTGAAAAGTCAAGTTTTGCCAAAATTTGGTTTGTGCACTTTGGTGCAAAAATTTGAAAAGGAAGCAAATGGATGACTTGCAATTGACCAGAGACAAAGGCAAGTGGTGGTGGAATTTTAAAAATCAAAGAGATGCAATTTTTGACAAAGTGAGATTGTTGCATTTGATAAAAAGTGTCAACTTTGGATGAGCATAGCATTTGATCTAAAAGGAATTTGGCATGGTGATATTTACAAAAAGTGTTCACCTTGATGTTGTCTTGGATGAGGTGCAAAGAGTTGACAAAGTTTAGTTTGAAAATTTTGAATGGCAAGGGCTCCAAGTGGTGATCAGACTATAATTGGTAGAATTGGCCATTATCATATGTGAGCAAGTTTTGTATTTGAAATCCATTTGAATTGTGATCTTTTGATTCCAAAAGTTGTAATAAGTGTTTAGTAACTTTATTCAACTAATGGTGAAGACCAAAATGGTCTAGGTCAAAGATTTAGAAAAATGGCATAAACCATATGTGAGGGTTTTGTGAGTTTTCAACTTTTATCCTTTTATTTTCCTTTGCTTCAACTTGACAAGAGTGAGGTTTATTTGGTGTTGGATTGAATTGGGTGAAAGGTTCAAACCATTTTGAGGCAATGGTAGTGGCTAGGTCAAGATTTGATACTTTGGCTAAGTGCCACACATGCCTCTATGCATATGTTTGAAATTATTTTGTTTCTTACTTGAATTGGTTGGTAAGTGCTTTGTTGAGTGTGTTGAGGTATTTCAATTCATCTACTCAAGGTAGACAAAGCAAAGCTCATCATTTTCAAAAAGTAGCCATAGGCTTGCATCTGCTTTTTTCTTAAATAAGATCTTTTCTTTTTATTTTTATTTTTCAAAGATTGATGACAAGAGGGATGAGATTTTTGGGTTTAGTAAGTTTTGCAAGGGTTCACCACCATTTTAGCAAAGTAAGAAAAACAGAGTTCAAAACCTCCATATTAGGGCTATAGGCCCACATATGTATTTCTCTTCTATTTTGGGTTTCTCAAAATAGATCCAAAAGATTTTGAGAAGGTTAGGGTTTAGGGTTTTTCTTACTTGATCTCTTTCTCTTTTATTTTATTTGGTTTGTGATCTCCACTTGATCTAAGGTTTTAGGGTTTATCACATAAGCATAATTACACTCATCGTGGCAAAAACAAAAGTAATAGGTATGAGCACTAAGCATAGCACTCTATTTAAGAAAAGTTTTTGTTGGTTCTCATTTTTGGAAAAAGGAAATTCATTTTCTCTTTGTTTTAAAATTTGGGGTGTTACACCCAATAACATTGATGCGATGATCTTTGGGTCTCTCAACTAGAGACCACACTTCATTACGAGTGAAACACTCCAATTCTTCTTGCATGGCAATTACCCAATCTGGATCAACCAAGGCTTCATGTACCTTGAGTGGTTCAAAACTAGACACAAAAGCATGGTGTTGACAATAAGTGATAAGTAATGCATGGTGTCTACGAGTTACCACTCCTCTTGAGATGCTACCAAGGACATGATCTACTTTCATGTCACTTGCCCTTGTAGCGGCCTTGATCTTCCGAATGGTTCCTTCATGATCAATGAATTCATCTCTTGCTAGTGCTTGATCATGAGGGACTGTTATCACCAGAATTTGACCGGATCAAGGTGGGCCGCGATTGGAGATGGGCTTGAAGAATATACATGGAAGAAATACATGAATCAGCCTTGTATACAAAGTTTGGGCTAGTTTGCCCGTGTATCTGTAACATAGTAGGATACGTGTCGGTCAGGTAGAGTTTGGGCTCGTGCCCGGTTGGGATTATTCCTACATTAGAAAGTCTACGGACTATAAATATGTATCTAGGGTTTATGAAATAAACAACAATCACGTTCACCACAAACCAATCTAGGCGCATCGCCAACTCCCTTGTCTCGAGGGCTTCTTCCGGGTAAGCATCATGCTGCCTAGATCGCATCTTGCGATCTAGGCAAGACACGTTTATTCGTTGTTCATGCGTTGCTCGTATCGAAGCCTTTTTGATGGCGAGCAACGTAGTTATCATAGATGTGTTAGGGTTAGCATTGTTCATCGTATCATATGCTCGTCGTCGTGCAACCCTTAGACGTCTAGCCGTCCTTACACCTATCTTAGGTGTAAGGGCGGCACCCCGCTTGATCATTATTTAGTAGATCCGATCCGTTATGATTGCTCCTTGTTCTTCAAGGATTAGTTTAATATCTCGCATGGTTAGGCCTTACAAACGGGTTGAAGGATCCAAGTGGCGCGTAGGGTGTAGTTTGCTAGCCCTAGACAGGATGTTCCGAGGATCAACTTCGTGTTGGTTTTTAGGCCTTGTCTAGGGTCGGCTTACGATCACCGTGCGTGGCCGCCAGTGCTCAATCACGAGTAGGATGTTCCGATTATGCGGTGAAAACCCTAAATCGTAGTAGGTCGTTTTAGCTTTATCTTGATCAAGCAGGACCACCATCTGATCGTACACCTCGTACGCATCATGGGTGGATCGGCTCCTTGAGCCGATTCACAGGACAACCTGAGAGCCGATCGAGGCTCGTATTTAATGTTTACGTGTATGCCATGCAGGAAACTAAGTGAGGCACATCCAACACCTTCCTGACCAGGTATAGGTCAGGTGGCACGCCCTTGCATCAGCATCGGACGTGCGTGCCGAGTCTTTGCGGGCCGTCGCTCGGAGGGACCAGGGCCAGCCGCAGTCCTGGGAGCCTCCCGGCTCTACAGTGTTGCCCATCGTTGCTCGCCGGTGGGTTTCTGACAGCAACACATTCTGGCACGCCCGGTGGGACCATCTTCGACATCAACCGCGTCGCCATCTACATCTCAGATGGCGGAAGGCACCCCAGTCACGTACGAGGATCCGACCGAGGAGCTCAAGAAGAAGCATGACGAGGTCAAAGCGATCCTCGAAGCCGATCTCATCGGCTCTTTTCACAGAACCCGCTCACATGGAATCAGGTGGAAAGGGTTCTCACCTGAAGGCGCGCTCGATGGAGTGGACCTGTCCGCCCCGTCGAAGAACGCACCAGGTCTCGCGTCGGGAGATTAACTTCATGGTAGCTCATTCGCTACACCGCCATTCCGAGAGCCTCGGTGAACACTTTGGAGCGTGTCGCTCCGCGCGTGATCCAGGAAATCATGAGCCATCGCATTCTCCGTCGGGACCAGCTCCGGGGACTCACCAAGGAGAGATGCCACTCCAGTCCCGTCCACCGCTGCCATTCGCGTTGGCAGCACCGCAGGTGCCGAATCCACCGGCATACGTCGTCTACAAGATCGGTGGTGACCCTAGTGACTACCAATTCTTGCATGAGGCGCCTAAGGAGATCCCTCACGGATACACGTGCACATACGTGCCGATCGCAAGAATCGATCACTCTCGAACCAGGCCGCAACATGACAGGGACTTCCGAACAGCAGGAGGAACTTCGGGAACAGTATCTTGAGAAGCGGACGTGGCTAGCTAAGTATGCCACCCCGACAAACCTCCGTAGCTCAGCTCTTGCAGTTGGCTCAGATTTGGAAAAGCAAGCATGGCTGGCTAAGTATGCCACCCCGGCAAATCTTCAGAGTTCGACTCCTGCAGCCAGCACCGCGGATCAAATCATTACAATCCTAAGAGACCAGTTCGGCATGGTGCCGAAAAGGAGGACAATCGGCTATTCCAAGCCGTACCCCAACGAGTACGAGTTGATCCCGCTACCACCCAAATATCGGCTCCCTGATTTCTCCAAGTTTAATGGATCGATGGTTCCAGCTCCATCAAGCATGTGAGCCGATATTTGGCGCAGCTGGGCACGATCTCAGCATCGGATGAGCTGCGTGTGAGGATCTTCGCACAGTCCCTCACAGATCGGCTTCGGATGGTACACATCGCTGCCACCGCATTCAATCCGGACTTGGAAGCAGCTTGGAAGAGCAGCTCCACATGCAATATCACTCGGAGGCTTCCGAGGCTGGCATTGCCGATCTAGCACAAGTACGACGAAGCGCGGAGAAACAGTTTCAGAGTACATCCAGCGCTTCAGGACCGTTAGGAACCGATGCTATTCGGCTCATGTGACTGAAAAAGAAGCAGTCGAGTTGGCGGTGGTGGGTCTCGCATCACCGATCAAGGACGTGGCCTCCCAAGCAGACTACCCTTCACTGGCGCACATGGTGCAGAAGCCGTCAGCATATGAACAGCGCCACCCGCATGTATACCAGGATAAATTCAAACGTGCGGTGGTCCTGGTTGAGGCAGATGAAGATCAAGGCTCTGCGGGAGATCAAGAGATAGCAGTAGCTGAATGGACTCGGGGGGCAAGCCCCGTGTCCTGCAAGTGGGTTAAGCCACAAGGTCCTCCAAGAGGGTTTGACTTTGATGTCACTAAGGCTAAACAAATTTTCGACCTCTTACTCAAGGAGAAGCAGCTAAAGGTACCCGAAGGCCACAAGAACCCCACGGCTCAGGAGCTGAACGGAAAGCCATACTGCAAGTGGCATAACACGTTCACCCATGCCACCAACGACTGCAGGGTGTGGCGTCAGCAGGTCCAAATGGCGATAGAACAAGGGCAGCTAATTTTCAGCCAGTACGCCATGAAGGTCGACACACACCCCTGTTGCGGTCAGAAACCCACCGGCGGGCAGCGACGGGCAACACAGTAGAGCCGGGAATCTCCCAGGACTGCGGCTGGCCCTGGTCCCTCCGAGCGACGGCCCGCAAAGCCTCGGCACGCACGTCCGATGCCGATGCAGAGGCGTGCCACCCGACCTATACCTGGTCGGGAAGGTGTTGGATGATGCCTCGCTTAGTTTCCTCGCATGGCATACACGTAAACATTAAATACGAGCCTCGATCGGCTCTCGAGTTGTCCCGTGAATCGGCTCAAGGAGCCAATCCACCCATGATACGTACGAGGTGTACGATCGGATGGTGGTCCCGCTTGATCAAGATAAAGCTAAAGCGACCTACTACGATTTAGGGTTTTCACCGCATAATCGGAACATCCTACTCGTGATTGAGCTCGGCGGCCACGCACGGTGATCGTAAACCGACCCTAGACAAGGCCTAAAAACCAACACGAGGTTGATCCTCGGAACATCCCGTCTAGGCTAGCAAACTACACCCTACGCGCCACTAGATCCTTCAACCCGTTTGTAAGGCCTAACTATGCAGTTATTAAAGTAATCCTTGAAGAACAAGGAGCAATCATAACGGATCTGATCTACTAAATAATGATCAAGCGGGTGCCGCCCTTACACCCAAGATAGGTGTAAGGGCGGCTAGATGTCTAAGGGTCGCACGACGATAGCATATGATACGAAGAACCATGCTAACCCTAAAACACCTATGATAACTACGTTGCTCGCCATCAAAAAGGCTTCAGCACGAGCAACGCATGAACGACGAATAAATATGTGCTGCCTAGATCGCAAGATGCGATCTAGGCAGCATGATGCTTACCCGGAAGAAACCCTCGAGACAGGGGAGTTGGCGATGCGCCGAGATTGGTTTGTGGTGAACGTGATTGTTGTTTATTTCATAAACCCTAGATACATATTTATAGTCCGTAGACTTTCTAATGTGGGAATAATCCCAACCGGGCACGAGCCCAAACTTCTAACTAACCGACACGTATCCTACTATATTACAGATACACGGGCAAACTAGCCCAAACTTGGTATATAAGGTCGATTCATGTATTTCTTCTATGTATATTCTTCAAGCCCATCTCCAATCGCGGCCCACCTCTGATCCGGTCAAATTCTGGTGATAACACATGCCCCCCTGTTTTGGAAATGACATTTCCAAAATCATTATGCTTTTCCTTCGTTGGGTCATGTCGTGGCGGAGCAGAACCGCCGCGAATCTTTCATCATTTCGCCGCCTCCTTGGCTTCTCTGCACGAATTGATAGTTTCGGCATCACGTCCTCGAGAACCGTCATGGCATTAAATCTCCACTACACCCCCTTTATTTATCTGTGCCAAACGGTTCGCCACTTCATCCCCCTGCTCTGTTCTGTCCACCAACACCCAAAAAACCCTCCTCCCTTGTAGCAATGTCTTCCTCTTCTTCTATCTCCTCGAGTCTCTCCATCCAATCGCCGAAGAGCAAGAGTGAAGACGACCTCCACTCCGGGGCGAACCCCACCTCCTCCGACAAGGAGGAGAAAACAGAAGAAGTAGAGGAGAAAGAGGGGGAGGATGATTCCTCCTCCTCCGTCAGGTACCCACCGAAGAAGCGCTCCCGCATGTGGGCGGACAGCCGAGGACGATGACGACGACGAGGAAGGAGAAGAAGAGGAGGAGGATGATTCCTCCTCTTCCGCCGGGTATCCGCCGGCGAAGCGCTTCCGCGCTTGGGCGGACAGCGAGGATGATGATGATGACGAGGAAGAAGAGGCTCCGGCCGAGGGCCGGCGGCAGCCGACGAGGAATTCTCCGGAAGTAGCGCCGACGGCAGCTCCGATGCCGACGATGATGCTAGCGAGGATTAGCAATGTAGGATTAGTAGTCCCCGAGCAGGTCGGCTCTTCTTTTGTTTTTCCTTTCTTGAGCAATCGACTCTCCATTGTAAAAATCCTCTCTTATTAATGAAGAAGACATTCCTCAGCCGATTCTGTCCCTTTTCACATTTCGCCGATTAAAGCAAGTCAACACCTTAAGAGCCGATGGCAGAGCATCGGCCCTTGCCATAAAACGTGAGCAGGGCCAACTCTATCGTCTTTCACATGGTGACCTGCGACCTATTTGAAGGAGCAAAACTCAGATCCCCAAATTACCGTTTGAACAGATCCAGCCCACGGCCATATGAACCTCAGGTGTCGATCGTGCAGGTTTGCAACTGCAGCGGTCCCAAGGGTAACATTGCCCAATGCCCATGCCAGCAACTCTGGTGATCTTCTTCTGCAACAACCCACCACTTCCGAAGAGGTTCATGGTGCAGGATCAGCCGACGACACTCCAATCGGCTTTCAAAAACAGAGTGCCTACCAAATCAGCTGCCCCCCGAGCCTCAGTCAAGGCGAGAACGACGGTGAAGACATACAGTTCAGACAAAGGAACCCGAATTTGAGCGAATCTGAGCAAACGTGCCACCATCGATCACCTTTTCTTTCGTTGAAAGCCGATATCAAAGGCGACGCATCAATCGGCTTAACCGAAAAAGGGTTGGAAGTCCTTGAAGAGAAGGTTCTGGCACCAAAATCGGAAGCTCTCATTGTCCATCCCCTCTAGGAAGCAGAAGGCCACCCGTGTCTTGAAGCGTAATTGTACTAGAGTCGATGGCCGTGCATCGGCTTTGCATCATGAAATTTTATTTTACGGGCCGATTTTTCTATCGGCCCCCAATGTTTCACTGCACATGTGTCGCACATGTTCACCTGATTAGGTGCCTCCCGAGCCGATTCTGCCAGGTAACTGCTGATATTGGCTCTGTGGTTAGCCAAGGCACTATATATGAACGTCGGCTCTGTTAGGACCAGTGCGGACTTCTTCCAGCTCATCAGCCAACGCAAACCCATTGCACATAAGATCGACGTTGCACCCAGGCAGAAGGTATGGTGAGGATAATTTTGGCCGATTGCTGGAATCGGCCTCCATATTGAATTGCTCAATGAAGGTTTTGCAATGTTCCTCCACAGATCCTTGGGGCCGATCACATGGATCGGAATCGCCACGTTTGTCTATAGATATTGCTCTTGCTACACAGTCAGGCCGGTGGATAAAACCAGCCTAACCCCGTCCTTTGTCACTTCGATGCGCTCGCAGTCGTCCAAATTGATGCCTGAGAGTGGCTATTGGCCTGATGTCTCCCAAACGTTCATGCCAGCCGTTGAAATTTCGGCCGAATCATCTGCGTGGACGACTTCTACTTCATCTCCATCCCACTGTATTAGGCATTGGTGCATCGTGGATGGAATGCAACAGTTGGCGTGGATCCAATCTCTCCCTAGTAGGACAGCATAAGTGCTCTTGCTGTCGACAACAAAGAACGTCGTAGGGACGGTTTTCCTTCCTACGGTCATATCCACGTTCAGAACACCTTGTGCATCAGATGCTTGGCCGTTGAAATCGCTCAGTGTCACATTGGTCTTGATCAGATCCGAGCTAGAGCGTCCCAACCGACGTAGCATGGAGTATGGCATGATATTGACTGCCGCTCCGGTGTCCACCAGCATCTTGTTGACAGGCTGCCCATTGATGTAGCCTCGCAAGTACAGGGCCTTCAAATGCCTGTAGCTTCTTTCTCGTGGCTTCTCAAAGATGACCGACCGTGGGCCGCAGTCAAGTTGTGCCACAGGTGCTTCGTCTAATCCTGGAGCACTAAACTCCGTTGGAAGGATGAACACCATGTTTGTGCCAGCCGATGTGTCATCATCGGCTTTCTTCTGTCTGGGCCGCCACTCTTTCCTTTGTGGCCGACCTTCTTCGTCCAGGGTTCGCTGAATTTTAGCTGCCAGATCAGGCCGCGCTTTCCTCAACGTGTGCAGGTATAATCTTTCGGCTTCCTCCAACCCACGCAGTCGCTGAACCCTTCGCTTTTGGGAACGGCTGAGCCCATCAGGGCACCACCTTGGCCGATGATACTTGTCTTCTTCTTCATCATCGTCCTCTAGCTCCTCGAGATCTTCCACCCGAGCGGACTCAGCGTGCTTGTTCCGAGGCGGGAGAGGCCCTAGACGTTTGAACACGGACACGTTAGCTGCATCCTTCTTCTTTTGTTTAATCGGCTCATTCCTGAATCCCAGCAGTGTCTGAAGAAGGGGCAGTCCCAGTGCCTATCCACGTCGTCTTGCTCTCTCGACTCTTCCTTGGCGTGGCGCTCATATCTCTCCTCGTCGCGATCATGCCGACGGTGTCTCCTGGCGTCCCTCACCAGACGATCTCTTTCATCATCGTCGTTGTATCGCCGGCGTTGGTCATGTTGACCCACATACTTGTTGAGGAGGTGATCAGAGAGAGGTTGCTGATATCTTACGTTCCTCACTTCTCCCTCTGTGATGTAGCGCTTGCCATCGTGACGGAGCCGATCGCGTGGAGCGGCTTCCTCTGTGTCCTTGCTATGAGAGCAGCTGCCCTCGTCTCCGTCCTTACCGCAGTGGTGCCCAGGTCCTACCATGTTGATATTGCACGAGAAATCTGGCCGGCACCCTCCATGGTAAGTGCACTCCACCATGTTAACGGCGGGGAAGGGGTGTGTGTCGACCTTCATGGCGTACTGGCTGAAAATTAGACGCCCTTGTTCTATCGCCATTTGGACCTGCTGACACCACACCCTGCAGTCGTTGGTGGCGTGGGTGAACGTGTTATGCTATTTGCAGTATGGCTTTCCGTTCAGCTCCTGCACCGTGGGGATCTTGTGGCCTTCGGGTAACTTTAGCTGCTTCTCCTTGAGTAAGAGGTCGAAAATCTGCTCAGCTTTGGTCACGTCGAAGTCAAACCCTTTTGGAGGACCTTGTGGCTTGACCCACTTACAGGACACGGGGCTTGCCCCCCGAGTCCATTCAGCCACTGCTATCTCTTGATCTCCCGTAGAGCCTTCATCTTCATCTGCCTCAACCAGGACCACCGCACGCTTGAATTTATCCTGGTAAACATCGGGGTGGCGCTGTTCATATGCTGACAGCTTCTGCACCATGTGTGCCGTTGAAGGGTAGTCTCGCTTGGGAGGCCACGTCCTTGATCGATGATGAGAGACCCACCACCGCCAACTCGATCGCTTCTTTTTCACTCACATGAACCGAATAGCATCGGTTCCTAACGGTCCCGAAGCGCTGGACGTATTCTCGCCAATGTTTCCCCGCGCTTCGTCGTACTTGTGCTAGATCGGCAATGCCGGCCTCGAAGCCTCCGAGTGATACCGCACGTGGAACCGTTCTTCCAACTCGCTTCCAAGTCCGGATTGAGTTTGGTGGCAGCGATGTGTACCACCCGAAAGCCGATCCTGTGAGGGACTGTGCGAAGAACCTCACGCGCAGCTCGTCCGATGCTGAGATCGTGCCCGCCTGTGCCAAATATCGGCTCACATGCTCGATGGAGCTGGAACCATCTGATCCATTAAACTTGGTGAAATCAGGGAGCCGATATTTGGGTGGTAGCGGGATCAACTCGTACTCGTTGGGGTACGGCTTGGAATAGCCGATTGTCCTCCTTTTCGGCATCATGCCGAACTGATCCTTCAGGATTGTACAGATTTGATCCGCGGTGATGGCTGCAGGCGTCGAACTCTGAAGATTCGCCGGGTGGCATACTTAGCCAGCCATGCTTGCTTTTCCAGCTCGAGCCAACCTGCAGGAGCTGAGCTCTGGAGGTTTGTCGGAGTGGCATACTTAGCTAGCCACGTCTGCTTCTCAAGATCTGTTCCCGAAGTTCCTCCTGCTGTTCCGGAAGTCCCTGCTGTTGCAGCCTGGTTCGAGAGTGCCCAGGTACTTTAGTCTGGCACGTATGCGCACATGTATCTGTGAGGGATCTCCTTAGGCGCCTCATGCAAGAATTGGTAGTCACTAGGGTCACCACCGATCTTGTAGACGACGTATGCCGATGAATTCGGCACCTCCGGTGCTGCCAACGCGAATGGCAGTGGTGGACGGGACTCGGAGTGGCATCTCTCCTTGGTAAGTCCCCGAGCTGGTCCCGACGGAGAATACTCGATGGCTCATGATTTCTCGGATCACGCGCGAGCGACACGCTCCAAAGTGTTCACCAGGCTCTCGGAATGGCGGTGCAGCGAATGAGCCACCATGAAGTTAATCTCTCGTCGCAGCGACCCGGTGCGTTCTTCCGACGGGGTGGACAGGTCCACTCCATCGAGTGCGCCTCAGGTGAGAACCCTTTCCACCTGATGCCATGTGAGCGGGTTCTGTGAAAAGAGCCGATGAGGTCGGCTTCGAGGACTGCTTTGATCTCGTCATGCTTCTTCTTGAGCTCCTCAGTAAGATCCTCGTACTTGACCGGAGTGCCTTCCGCCATCTCATATGTAGATGGCGATGCGGTTGATGTCGAAGATTGTCCCACCGGGCGTGCCAGAATGTGTTGCGGTCAGAAACCCACCGGCGGGCAGCGATGGGCAACACGAGAGAGCCGGGAATCTCCCGGGACCGCGGCTGGCCCTGGTCCCTCCGAGCGACGGCCCGCAAAGGCTCGGCACGCACGTCCGATGCTGATGCAAGGGCGTGCCACCTGACCTATACCTGGTCAGGAAGGTGTTGGATGATGCCTCGCTTAGTTTCCTGCATGGCATACACGTAAACATTAAATACGAGCCTCGATCGGCTCTCATGTTGTCCTGTGAATCGGCTCAAGGAGCCAATCCACCCATGATATGTACGAGGTGTACGATCGGATGGTGGTCCTGCTTGATCAAGATAAAGCTAAAGCGACCTACTACGATTTAGGGTTTTCACCGCATAATCGGAACATCCTACTCGTGATTGAGTCTGGCGGCCACGCACGGTGATCGTAAACCGACCCTAGACAAGGCCTAAAAACCAACACGAGGTTGATCCTCGGAACATCCCGTCTAGGGCTAGCAAACTACACCCTACGCGCCACTCGGATCCTTCAACCCGTTTGTAAGGCCTAACTATGCAGATATTAAACTAATCCTTGAAGAACAAGGAGCAATCATGACGGATCGGATCTACTAAATAATGATCAAGCGGGTGCCGCCCTTACACCCAAGATAGGTGTAAGGGCGGCTAGATGTCTAAGGGTCGCACGACGATAGCATATGATACGAAGAACCATGCTAACCCTAAAACACCTATGATAACTACGTTGCTCGCCATCAAAAAGGCTTCAAGCACGAGCAACGCATGAACGACGAATAAACGTGTGCCGCCTAGATCGCAAGATGCGATCTAGGCAGCATGATGCTTACCCGGAAGAAACCCTCGAGACAGGGAGTTGGCGATGCGCCGAGATTGGTTTGTGGTGAACGTGATTGTTGTTTATTTCATAAACCCTAGATACATATTTATAGTCCGTAGAATTTCTAATGTGGGAATAATCCCAACCGGGCACGAGCCCAAACTTCTAATTAACCGACACGTATCCTACTATATTACAGATACACGGGCAAACTAGCCCAAACTTGGTATATAAGGCCGATTCATGTATTTCTTCTATGTATATTCTTCAAGCCCATCTCCAATCGCGGCCCACCTCTGATCCGGTCAAATTCTGGTGATAACAACCCCTTCCCCGCCGTTAACATGGTGGAGCGCACTTACCCTGGAGGGTGCCAGCCAGTTTTCTCGTTCAACATCAACATGGTAGGACCTGGGCACCACTCTGGTAAAGACGGAGACGAGGGCAGCTGTTCTCATAACGAGGACAAGGAAGAAGTCGTTCCACGCGATCGGCTCCGACACTTCCCAAAAATACATCTATGGACAAACGTGGCGATGCCGATCCATGTGATCGGCCCCAAAGATCTATGAAGGAACATTGCAAAACCTTCATTGAGCAATCAACATGGAGGCCGATTCCAGCAATCGGCCAGAATTATCCTCACCATGCGTTCTGCCTGGGTTCAACGTCAATCTAATGGGCAATGGGTTTACGTCGGCTGATGAGCTGGAAGAAGTCAACACTGGTCCTAACAGAGCCGACGTTCACATATAGTGCCTTGGCTAACCACAGAGCCGATATCAGCAGATACCTGGCAGAATCGGCTCGGGGGGCACCTAATCAGATGAACATGTGCGACACCGGTACATGTGCGGAGAAATATTGGGGGCCGATAGAGAAATCGGCCAGCAAAAAAAAAGTGTACATGATCAGTACATGCAAATCATAGCCGATGCACAGACATCGACTTCAGAATGTAAAAACAAAAAAAGGGAGCCGATGCACGGCCGTCGACTTTAGACAAGTTCAGCAAAACATTCATCAGTTTGCACAAAGAGGCTCTACTGAAGAAAAGCGTTGAGGGCGTGAAGGGCATCGGCACGGATTCGATCCACCTCGGCGATCTCAGCCTCGTCGTCCTCGTCCCTGCCCGTCACCAGCTGACTGCTCAGGGCACGAATTTCAGCCAGATCGGTCTTCAGATCGGCTGTGAGTCCTTTTGCTTCCTCCTGAGAGCGAGCAATGAGGGTTTCCTTGTCTTGGATAAGTTGTTTGGTCTCCCTGACCCTCTTTTCCGCATCCTCCGAGTTCCTTGCGCAAGATCTCGAGTTCTGCACTATTGGTAGAAGTGTCGGTTTTGGCGTCTAAAGCGGCCTTCTTCTCGTTGAGCCGTTGGCATTTGTCTGCAATGTCGGCTCTCAACGGAAGCTGGGCGCGGCGAAGAGTAATTCTTTGACGAGCCGACTGCACCCTTGACCTGAAAACCGACAAAGTCATAGCTGGCCAAAGCTTAACCTGCAGCGTCACCGGGAGATGGGGCTGGATGTCTTCGAGGATGCCCTTGACTGCCTCGGGGTTTTCGACCAGGGTTTCGACCGAGGAGGAGAGCAAAACCTTGAGACGCTGGAGCGGGCCATGGACCGTGCTAGGGCTTGGCTCTTCACCTGCTTTGGAAGTAGCTGGCTCGATGGAGTCGGGATCGAACGTCAGCAAGCTTGAAAGATCACAACCCTGACAGACGGACAAGAGCAGGATGAGCGTACAACAAAGGAAAAGGGTAGGCCCGAGAGAGTGGAGCGTACCTCTCCCAAAGAAGGAAGGGCAGCCGATGTTGTGACAATCGGCTTTTCGGTGGACTGGGCCAGGTTAGCCACTTGGTCAGCCACGCTCGGCGAGGTGGTTAGGCCGAGCGTGGCGGATGGCATCGGTACCTCTTCAACGTCCCCGCTAGAGGTCCCATTAGCCTGCAAAAGAAATGGTGAGCCGATCCAATTAGCAACGGGACGGTATGGAATATGAGCTGTTGAGGTAATTACATTTGAAACTTCCTGGCTCGGCGAGGAAACTCGTGGGCCTTTGCGGGCCCTTTTGACGCATCGACGCTTCACGCGTGACCCCGTTTTGATCGGAGCTTGGAGATCAGTAGGCTCGGGAGTCGACCTTTTCCTAGAAGCCGACGCTGGCGAGTCCGTTTGGCTCTGTGTGGTGGACCTCTCAGAATCGCCCGGGGTAGAGTCCCTTGGGCTGGACTGTGCTTCCTCACTGGAGTTCTCTTCAGTGGAAGTCTGAAAGGAGAAGTACAACCATGTTACAAGCGACTAGCGAAGACAGATGAATTTGGTCGAGGCACGAGTCAGCTTACATGCAAGCTTGCTTGGACGGGGGCTTTGCGCTTCAGGGTTTTTCTGGCGGCTACTTTCCTCACTGCCTTCCTCGCCTGGGTTGAGGCTCGGGGGGCAACTGACCCCGAGGATGCTTTACTCTTTGGAGCCGATTTCGGAGAAATCGGCTGGCTCTGCATTATGACCTTCTTCAAGGGCGGTGAGCTCTGACAGAAGAGAACCACCGGGGCTGGTGGAAGGAACTTGAAGGGGGAGCCATCGGCTTGCGTGGGCTCTGGGCCATCCTATCGCTGCCAAGAAATAGAGTCAGGTTACGGACAATCATCATAAGCCATGGCAAGTAATTTATGTGAAATGGTACCTGGTGTGCCGGGACGTCATAGTCGGCATCGAGTTGCTTCAGCAATGGTCCTAGAGCTCTTCTGAAGGCGTGGGTCTTCCACATGGACCACCAAGTCTCGAAACCGTCGGTAGTGGTGGTGAAGCAGAGATTATGAGGAATTGGAATGGCCAGAGCATCAAAGAAGGTATAGCACCTTTGGCCAGTGAGAATGTCAGGCAGTTCAGCTCGCTTGTCGTCGGGTGGTGGAGGAAGAAATGTGGAGGCACTTGCCCGAGACCAAGCTGCCGGGCTACTACTACCGGTTGGTAAGACTCATAACCAGGCTTGATGATCCTGTTTGAGGTACTCATACCAACTGGGAGAAAGCAAGGACGGATCATGATAGAGTACAAGTGCCGGGTGCTGGCATCATCGGCAAGGCTGTCTAATCGGAAAGAGACTGGGTTCTCGAAGTTTTCCGATTCAGTATAGGGAAAGAATAGGGGGTTGTCCAGGCCTTGGAAGAAAATCTTGAACCACTCTGCTGCTTCCTTGGGGATCAATCTGCTGCCTGGGAGACTATACAGAGCTTGACCATAGCTAGTGCATCGAATATCCTTCCCATTTGCATCTGGGAAGGTGCAGGTGGCCAAAGACGGGAAGTTTGGGATCTGGTTTTGGAAGTACAGCTGAGCCCATAACTGAATAAACCACCAGGGGCCTCCTGTTTTAACTGTCTTTTGGGAGAACAGTTTGACGGACATCAGTTGAAGAGATCAATAGACCTCTCCAAGGAGCATCTTTCCGAGGGCAAGTTGAGTACCTTTGGCGAGCTCGTAAGCCAGGGAAAGGTAATTCTTGGTTGGGGCAAGTGAAGGGCCACAGAATATGAAGTGTTCCAGCCAGAAGTTCAGGAAGGCTGTGTGCTCTCTTTCTGTTACAGGGCCTTTGGTTTTCATATAACGCCTGAGGTAGGCGCCCCAACTTGTACACTCTGTTTTAGAGGAAAGGGTGAAAGGGACCTTTGGCAATTTAAAGGCAGAGGGGCTTGGGGATGCAATGTCCAGGCCTGTGATCATGGCCACGTCCAGCAGAGTTGGTGTCATGGGGCCATGGCCGAACATGAAGCAGTTCAGTGCATCAGACCAAAAGTAGCCGATGGTTTTCAGGATGTTCTCGTTCTTTTCAAGAGGAGATAGTGATAATGATAAGGCATCGGCTATCCCTATCGCGTCCCAGGTAGCATAGTGTGTTTTAGACACTCTACTGTACCATGCCACCCAACCTTCGGGAGGATTAGGCCAGGCTCGCAGGCAGTCGGCCCAGAAGTCGGATCTAAATTCCGATTCACGAAGGGGATCCTATTGGCCTCGCATGAGATTAGGTGAGCGGGACTCTCGGAAGAACGGGGGCCAAGACACATAGAGTTTGGGAGAGAAGGGTGCGGCAGCAGGATGCCTGAAACCTAAAATTGATAATGGAATATGACATTAATTCAGGTGTTTGCTGTTTACTCCTAACATTGATTCGAATGGCGAGGAGGCTGTTGGGGATTACCTTCAGACCGGAGATCATGGCGTTGGCGTTGGATGATTCCGCCATTTGATGCGCTGAGGAATTGGGATGGCGCGGCTGAGATCTGAGATTCGTGGAGCTGCTCGGGCGGCGATTTGGGGATCTGAGTTTGCTTTCTCAGACGGAGGGCGCAGATTACCGTTTGGAGGAGCAATTAGGATTGGCCTTACTCGTGTTTTATCGTAGAGGCTGATGTGATGTCATCGGCTCTTTCGGGGGGTGTTTGACTTTGACTATTGGTAAAATTAAATGGAAGCACTCTTTCATTAATCAGAGGGGTTTTTGAGATTGGTGATGAAATCAGGGAGGCAAGATGCCACGACATGACCCGACGAAGGAAAAGCATAATGATTTTGGAATTGTCATTTCCAAAACCAGGGGGCATGTGTTATCACCAGAATTTGACCGGATCAAGGTGGGCCGCGATTGGAGATGGGCTTGAAGAATATACATGGAAGAAATACATGAATCGGCCTTGTATACAAAGTTTGGGCTAGTTTGCCCGTGTATCTGTAACATAGTAGGATACGTGTCGGTCAGATAGAGTTTGGGCTCGTGCCCGGTTGGGATTATTCCCACATTAGAAAGTCTACGGACTATAAATATGTATCTAGGGTTTATGAAATAAACAACAATCACGTTCACCACAAACCAATCTAGGCGCATCGCCAACTCCCTTGTCTCGAGGGTTTCTTCCGGGTAAGCATCATGCCGCCTAGATCGCATCTTGCGATCTAGGCGAGACACGTTTATTCGTTGTTCATGCGTTGCTCGTACTGAAGCCTTTTTGATGGCGAGCCACGTAGTTATCATAGATGTGTTAGGGTTAGCATTGTTCATCGTATCATATGCTGTCGTCGTGCAACCCTTAGACGTCTAGCCGTCCTTACACCTATCTTAGGTGTAACGGCGGCACCCCGCTTGATCATTATTTAGTAGATCCGATCCGTTATGATTGCTCCTTGTTCTTCAAGGATTAGTTTAATATCTCGCATGGTTAGGCCTTACAAACGGGTTGAAGGATCCAATGGGCGCGTAGGGTGTAGTTTGCTAGCCCTAGACAGGATGTTCCGAGGATCAACTTCGTGTTGGTTTTTAGGCCTTGTCTAGGGTCGGTTTACGATCACCATGCGTGACCGCCAGGCTCAATCACGAGTAGGATGTTCCGATTATGCGGTGAAAACCCTAAATCGTAGTAGGTCGTTTTAGCTTTATCTTGATCAAGCAGGACCACCATCTGATCGTACACCTCGTACGCATCATGGGTGGATCGGCTCCTTGAGCCGATTCACAGGACAACCTGAGAGCCGATCGAGGATCGTATTTAATGTTTACGTGTATGCCATGCAGAAACTAAGCGAGGCACATCCAACACCTTCCTGACCAGGTATAGGTCAGGTGGCACGCCCTTGCATCAGCATCGGACGTGCGTGCCAAGTCTTTGCGGGCCGTCGCTCGGAGGGACCAGGGCCAGCCGCAGTCCTGGGAGCCTCCCGGCTCTACAGTGTTGCCCGTCGCTGCTCGCCGGTGGGTTTCTGACCGCAACAGGGACCACTTGAGCTTGAACATGAGTTGAGGATGTTTCTTGATCATCATCATGGCCTTGCTCCGTGGGATGAGGACTTTCTTCTTGTTCTTTGGAATGTGACTCATCTTGAGTGGAGGATGGTTCTTGAGTTGCACTTGATGGTTCGGCTTGAGTTGAGCTAGGATCCACTTGAGCCGTGCTTGATACTTCTATTCCATCATCTTGATCATCACTATGAATTTCCATGGGCCGAATGTGTCCAATGCCCATATGCTTGATGGCACTAGATGGATCATCATCATTTCTTGCAACACATGGATCAAATTGCTCCACTTGGGAGCCATTATCCTCCAAGAACTCCACGTCACAAGATACTTCAATAGTCCAGGTGGACCGGTTGTAGTACCTATAGGCGTGAGAGTTCTCCGCATAACCAACAAATATGCCCTCTATGGTTCTAGTTTCATATTTACCGAGCTTTCCTTTGTTGGTCTTAACAAGGCATTTGCATCCAAAGACACGAATGTACATGACATTAGGCTTGTTACCGGTAAGAAGCTCGTATGGAGTTTGGTTGTGGAGGGGACGGAGGAAGAGCCGGTTGGAGTAGTGGACGGCCGTAGAGATGGCTTCTCCCCAAAAGTTGTGGGGTGAGTTGAATTCACTCAACATGGTTCTTGCCATCTCAATGATAGTCCGGTTCTTCCTTTCAACAACACCATTTTGTTGAGGGGTGTATGGCGCCGAAAACTCATGCTTGATGCCCTCATCATCGACAAACTCTCGCATGGTGTAGTTCTTGAACTCGGTGCCATTGTCGGTTCTTATCGCCTTGATCTCGGATTCATACATACATTGACCTTTCTTGGCGAAGACAATGAATTCCCTATGGGTCTCGTCCTTAGACTTAAGGAGAAAGACCCAAGAGTATCTTGAGTAATCATCAACAATGACGAGTCCATACTTGCTCCCACCAAGAGTATCATAATGTGATGGCCCAAAGAGATCCAAATGAAGGAGCTCCAAAGGCCTAGATGTGGTGACGATACTCTTGATAGGATGTCTCTTCTTGAGTTGCTTTCCGGCTACACATGCACTCGCAAACACGATCTTTCTCAAAAGAAATGCCGGTTAGTCCCACAATGTGTTCACCCTTTAGGAGTTGTTTGAGATTCCTCATGTTGACATGACCAAGGCGGCGATGCCACAACCAACCTTCGTCATGCTTGGTCGCCATTAGACATGTGGAGTGAGAGGAGCTCTCTTTCGAGAGGTCAACCACGTAAAGGTTGTTCTCCACATATCCAACGAGGACCAATTTGAGATTGTCACTCCTAAAGACTTTCACACAATAATTAGTAAAATATGAATTGTAACCGGCATCGGCAAGATGATATATAGAAAGTAAGTTATAGCCAAGGGATTCAACAAGCATAACCGTCTCAAGGCACAAGTCCTTAGAGATTGCTACCTTGCCATACCCAAGTACCTTTCCCTTTGAGTTATCACCAAAGGTAATGCTTGACTTCTTGTTCATATCTTCAATGAATTGATCAAGCACACCTCTTCCTCCGGTCATATGATTGGTGCATCCACTATCAAACACCTATTTTGGACCACCGGAGGAATACCCCTACAAAATCAAGTAGAGGATTTAGGAACCCATCGATTAATGGGTTCCTTTGCAATTGCAACAATATCTTTTGGTACCCAAATTGAGTACTCTCTATAAGCATAGCCATTAGGAGGGCCAACATAGTTAGCATAGACATCACCATAATAATCAACAAATAATGCATAGTGATCGTTTGGCCTCGTGCGGTCACCACTAGTGGCTTTGCCCTTTGAGGCTTTGCCATTATTAGTGACCTTCTTGTTCTTATCTTGAGCGGGTTTCTCCTTGTTGTAGTTCTTCTTCTTGTGAGACTTGGGAACATATCCAAATCCAAACTTTTGATTGTTTGACCTTTGCTTACTCAAGAGGTCATCCAGTCCCATCTTGTTCTTGGCGGTGGTGAACTTTGCAAGTTCCTTTGTTAACCTAACATTTTCCTCAAGAATAGATGCTTGCTCACAAGAGGATTCATTAGGATGATAGTCGAGACCATATTTAGTCACCAAGGATTCAAGATATGCATTGGTCTCAACATGCAAAGAGAGTTCCTCTTGTAAACGAACATGTTCCTCAACAAGCTTAGCATGCTCACTAGTAAAAGAGGTAGGGGAACTAGCATGCTTTTCAACAACCAATGGGATCCTTCATTGATTCAAGTGCTTTTGTGTAGGTTTCTTGGAGTAGGTCATGGTTCTCTCCAAGTTTCTTGAGCTCATCCTTAACAAGCTTGTTAGCTCTTTCAAGGTGGTCAAGATCCCTAGTGAGAGAAGCATGAGCAACTTCAAGTTCCTCCTTTGAGGTATGGAGCACTTGAGTCAAAGATTGAGCCCTATCAATAGTTTCTAGGTCCTTAACTTTATCTAGTTCATAAGTTTCAATTTGTTGCTTAAGACCTTGAGATATGCACCTTTCGGTTTTTAGCTCTTGTCTTAGGAGATTGAATCTCCGTTCCTTCTCATTTAAATGATATTCTAATTCCTCAATGGACTCATCCTTTTCCTTGAGTGAGTCCATCAAGAAATAAAACTTGACAAGAGCTTCACCACGAAGGGTGCATCTAACATTATAGAGTTCCTTAAGCACAATTAATTCTTCTTGATTTTCGTTTTCATCATCAAGAACACTAGATAGGGAAGGTGGAGGTTCCATTACCTTGGTTTCCCTTGCCATAAGACAAGAGCCAACGATTGTATAGGAGGGAGAGTCATCGGAGTCATCATCTTGAGTTGTTCTTGCCATGAAGGAAGAACCAACATCATTCTCCGTGGAGTAGTCCTTGGAGTAGTCATATGTGAAGAGTGACCCGGGCTTAGAAAAAGCCAAGCCGGCCACCCCGGCCTCCTTCTCCTCATCTTCCTCTTCGTCATCGGACAAGTACTCGGCCCCAACAAAGGCTCTTCCCTTGTTCTTCTTGTATCGATCGTTGATTGGGTTTGGCTTCAATCTTGGCTTGACCCCTTTGATGAATCTTGGCTTGTCTACCCTTTTCTCATAAGGGCACTCATTTGCAAAGTGGCTATCTTCATCACAATTGTAGCAAGTTCTCTTCTTCTTCTTGTCATTGAGGAGCATTGGGAACTTTGCCTTGTATTTCTTGGCAAAGAAAGCAAAGTCGGTAGCAATGTCACTAGTTGAAGTCATCTCTTCTTCTTCTTAAATTTCATAGTCTTCTTTGCTTCCATGATCGGCCCTAGCTTTGAGAGCAAGGTTGTGTGACCCTTCATGGTTGTGCGAGGCTTCATCAACACGGTTCATTGCCATGAGCCTCTTTCCCGCTTTGGCCATGTTTTCATTGGCGGCCACATAGGAGACGAGATCATCGGAGTTGAGATCGGCACTCTTGGTCATGATTTGCAAGTTGAGTGCAAGGTTGGTGTCTTCTTGCTTGACGGCAATCATAGCAATGACCTTGGACTTTATGAATGCTTCATTAATCTCGAAGCCATCATTGTACTTCTCAACACCAAGTCCCTTGACTCTTACTCTAAGAGCACCAAGCCTAGCATAGGCATCGGCCACGGATTCTCCATCTCGAATCATGAACTGGTGAGCCTCTTGCTTTGCGGTCTCATAAAGAGCTGATTGGATCAAATCGGTTCCCTCTTGGAGTACTACGATTCGATCCCACAACTCTTTAGCGGAGTCGATGTCATTGACTTGATCAAGAAGCTTGCGGTTGATGCCACTTCTAATCTTGTCACGTGCGGAGGCATTGAGTTGACGGTTGTAGAACTCGGTGGAGGACAACCGAATGGGATCTTGTGGCTCCCGATATCCATGAACAATGATCTCCCATAACTCCACACCTGCAGCTGCGAATATGAGATTCCATAGAAGATTTCCAAAAAGGAAAGTGAGTTCCATCAAAATGGGGAACATTCCCACTATGGTTTATATGAGGCATGGGTGAAGTGTTTTTGGGATAGTCGTGATTAACTTCATGGAAATTCCCTAGAGAGGCCGAAGCCGTACTAGGAGGAGGTCCACTAGTTAATTTCTTAAGCATGGAAGACATTTCTGTCATTTTGTTTTGTAGCTCATCCTCCTTTTTCTTCTTCTCGGCATCATATGCCAAGAGTCTAGATTTCATCTCTTTAACCGAAAGGTTAGAGTCGTCATCTAGACCCTCGAAGAATTTATCCATCTCACTCTTAAGGCGGTGAAGCCCTTAATAAGAGTCCAGGCTCTGATACCAATTGAAAGTATAGAGATGGTAAACCTAGAGGGGGTGAATAGGTTTCTACAAGTTTTAATTCTTTCTTTGCAATATTAGGCTTTGCGGAATATAAAGGTGAGCCTAATGCAAACTAGGTGAAGCAACCTATATGAGGATACAACTAACTCGAGCACGAAGGCTCTCACAGGCAGTTAAATCAGAAGTAAGGAGTTCGGTTAGAGATAACCGATAACACGCGGAGACGAGGATGTATTCCCGTGTTCCCTTGCTTTGCAACAAGGTACGTCACGTTTGGAGGGGTGGAGGTCCCACGAAGGATTCCCCACGCCACGAAGGCTCACCCTATTCTCCGGAGCCTATCCCACGAAGGAATAGCTCACTCACTTGTGGTAGACTTTGAGGTAGCCTCCAAACCTTCACAATCTTGCCCGGAGCAAATCCACGGCCCGGATGCTTCCGGACTCCTCTTGCCCACCTAGGGTTTCCAAGGAACCCTAGGAAGCAAGCTTCTTGATGAATACAAGGGGGAATGAGATTTGGCTTGGTAGAACAGTAGATCGGGTCCTCCTCTAACGATTCCCCGGAGGGATTTGAGTTTGGGTGGAGGAGGAGGTAGATCTGAGGCTTTTGGTGTTTCTAGCAATGGAGTAAGAGAGAGAGAGCTCAAGAACAGCTTGTAGTGTAGTGCCTAACTGTTCAGAGGTAGGAGAAGGCCTATTTATAGTGTTCTTCGAAATATGGCCGTTGGTAACTTGCCACCTCAACTTTTCTCTCGACAAACCCGGTTGACCGGACCACATACCGGACTGCCCGGTGGTGAGGCCGGTCGGACCGGGCCAGTGACCGGATGCCCTTTGTGTCATCCTGGAGCTCCTCCGGTTGGCGCCCGGTTGGCGCCCGGTTGGCGCCCGGTTGGCGACCGGTCGACAGGGCCGCACGCCGGACGCTCCGGTTGGTAGGCCGGTTGACCGGTCGGCAACCAGATATGTTGGTTCCTCGTATGGAGCCCGGTTGGCGGCCGGTCGACCGGGACGTGCGCCGGACTCGCCCCGGTTGGCGACCGGTTGGCCGGGCAAGACGCTGGACCGGGCTGGCTCCGTAGTCCGGTTGGACCGGGCTGCAGACCGGATTTCTGTTGTAGACCCCTTTTTGATTGTTGTTGGAGTGGGGGGTCTCCTTTAGCCTTCTTGTTCCTTTGATACACCATTTATGTCTCTTTGCCTAATACCTAAGATTATCCTTATAAACATATTAGGCCAAATACTCTAGCACGGTGTCATTGTTACCAAAATAATGGATAAGGGTAAAATACCCTTACAACATAGTCATCTCAACATAGAGATTTAAGCATATAAGTACATGACCATACATGAATTACTTAAAGTAGCAAATGCTTCTTGGAATGAAGAAACAACCAAATAAGCACAAGCCAAATAAGAAGCAAATAAAAATGTCAAGCATGGCTTGTGCAACCAAGGAACCCCGTGATCCTAGACTCTACTCTCTTCTCCCCCTTTGGCATCGGAACACCAAAAAGGCAAAGAAAAAAGTAGGGATGCTAGCGCTCCCATCAATAGAACTCGGTCCCGGCGGGTGGAGAGCTGCCATCACCATCCTCATCATCATGATCATCCTCTTCATCATCCTCTTCATCATACTGGTCCTCGTCTTCATCATCATTGTTTCTATGTCCAGAAGTATCAAGATCCTGAGCATACCGAGGAGGAAAACCACCAAAAGTGTACATGTAGGGATCAAAGTTCTGGAACATCTCATCAGTAATGGGAGGCATCTCCCAGTTAGGTGCATGCACAAGCTCCAACTCAGGGCCAGGAGGAGGAACATGGGCATTCCTTGCAGCCATGAACTCATTTTGGCGCCTCCTTGTCTCCTGGTTCAAAGCAAGACTTTGATGTGCAACATCATTGGTATTTTTGCACATCTGCCACAAGCTAGAGAAGAACCGTGAGACACCATGCTGTGGGCGCCTAGAGTAGCTGGAGCTAGCAGGGTCATGGCTTTCCTTGGACCGGCGCTCAGAAGGCATCATTTCAGGGATGTCCGGTCTATCACCTTGGATAGGTACCTTGAAGGCTTCCATCTTGACCCGTTGATCTTGCGTATTGTGAGGTGTTGGCACAACCTTGTTGATGAGCAGCTGAATGTACTGAGCATAGTTTGGAGTCATCCTTTCGCGAACAGAGCGCCTCAGTTCACAGTAGAGGAGGTCACAGCCATCAATGGTCTTCTGACGCGGACTTGCTAATGAGATTCTCACGGAATAGCTTGGCAAGTAGAAGGTAGGAGTAGTACATGCCGGAGATAGTGGGAGGGCCAGCTATGGGTTCTGGAGGATAGCAGAAGGAAATGTCCCCTTTTGTGAACTTGTTCTGAGAGTATATCTTGAAACCACGACCACCACCAAACCCCATGGCTTCACATAACTCAAGATAGTTGCAAGAATATTTTGCTTGTCCAGTCATCCAAGTCATAGTGCGAGCTGCATCATCATGGAAAAACACAGTGCAGTGAAATTGCCTCACAAGGATTGGACAATAGCACCCATCAGTAGGCGTGAAGCACATGAGATCAAATAGCCCCATCCGCTTCAAGGTAGTAACCACAAAGCGATACTTGGTGGCTTCATGCATTGTAAGAACATCCTTGATGGCCTTGGGCATCACAATAGTCCCATTCTTCATGCACTCTGGGACGTTGTAGTACTCATCCCACAACACTTGTTGTGTCTTGGTCCAGAAAAACTTATCTCCATGAGTGTAAGTGGGTTCCACAAAGCGATATGGGTTTTCATCACGAAGTCTTCTCCATGCCCCAACATGTACTGTGCCAACATTAAATGTTGGTAGTTTCTCAATAAGGTCATCCTCCTGGGCTGCCTGTTTGTCTTTCCTCTTAGGGGCAACTGTCTTGGTTCTTCCCTGAGTGGAGCTGCCAGTGCCAGTAGTCTGAGGTGCTTTAGGGGGCACGCGGCCGCTAGAACGTCGTCCTGGAGGCACCGTAGGCCTTCCTCGCTTGGCAAGATTGCCACGATCATCACCACTCCAATCATCTGTGAATGAGCAAATAGAGCGAGGATAGCAGTGGGGTAAGTGTACATGTCATCAGTAAATAGGGAGGCCAAAAGCATAGTATATATTCAAGTGTTTTGATGAAATTGTGCGAAAAACTGGGCAATCCGGCGTATGGTCCGGTCAAATCGGACGAGAGACCGGGCGGGCCGGTCAGCCATCCGGTCGACCGGGCCACGCGCCGGACCGGCCGGTTGACCGGGCCATGGACCGGGTCATGTGGATTTGTTAGGTTTGCCCAGAAATTCAACCAAAAAATCATGCAAAAACTCATAAACTTGAACATATACTATAGCATTGTAGAGTGAAACATGTGCATAGTGGTGAAAGACACTCTAAGGGCATGAGGACTTACGAACCCTAACCCTAATTTTTCTCAAATTTCCCAAGGATGTGCAATGTGAGAGGAAAAAACGAGAGGGAGAGGGAATGGAAGAGGGATTTACCCGAAGACATGGTCATGTTTGCTCAAGAAAACAAAGAGAACACCTAGAGAGGGCTTGAGGACCAAATCCCCAAGATCTCCAAATGTGGCTTGAGAGGCACCAAATCCTTTGGTGGAGATGCTTGAGAGATCCCGATCTATGATTGGGTGAAGTTTGAGGGGATTCTAGTGGTGGGAAGGCCCTAGGATGAGGTGGAGATGACAGAGGCGGCGCCCATGGTGTATGTGGAGGAGGGGGAAGTGAGGAAGAAGATCCCCAAAGGGTAACCCCCTCCCCACTTAACCAGCCGCGCGACAGGCGCACAACCCGGTCGACCGGGTTTCTGACCGGGCGGCCCGGCGCACAGGCCGGTCCGACCGGATGGGTGACCGACCACCCCATTTTGCCTCGTTTTTGCCCCTAATCTTTGTGCAGTTGTGCGTGTATGCTCAGACGATGATATGTACATATAGATAGATAGATGTATGATGAGATGAGCATAGACATGGGGTAGGAAACACAAGGTTTTCTAGGCATACCCATTGGAGTGAAATCCAAACAAGATGTAAATAGCAACAATGGGCATGATTCGAAATATATCAAGAGTCATAAATTATTTTGAAATGGTTTTGCAATAAGATCATTTAGCCTTATATAGTGAAATCAATTTGCAATTGAGGCTTAATGAGGGGCGGGGGATTACTCCCCCTATGTGAAAGCGCAAATGTCATGAGACTTCGAAGAGACATGCTTGGGTCCATATAATGACATTGGGTCTATTTATGTTGCACACATAGGTATGCATCATACCAAGACATGGTAAGATGACTATCCCCATATGTGTTGTGCCTCTAAGCTAGATAGCAAGATAAATGCAAGAATATAGTGCAATAAGTTATTCAATCTAAGTTTTTAGGATCAAGAATACCAAGTTCTCCTCTCAAGTTAACAAACCGGGCTTCATCCAAAGGCTTAGTGAAAATATCCGCCAATTGGTATGTTGTCCCCACATGAGTGAGATCAATGTCCCCATTGGCAACATGGTCACGTAGGAAGTGATGGCGAATGTCAATGTGTTTGGTGCGACAATGTTGAACCGGGTTATTGGCGATCTTTATTGCACTTTCATTGTCACATAGAAGAGGCACCATACCAAGAGACACACCATAGTCTTTCAAGGTTTGCTTCATCCATAACAATTGAGTGCAACAAGATGCCGCAGATATATATTCGGCTTCGGCGGTGGATAAATCGGTGGAGTTTTGTTTCTTGGATGACCAACTCACCAATGACCGGCCAATAAATTGGCAAGCCCCGGAGGTATACTTCCGGTCAACCTTATCACCGGCCCAATCGGAATCCGAGTAGCCAATGAGTTCAAAGGTTGACCCCTTTGCATACCATAGCCCGAGAGTAGGAGTGAGAACAAGGTATCTTAGAATCCGTTTGACCGCCATCAAATGGCTCTCCTTAGGAGCAGATTGAAAACGAGCACACATCCCTACACTTAGCATGATATCCGGCCTAGAGGCACAAAGGTAGAGCAAGGATCCTATCATGGAGCGGTATACCTTTATATCCACATCCTTCTCACCGTCACATGAGCCAAGTTGCCCCTTTACGGGCATGGGTGTCTTCATTGGACTTGCATTGGTCATGTTGAACTTCTTGAGCATGTCCTTCACATACTTTTCTTGAGAGATGAAGGTGCATTTTGCAAGTTTCCTCACTTGGAAGCCTAGGAAGAACTTCAACTCTCCCATCATGGACATCTCAAATTTCCTAGTCATCAATAACTCAAAAGCTTTGTTATGATTGGGGTTAGTTCCACCAAAGATAATATCATCAACATATATTTGACATATAAATAGGCCACCCCCTTTAACCCGTTTGGTGAAAAGGGTGGAATCGACCGTACCCATGCAAAACCCATCATGTAGTAAGAAATCCCTAAGGAACTCATATCAAGCACATGGAGCTTGCTTGAGACCGTAGAGTGCCTTATGGAGTAAATACACGTGGTTGGGTCGGCGTGGGTCTTCGAAACCCGGGGGTTGAGCCACATATGCGGTTTCTTTTGGGGGACCATTCAAAATGCACTTTTCACATCCATTTGATATAGTTTGAAATTGTGGAAAGATGCAAATGCAAGCAAAAGACGAATAGCTTCAAGACGGGCTACCGGCGCAAAGGTATCCTCAAAATCCATACCTTCTATTTGGGCGAACCCTTGCGCCACTAACCTTGCTTTGTTTCATATGACAATGCCATTCTCATCTTGCTTGTTCTTGAATACCCATTTGGTCCCAATAACATTGATGCGATGGTCCTTGGGTCTCTCAACTAGAGACCATACTTCATTACGAGTGAAACACTCCAATTCTTCTTGCATGGCAATTACCCAATCCGGATCAACCAAGGCTTCATGTACCTTGAGCGGTTCAAAACTAGACACAAAAGCATGGTGTTGACAATAAGTGATAAGTAATGCATGGTGTCTACGAGTTACCACTCCTTTTGAGATGCTACCAAGGACTTGATCTACTTTCATGTCACTTGCCCTTGTAGCGGCCTTGATCTTCCGAATGGTTCCTTCATGATCGATGAACTCATCTCTTGCTAGTACTTGATCATGAGGGACCACTTGAGCTTGATCATGAGTTGAGGACGTCTCTTGATCATCATCATGGTCTTGCTCAGTGGGATGAGGACTTTCTTCTTGTTCTTCGGAATGTGACTCATCTTGAGTGGAGGATGGTTCTTGAGTTGCACTTGATGGTTCGGCTTGAGTTGAGCTAGGCTCCACTTGAGCCGTGCTTGATACTTCTACTCCATCACTTTGATCATCAGTAACTTCTGTGGGCCGGTGATGGCGTTTATTTCACACGTTCGTTGGGAACCCCAAGAGGAAGGTATGATGCGCACAGCAGCAAGTTTTCCCTCAGAAAGAAACCAATGTTTATCGAACCAGGAGGAGCCAAGAAGCACGTTGAAGGTTGATGGCGGCGGGATGTAGTGCGGCGCAACACCAGGGATTCCGGCGCCAACGTGGAACCTGCACAACACAACCAAAGTACTTTGCCCCAACGAAACAGTGAGGTTGTCAATCTCACCGGCTTGCTGTAACAAAGGATTAACCGTATTGTGTGGAAGATGATTGTTTACAGAGAAAACAGTAAAAACAAGTATTGCAGCAGATTTGTATTTCAGTATAAAAGAATGGACCGGGGTCCACAGCTCACTAGAGGTGTCTCTCCCATAAGATAAAAGCATGTTGGGTGAACAAATTACAGTCGGGCAATTGACAAATAGAGAGGGCATAACAATGCACATACATGTCATGATAAATATAGTGAGATTTAATTGGGCATTACGACAAAGTACATAGACCGCCATCCAGCCTGCATCTATGCCTAAAAAGTCCACCTTCAGGTTATCGTCCGAACCCCTTCAAGTATTAAGTTGCTAACAACAGACAATTGCATTAAGTATTGCGCGTAATGTAATCAATAACTACATCCTCGGACATAGCATCAATGTTTTATCCCTAGTGGCAACAGCACATCCATAATCTTAGGGGTTTCCGTCACTCCCGCATTCACGGAGACATGAACCCACTATCGAGCATAAATACTCCCTCTTGGAGTTACTAGCATCAACTTGGCCAAAGCCTCTACTAATAACGGAGAGCATGCAAGATCATAAACAACACATAGGTAATAACTTCATAATTAACATAACATGGTATTCTCTATCCATCGGATCCCGACAAACACAACATATAGCATTACAGATAGATGATCTTGATCATGTTAGGCAGCTCACAAGATCCAACAATGAGGCACAATGAGGAGAAGACAACCATCTAGCTACTGCTATGGACCCATAGTCCAGGGGTGAACTACTCACTCATCACTCCGGAGGCGACCATGGCGGTGTAGAGTCCTCCGGGAGATGAATCCCCCTCCCGGCAGGGTGCCGGAGGAGATCTCCAGAATCCCCCGAGATGGGATTGGCTGCGGCGGCGTCTCTGGAAGGTTTTCCGTATCGTGGTTCTTCGTATCGGGGTTTTCGCGATGGAGGCTTTAAGTAGGCGGAAGGGCAACGTGGGGGGCCACACGAGGGGCCCACGCTATAGGTCGGCGCGGCCAGGGCTTGGGCCGCGCCGCCCTATAGTCTGGCCACCTCGTGGCCCCACTTCGACTCCTCTTCGGTCTTCCGGAAGCTTCGTGGCAAAATAGGACCCTGGGTTTTGATTTCGTCCAATTCCGAGAATATTTCGTTACTAGGATTTCGAAACCAAAAACAGCGAAAAACAAGAATCGGCTCTTCGGCATCTTGTTAATAGGTTAGTTCCAGAAAATGCACGAATATGACATAAAGTGTGCATAAAACATGTAGGTATCATCAATAATATGGCATAGAACATAAGAAATTATCGATACGTCGGAGACGTATCAGCCAGATGTGTCCAATGCCCATAAGCTTGATGGCATTAGAAGGATCACCATCATTACCTGCAACACATGGAACAACTTGCTCCACTTGGGAGCCATTATCCTCCAAGAACACCACGCCACAAGATACTTCAATAGCCCCAGTGGACTTGTTGTAGTATCTATAGGCGTGGGAGTTCTCCGCATATCCAATAAATGTGCCCTCAATGGTTCTAGTTTCAAATTTACCGAGCTTCCCTTTGTTGTTTTTAACAAGACACTTGCATCCAAAGACACGAATGTACATGACGTTAGGCTTGTTACCTGTGAGAAGCTCGTATGGAGTTTTGTTGTGGAGGGGGCGGAGGAAGAGCCGGTTGGAGTAGTGGACAGCCGTAGAGATGGCTTCTCCCCAAAAGTTGTGGGGTGAGTTGAATTCACTCAACATGGTTCTTGCCATCTCAATGATAGTCCGGTTCTTCCTTTCAACAACACCATTTTGTTGAGGGGTGTATGGCGCCGAGAACTCATGCTTGATGCCCTCATCATCAACAAACTCTTGCATGGTGTAGTTCTTGAACTCGGTGCCATTGTCGGTCCTAATCGCCTTGATCTCGGATTCATACATACGTCGAGCTTTCTTGGCGAAGGTGATGAACTCTCTATAGGTCTCGTCCTTAGACTTAAGGAGAAAGACCCAAGAGTATCTTGAGTAATCATCAACAATTACAAGTCCATACTTGCTCCCACCAAGAGTATCATAATGTGATGGCCCAAAGAGATCCAAATGAAGGAGCTCCAAAGGCCTAGATGTGGTGACGATACTCTTGATAGGATGTTTCTTCTTGAGTTGCTTTCCGGCTATACATGCAATGCAAACACGATCTTTCTCAAAAGAAATGCCGGTTAGTCCCACAATGTGCTCACCCTTTAGGAGTTGTTTGAGATTTCTCATGTTAACATGACCAAGGCGACGATGCCACAGCCAACCTTCGTCATGTTTGGCCGCCATTAGACATGTGGAGGGAGAGGGGCTCTCCTTCGAGAGGTCAACCGCATAAAGGTTGTTCTCCACATATCCAACAAGGACCAATTTGATAATGTCACTCCTAAAGACTTTCACACAATAATTTGTAAAATATGAATTGTAACCGGCATCCGCAAGGTAATATATAGAAAGCAAATTATAGCCAAGGGATTCAACAAGCATGACCGTCTCAAGGCACAAGTCCTTAGAGATTTCCACCTTGCCATACCCAAGTACCTTTCTCTTTGAATTGTCACCAAAGGTGATGCTTGACTTCTTGTTTATATCTTCAATTAATTGGTCAAGCACACGTCTTCCTCCAGTCATACGATTGGTGCATCCACTATCAAACACCCATTTTGGACCACCGGAGGAATACCCCTACAAGATCAAGTAGAGGATTTAGGAACCCATTGATTAATGGGTTCCTTTGCAATGGCAACAATATCTTTTGGTACCCAAATTGAGTACCCTCTATAAGCATAGCCACTACGATGACCAACATAGTTAGCATAAACATCACCATAATAATCAACAAATAAAGCATAGTGATTGTTTGGCCCCGTGCGGTCACCACTAGTGGCTTTGCCCTTTGAGGCTTTGCCATCATTACTGACCTTCTTGTTCTTTTCTTGAGCGGGATTCTCCTTCTTGTAGTTCTTATTCTTGTGGGACTTGGGAACATATCCAAGTCCAAACTTTTGATTGTTTGATCTTTGCTTACTCAAGAGGTCATCCAATCCCATCTTGTTCTTGGCGGTGGTAAACTTTGCAAGTTCATTTGTTAACCTAACATTTTCCTCAAGAATAGATGCTTGCTCACAAGAAGATTCATTAGGATGATAGTCGAGACCATATTTGGTCACCAAGGATTCAAGATATGCATTGGTCTCAACATGCAAAGAGAGTTCCTCTTGTAAACGAAAATGTTCCTCAACAAGCTTAACATGCTCACTAGTAAAGGAGGTGGGGGAACAAGCAACCTTTTCAACAACAATGGGATCCTTCATTGATCCAAGAGCCTTCTTGTAGGTTTCTTGGAGTAGATCATGGTTCTCTCCAAGTTTCTTGAGCTCATCCTTAACAAGCTTGTTAGCTCTTTCAAGGTGGTCAAGATCCCTAGTGAGAGAAGCATGAGCAACTTCAAGCTCCTCCTTTGAGGCATTGAGCTCTTGGGTCAATGATTGAGCCCTTTTCAAAGGTCCTTAACTTCATCTAGTTCATAAGTTTCAATTTGTTGCTTAAGGCCTTGAGATATGCCTGGCCGTTGGGCTTGTTCAGGAAGGGGCGGTAGTACCGGCCTGCTATGGCCGGTAGTACCGCGCGCACGAAAAACAACAGCAGCCGCGAAGAAATCGGCAGGCGAGTGAAGGCGACTCAGGGGATTGGGAAAGGGGCACGCGCGGCCAGCGAGGGAAGCACGCGTTGCGGGCGAGCTGGCGGCAGGAGCGAGCGCGGCTTGCGGAGGGCCGAGTGAGGCGCGTGCGCGGTCGAGCGGCCTGGCGGCACGGAGTGAGCGACCAGGAGGCGTGGGTGGGCCAGGCAGCGCGGCGTAGGAAGGAGATGGGCCAGAGCGCCGGCCTGGGCCGGCCGGTAGCAGGCCCGGTAGCTCTAGCGGTAGTACCGGCCGGGCAAATTAATTGCTTCCTTTTTTTCTTTTTAAACCCAACTTGAAATGTAAATAATTTGAAATTGGAAAATCCAAATGAGACGAAACCAATTTTGTTGGAAATAGATCGACAAGATCTACCCAATATCAAGTGAAAATGTATAAACAAGTGGGGGATGGTTTTCTATGAATTTTAGAGATGCAACCCCTCAGTACGAGAAACCGAGAAAATCACCGAACTCGAAAACGCAACAAGTGATAAATGCCAAATCTATTTTTGATGAGATAGAGCTTGTCATGGAAATAAACACAAACTCTAAAACACCACAAGAATAAGATCCAAATAATAACGAAGAAAAGATGATGCAAGGATGCAAATGTTTGACCACACTCCGAACGATACGATCGAGTTACTCACTCGAGAGCCCCTTGATAGTACGCCGTCTAGCCTATAAACCGGTCTCCCAACTAAACCATGAGACCGGTAAGAAAGAAGCCCTACCAAGAGCAAACATTAACCTTGCACATTTCACTTGAGCTAGATGATGTTGATCTTGACCGCGGCAAGATGGAACGCTTTTCTTGATTGTGCTTGCTTGATGAAGTCTTGCAGATTGCTCCTTCTTCTTCGGCGCATCTTCACATATCCATGATCACCATATGAATGGCGAGCTTCAAGCATATGATCTCTTCGAGTTGTCTCATTTTGAACTTGCACCTCATTTCTTCTTATTGCAACCTTGCAACCAACATATGCTTCAACCATTGCCTATGGACAACTTTTACAAATATAACTCAATGCAATTATTAGTTCGTAGAGATTGTCATTAATTATCAAAACCACACGCGGAGGCTCTATGGTCTTTCACAGTATTATCCGTGTATCACGAAAGTGTGACCCATAAAGATGCTTCCAGTCAAGGTGCCGATTTGGTACCGGCCCGAATTATGTGCACAACCTACCCCTAGGTGGAACCAGGGTGGTACCACAGCAGCAGTTCCAACACCCGGGTACCGGGTAAGTGGGCAGCAGTAGTATCGCCTTCGTAGAGACAACAGTACTACACGTGGCCACACCGATACTGCCAGCCAACACAGAAAACACAGGTTCACCGATACTACGGCGTATGAAAATTGTTTTCAAGGCAAGAAATCGGGTGTAACAAATTTCCATTTTCCTTTGCACAGAATAACGAAATGCCCTAGGTTAGGTCGGTGATGGAAACTTAATTTGTTAGTCAAAGATGGAAGCAGCTCAACTTTGACACTCCACTTCACCAATCGCCGGCCTACCATTTCCGGTCCGTAGACAACACACTTTCAACCATTTCTTCTCCGCTAGAAACCACGGTGGTAATCAAGACCTTTCCTCTCCGTCATACTGCGAGTCGGTTGGGCGGATCCACTGCATCTGCCGCTTTCACCAGCAACTGGATCATCAAGTAGTAGCTGATCCGGGCGAAGCAATCCGAAGCCGACAGGGGCAGAGGCGACGAAGGAAAGCGATCCGGAAAGAGGCCGTTGATTCGGCTGCATGGTGGTGTAGTGGATGACGATGCCGTCTTTGGCCAGGCACGGATCACGCACTCGCCGGAGCCACTGCGTCCCGGAGCGACCTCCGGTCCCGTTGACGTCGCTGTCCACGCCCGTACTACTGACAGACCAGACATGGGATCTGGACCATTTTCACGCCAGGGGACCAACCGGTCGATCAAAACGCACGCGGTACTATCCAGGAAAACAAGATCGATCGTCACGGTTAGATATGTACTGGATTAAGGGCATCTCCAGCGGCGCGACGCATTTCGGACGTCCGAAATGTCCGTTTGCGTCGGCCCGCGGACGCGTTGTGGCCCAAGGCGACCGTTTGCGTCGGGGGTAGCTCCAGCGGTGCGGACGCATATTTTATCCGGGGACAGCGTCAAGGTCGCTAATGGCGTTTTACGTCCCGTCGAGGACCGGCCGCCGGCGATTAACCGTTCCCGCGCGACGACGATCGTTCCGCGCGCGCCCAATACATTCGCAAGTTTCGCGGCGTTTCGTGCGCGCGGGAACGCCTGCGCGCCAATGCCGTTTCCCCGCCCCGCCGTGGCTATATACGGTGGACACCGCCGGGTGCGACGGGCACACCTCACACTACCATCCATCCATGGCGGACCACATGAGTTGGGAGCAAGTTGTTGACATTTGCCGCCGCCTCCACCCGGAGGAGGAGGAGGACGAGGTAGCCGCCGCCGGCGTTGAGGCCTAGCGCGATGGACCCGGAGGTCGCGGAGGCGGAGGCGGAGGTCGCGGAGGCGGAGGCGGCAGAGCGCGGCGGAAGGGCGCCTCGCGGCGACCGTGGCGGAGATCGCCAACGCCATGGCCGAGCTCGCCGACGCCGTGGCCGAGCTCGCGGAGGCGCGGCGGCCCTCGCGGCCCTCCGGCCGACGCCGTCATCCACGACATCGCGGACGACCCCCCCCCCCGTGCCCCGTGCGCTTCGAGTGCGCCGGTGACCGGCCGGGTTCTCGCTCGCGTCCTTCGAGTCCCCGGCAGGGGACGCCCCGGCCGCCGCCGTGCTTTGGTGGCGGAGGAGGAAGCCGCCGCCTATGCGACGGCCATGGCTAGGGGTTAATGTGCTCCGACTCGGACTCGCTCCAGCGTAGGGGCCGTTCTCCCGCGCGGGTCGAGCAGGAGAACCGGGAGCTGGAGGTCGCCATCGCCGCCAGGGACGAAGCTGTGGCGGCGGCGGCTAGGGACAGGGCCCGCTTCGTCGCCGACGTGGTGATGTCTACGGGAGCTTCTATTCTTGTAGACAGTGTTGGGCCTCCAAGAGCAGAGGTTTGTAGAACAGCAGCAAGTTTCCCTTAAGTGGATCACCCAAGGTTTATCGATCTCAGGGAGGAAGAGGTCAAAGATATCCCTCTCATGCAACCCCGCAACCACAAAGCAAGAAGTCTCTTGTGTCCCCAACACACCTAATAGGTGCACTAGTTCGGCGAAGAGATAGTGAAATACGGGTGGTATGAATAAGTAGTAGCAACGGTGCCGTAAAATAGCTTGTCAGCGTGTAGTTGATGGTGGTAGTATTGCGAGCAAGTAGTAACGCATAAGAAACAGTAAGCAAGTAGCGATATCAGTATTTAGGAACAAGGCCTAGGGATTACACTTTCACTAGTGGACACTCTCAACATTGATCACATAACAGAATAGATGAATGCATACTCTACACTTTTGTTGGATGATGAACACATTGCGTAGGATTACACGAACCCTCAATGCCGGAGTTAACAAGCTCCACAATAATGCTCATGTTTTAGTAACCTTTAGTGTAAGATAGATCAACAGACTAAACCAAGTACTAGCATAGCATGCACACCGTAACCTTCATGCATATGTAGGAGGAATAGATCACATCAATATTATCATAGCAATAGTTAACTTCGCAATCTACAAGAGATCATGATCATAGCATAAACCAAGTACTAACACGGTGCACACATCTGTCGCCTTTACACACGTGCGGGAGGAATAGAACTACTTTAATAACTTTGCTAGAGTAGCACATAGATAGTAGTGATACAAACTCATATGAATCTCAATCATGTAAAGCAGCTCATGAGATTATTGTATTGAGGTACATGGGAGAGAGATGAACCACATAGCTACAACGAAGCCCTCAGCCTCGGGGATGGATTACTCCCTCCTCATCATGGGGGCAGCGATGGCGGTGAAGATGGCGGTGAAGACGGCGGTGGAGATGGCTCCGGGGGCAATTCCCCGTCCCGGCAGGGTGCCGGAACGAGACTTCGTCCCCCGAATTGGAGTTTCGCGATGTGGCGGCGCCCCCGGAGTCTTTCTCGGAGGATCGTCTTTTCGTCGATGTTTTTAGGTCACGACGGCTTAAATAGGCGAAGAATCGGAGTCGGAGGGGCCACGGGCTGCCCGCACCATAGGGGGCGCCCCTCGGCCGCGCCGAGGTGTGGTCCGGTGGCCCTGTCCCCTTCTCTCGGCGGTTCTCGTGTGTTCCGGATGGTTCCGGGAAAAATAGGAATCCGGGTCTTGATTTCGTCCGATTCCGAAAATATTTCTTTACTAGGATTTCTGAAACCAAAAACAGCGAGAAAACAGACAATCGGCCTTTCGGCATCTCGTCAATAGGTTAGTTCCGAAAAACACATAAAAATGATATAAAGTATGAACAAAACATGTTGGTATTGTCATAAAACAAGCATGGAACATCGGAAATTATAGATACGTTGGAGACGTATCAGCATCCCCAAGCTTAGTTCCTACTCGTCCTCGAGTAGGTAAACGATAAAAGATAATTTCTAAGGTGACATGCTACCAACATAATCTTAATCATACCATTGTAAAGCTTATGAGATGAATGCAGCGATTCGAAACAATGTAAATGCAATGAGTAAACAATTGAATCATATAGCAAAGACTCTTCATGAATAGTACTTTCAAGACAAGCATCAATAAGTCTTGCATAAGAGTTAACTCATAAAGCAATAATTCAAAGTAGAGGCATTGAAGCAACACAAAGGAAGATGAAGTTTCAGCGGTTGCTTTCAACTTATAACATATATATCTCATGGATAATTATCAATGCAAAGCAATATAACAAATGCAATAAGCAAGTATGTAAGAATCAATGCATAGTTTACACAAATGTTTGCTTCTTGAGGTGGAGAGAGATAGGTGAACTGACTCAACATAAAAGTAAAAAGAATGGTCCTGCAAAGAGGAAAGCATCGATTGCTATATTTGTGCTAGAGCTTTGATTTTGAAAACATAAAGAGAACATAAAAATAAAGTTTTGAGAGGTGTATGTTGTTGTCAACGAATGGTAGCGGGTACTCTAACCCCCTTGCCGTACAAACCTTCAAAGAGCGGCTCCCATTTTATTTTATTTTTGGATGGCACTCGTTCCAACCTTTCTTTCACAAACCATGGCTAACCGAACCCTCGGGTGCCTGCCAACAATCTCATACCATGAAGGAGTGCCTTTTTATTTTAGTTTTATTATGATGACACTCCTCCCAACCTTTGCTTACACAAGCCATGGCTAACCGAATCCTTCGGGTGCCGTCCAACAATCACATACCATGGAGGAGTGTCTATTTTTGTTAATTAATTTGGGACTGGGAATCCCATTGCCAGCTCTTTTTGCAAAATTATTGGATAAGCGGATGAAGCCACTAGTCCATTGGTGAAAGTTGCCCAACAAGATTGAAAGATAAACACCACATACTTCCTCATGAGCTATAAAACATTGACACAAATCAGAGGTGATAAATTTTGAATTGTTTAAAGGTAGCACTCAAGCAATTTACTTTGGAATGGCAGGAAATACCATGTAGTAGGTAGGTATGGTGGACACAAATGGCATAGTGGTTGGCTCAAGTATTTGGATGCATGAGAAGTATTCCCTCTCGATACAAGGTTTAGGCTAGCAAGGTTATTTGAAACAAACACAAGTATGAACTAGTACAACAAAACTCACATAAAAGACATATTACAAGGATTATAAGACTATACATCGTCTTCCTTGTTGTTCAAACACCTTATTAGAAATTATCTAGACCTTAGAGAGACCAATTATGCAAACCAAATTTTAGCATGCTCTATGTATTTCTTCATTAATGGGTGCAAAGTATATGATGCAAGAGCTTAAACATGAGCACAACAATTGCCAAGTATCACATTACCCAAGACATTATAGCAAATTACTACACGTATCATTTTCCAATTCCAACCATATAACAATTTAACGAAGAGGAAACTTCGCCATGAATATTATGAGCTAAGAACACATGTGTTCATATGAACCAACGGAGCGTGTCTCTCTCCCACACAAGCATGATGTAATCCAATTTATTCAAACACAAACAAAAATAGAAACAAACAAACAGACGCTCCAAGTAAAGTACATAAGATGTGACGGAATAAAAATATAGTTTCAGGGAGGAACTCGATAATGTTGTCGATGAAGAAGGGGATGCCTTGGGCATCCCCAAGCTTAGATGCTTGAGTCTTCTTGAAATATGCAGGGATGAACCACCGGGCATCCCCAAGCTTAGAGCTTTCACTCTCCTTGATCATAGTATATCATCCTCCTCTCTTGACCCTTGAAAACTTTTTCCACACCAAACTTTAAGCAAACTCATTAGAGGGTTAGTGCATAATCAAAAACTCACATGTTCAGAGGTGACACAATCATTCTTAACACTTCTGGACATTTCTCAAAGCTACTGGAAGGTAATGGAACAAAGAAATCCACCCAACACAAACAAAGAAGCAATGCGAAATAAAAGGCAGAATCTGTCAAAAACAGAACAGTCCGTAAAGACGAATTTTAAAATGGCACCAGACTTGCTCAAATGGAAAAACTCAAAACTAATGAAAGTTGCATACATATCTGAGGATCACTCACGTAAATTGGTATAATTTTCTGAGTTACCTACAGAGAATTAGACCAAGATTCGTGACAGACAGCAATGCTGTTTCTGCGCAGCAATCCAAATCTAGCATCAACTTTACCATAGAGACTTTACTTGGCACAAAAACATGATAAGGAGAGGTTGCTACAGTAGTAAACAACTTCCAAGACACAAATATAAAACAAAGTACTGTAGCAAAATAACACATGGGTTATCTCCCAAGAAGTTCTTTCTTTATAGCCATTAAGATGGGCTCAGCAGCTTTGATGATGCATTTGCAAGAGATAGTATTTGAAGCAAAAGAGAGCTTCAAGAGGCAAATTCAAAACACATTTAAGTCTAACATGCTTCCTATGAAGAGGAATCTTGTACACAAATGAATTCATGAAGAACAAAGTGACAAGCATAAGAGGATAAAACACGAGTAACTTCAAGATTCTCAACATAAAGAGGGGAAACTTAATATTATTAAGATGCATATAACCATATTTCCCTCTCTCATAATAACTTTCAGTAGCATCATTGATGAAATCCACAATATACCCATCACTTAAAACATTCTTATCATGGTTCATATGCATAGAAGTATCATTAAATTTGGCATAAGAAGAATTATTCTCATTAATAGTAATTGGAGTAAGATTATTATCAAGAATTTGAACATGGTAAACAAATTGCATATTAAGGGAATTGTTTTTAGTAATCCAATCATGACTATGACAAGTTTCATAAGGATAGTTAGAACCTATATCATAGCATTCTTTATAATAATCATCAGAGATCGGGGGCACAGTGTCATCATAGGAAATAGAATAGTTATCTCTCACAGTCGGTTTATCTGTGTCCACACCATCATTGTTATTAGAAGGAGATGTATCAAGAACATAATGACCAGTAGCTAAAGGATTTTCAAACACCTCTTCCCCAAGCTTAGAGCTTTCTATATCATCATGGGAGGAAGCATGAATAGTACTGATACTATGGCAATTATTATCATCATTTTCAGAATTAGTTTCCCAGAGATTTGTAATATCAAAAGTAGTGTGCTCATTCAAATCATGATCGCTAATGTATGTAAAGGGCATAGGAAGATCATCCTATTCAGATTCATTGTCACAATAATCATTAGGAGCAACATACTTACAGTTACCTAGCATTATCTCATTCACGCGGGGATACGCCGTTACCTCTTTCTTTTTATTCTCCTTCTTCTTCTTCTTCTTCTTCTTCTTCTTCTTCTTCTTCTTCTTCGTTCCCTTCTTCTTCTTCTTCTCTTCCTTCTCCTCGTTCCCTTCTTTAGGAGGAATAGGTTTGAAGGGTGGCTTGTCCGCATAACCTGATTTACTTTCGTAAACAATAGAAGAAACTTGGGAGGATCCCTCCTTTTCATTAATTAGTTGAAAACACACAGCGGTCCTATCATATTTTGGCAAGGTGTCATCTTCTAAAATATTTTGTATGTAAGTATTTGTATGGCTATTATCAATGCAATAAGAAAAACACCCATGCAGGACATCATCAATATCAAGATCACTCATATGTAACAAAGAGATTTTTCTCGATAGTTCTTCACACCCCAAAAATAAAGTAAGTTCATCATGCTGATTAGGAGTAATTTCATCATCACAATACAAATTTGCAGCACTTATTGGGTTCAAATTATCATTGGAGGGGAATTGAAAATTAAAATGACCCACTTCATGGCAAACTTCACAAATAAAAGGATAGAGGGCACAAACTTTTTTACCAAGATCATCTAGAGCCCTAAACCACTTTCTAGTTTTTCATTAGCATGATGGATACAATATTCATCTTTGATTTGATTAACTCCACAAGGTCTATGTATTCCACAAAAATTAACATGCTTATAGGAAATAACATTCTTAGGAGTTTGAGCATGCTCATTACAATAATTAACAACAATTTCATTCTTCATGCAAGCCTCTTTAAAAGGTTCATGATACTTATCAAAATTCTTTTTGGGCAATTCAAAATGAGAAATAAAGGCTTTATAAAGATTTGCAGCAACTTGAGAGTCAAGACCATAAGTAGCACTCATATTTCGAAATTTATCGGTATCCATAAAAGCTTCAATGCATTCATAATCATAATTTATACCTGACTCTTTACCTTTGTTGTTCTCCCAATCTTCAGCGTTCTCCTTAATCCGATCAAGAAGGTCCCTTTTAAACTCTACTTTGTTGCGCGTGAATGATCCAGAACAAGTAGCATCCAGCAAGGTCTTATCTTGAAAAGAAAGTCTTGCATAGAAATTATCAATGATGATATTACCTGGAAGCTCATGATTGGGGCATTTGAGCATTAAAGACTTCAATCTCTCCCATGCTTGGGCAATACTCTCTCCATCATGAGGCCGTAAATTATATATTCGGTTTCGGTCTTTGTGAATTTCACTTGGAGGATAGAATTTAGAATAAAATAGATGCACAATATCCTTCCAATCAAGAGAATGCTCATCCTTCAGCAGTTTATGCCAATGCGCCGCTTTACCGTACAACGACATAGAGAATAATTTCTTCTTCACTTCATCCATAGAGATACCCGCACACTTGAATAACCCGCATAATTCATGCAAAAACAAGTAAATGATCTCCAGGATGCACAGTTCCATCCCCTTCGTAGCGGTTATCCATAACACGTTCAATAATTTTCATAGGTATTTTATATGGAGTACTTTCAAGTAGGTGCATTTAAAATATCACAAGCATCATTAGAGTTATCGCATATGGGAGATAAAGTGTTATCGTAGCAAATTTTCTCACCTAAAGATGGGAAGCTAAAAAGTTCAAAACTAGCTTCCCCAAGCTTAGACTTCTCCATAGCATTAGCAAGTAATTGCATTCATACTAATAACATCGCTACTAGCATGCAAATGAGGTTCCATTGGTTTTTTAATGTTTGCACCAAACAATTCTAAATCAGGAAAAAGATTAAAAAGCTCACTAAATTTTTTGTTGTTTTCCATTATGCCTAACTAGTGTAAACAAGAAACAAAAAGATGCAATTGCAGGATCTAAAGGAAATAGCTTCGAGCACAAACACAATGGCGCCGTAAAAGTATTGTTACCCGGAACCGGAGTATGAGTGCCTTTTACCTTTCCTCCCCGGCAACGGCGCCGAGAAAGTGCTTGATGTCTACGGGAGCTTCTATTCTTGTAGACAAGTGTTGGGCCTCCAAGAGCGAGAGGTTTGTAGAACAGCAGCAAGTTTCCCTTAAGTGGATCACCCAAGGTTTATCGATCTCAGGGAGGAAGAGGTCAAAGATATCCCTCTCATGCAACCCTGCAACCACAAAGCAAGAAGTCTCTTGTGTCCCCAACTCACCTAATAGGTGCACTAGTTCGGCGAAGAGATAGTGAAATACAGGTGGTATGAATAAGTAGTAGCAACGGTGCCGTAAAATAGCTTGCTGGCGTGTAGTTGATGGTGGTAGTATTGCAGCAGTAGTAACACAGTAAAACAGTAAGCAAGTAGCGATAGCAGTATTTAGGAACAAGGCCTAGGGATTACACTTTCACTAGTGGACACTCTCAACATTGATCACATAACAGAATAGATGAATGCATACTCTACACTTTTGTTGGATGATGAACACATTGCGTAGGATTACACGAACCCTCAATGCCGGAGTTAACAAGCTCCACAATAATGCTCATGTTTTAGTAACCTTTAGTGTAAGATAGATCAACAGACTAAACCAAGTACTAGCATAGCATGCACACCGTAACCTTCATGCATATGTAGGAGGAATAGATCACATCAATATTATCATAGCAATAGTTAACTTCGCAATCTACAAGAGATCATGATCATAGCATAAACCAAGTACTAACATGGTGCACACACTGTCCCCTTTACACACGTGCAGGAGGAATAGAACTACTTTAATAACTTTGCTAGAGTAGCACATAGATAGTAGTGATACAAACTCATATGAATCTCAATCATGTAAAGCAGCTCATGAGATTATTGTATTGAGGTACATGGGAGAGAGATGAACCACATAGCTACAGCGAAGCCCTCAGCCTCGGGGATGGATTACTCCCTCCTCATCATGGGGGCAGCGATGGCGGTGAAGATGGCGGTGAAGACGGCGGTGGAGATGGCTCCGGGGGCAATTCCCCGTCCCGGCAGGGTGCCGGAACAGAGACTTCTGTCCCCCGAATTGGAGTTTCGCGATGTGGCGGCGCCCCTGGAGTCTTTCTGGAGGATCGTCTTTTCTGTCGATGTTTTTAGGTCAGCTTAAATAGGCGAAGAATCGGAGTCGGAGGGGCCACGGGCTGCCCAGACCATAGGGGGGCGCGCCCCCCCCCTGGCCGCGCCGGGGTGTGGTCTGGTGGCCCTGTCCCCCTTCTCTGGCAGTTCTCGTGTGTTCTGGATGGTTCCGGGAAAAATAAGAATCTGGGTCTTGATTTCGTCCGATTCCGAAAATATTTCTTTACTAGGATTTCTGAAACCAAAAACAGCAGAAAACAGCAACTGGCCTTTCGGCATCTCGTCAATAGGTTAGTTTCGAAAAACACATAAAAATGATATAAAGTATGAACAAAACATGTTGGTATTGTCATAAAACAAGCATGGAACATCAGAAATTATAGATACGTTGGAGACGTATCACGTGGCGGCGATCCAGGAGGCGGTCCAGGCGGAGGAGGACGCGGCGGCGGTCCAGGCGGCGGCAGAGGAGGAGGCCCGGGCGACGGCGGAGGCGGCGGCTAGGAAGGTTGCCTTTGCGACGGTGACGGCGCTGTAGCAGGACGAGATGTCCGTTCGCCGCCGTGCGCGGCGCGCGGAGTGCAAGAACCGCTCCCGCTTCGACGAAGGCGCCGGCCCATCCGGCGGCCGCAGTAGGGCGCGCGATTGCGAGTAACCGAGGCCGGTGTAGGCCGCGCGACGGCGAGTAGGTACGGCCGTTGTAGTTTTAGGTTAACTCGACTAACCATCTCTGTAAAGATGGTCCTTTTGGCCAATCAATAGTAATGAAAAATTATTTTGCTTATCTAGTCACTGCCGACCGGGCCCGGATGTACCCAACGCGGACATTTTCCGCGACCGCCGAGCGTCCGCGGAGACGCAAACCTGTCGCATATTTGGGCCAGGTTTGCGTCTCCGCGGACGGACCGGTCACTTTGCGTCGCCCCGTTGGAGCAGGACCCAGACGCATTTCCTGTCACGGCGGACGAAAACGGTCGCTCAACGACCATTTGCGTCGCGCCACTGGAGATGCCCTAAAGAAAGCTCTTTGGCCGCAGGTTTTAACCATCGGCACCGGCACGGCACAACGTCGGACCCTAGGGACGACAGGACAGGGCAGGACATCGTTTCCAGTTTATTTCCAGTTTGGGTTGCTACGTTGTGCATTACGCACAAGTTGATCCGGTGTGCTCTACATCTAAATCATCGCACGGCAGGACATCGTGGGCGTGGAATAGTAGGCTTGGAGTGGAGCAACAACGGGCGCAAAAGCATGCGTACCGTGGCTTCCACTCTCGGACTATTTTTTTTCCACTGCGACGACAAAACAATACTCCCTCCATTTCTAGGTATAAGCCATATAGTTTTTACTATGAAAATTAAAGAATGCACATTTAGAAAAAATTATACCATGTTGAGTTAGGAATAACCCTAAGCAATTGATGTGAGCTAATAGACGACTTTGCATAAGATAAAAAAATCTAATGAAATCCATAAAAATATTGTCCATACAAGTGGGGCAGCACAGTAAGCTTTATATTCTAGATTTTTTCTCAAAATACTTTATGGCTTATTATATTTAGTAACGGAGGGTATCTTTCTAAAATCCATCTTGTTCAGGGGAAAAGTTGCCTAGTAAAATTGGCGAATCAATGATTTCAGATTCCTAGTATATTACAGTAAAAAAAAATGAAACAGTGTCTAAGAGGAACTAGAACACTATTGATATAGTAGAAGCAGGACTTGGCGTGACAATTCCAAAATTCATCCCTGACAGGGATCGAACCTAGTCGTGCGCCATTGCCACCACCGGGCTAAGCCCACGTCGCGATATTACGAGAAAGGGATGAAAGGTCAGACATCTCCAACGGGCTAACCTATTTTAAACACGAAACATGTCTGTTAGATCCCCCCCCCCCACCACACACACACACACACACACATGGGGATGATTTACTGTGTCCTCATCTTGGTGATACAGAGCCGGTAAAGCCTATGAAGAAACAAGATCTAGAAGAATCTCAGTCCCATGAACATGACGTGGAGAGCAAGTCAAAGCCCATCAAAAAGCCGATGTTGATATATGTCCACCTGTAAACGACCCGAACTAGACTTTGCGACCCGACCTCTTATATAAAGGTCGGGAGGAGTCATCAGGAAGGATACACTTTTCATTGATACGAAACACATCGTTGTAACCCTAGATTTGTACTAGGAATCCGGTGAGAGTGAGCACCAAGTAATACAATCGAACAACCTTGTTTGTCTGATAAGCCGACGAAATCACCATCGCTCCTCTTTCCCTAAAACCAAGGTCCATAACAATGGACATTGCCGAGGTCAACCCTCGTCAATTGGCGCCGTCCGTGGGGAATCTAGGCGCCGGAGTCAAGAATTCGGTGACTCCTTCTTCACCAAGCAACAACTCGACCAAAAAAGAATTTAATAGGTAATAAATTACAACTAACTAGGAAATCACATATTTCACACGCCATAGTATAGAATCTAAGTGTAGAATGGCACGAGTTTCATACATAATACACAAATGGAAAAGATATGTGAGATCATGCATCACGTTCTCGGATGATCATTTGCTTTTGTTGTCGATCCATGATGACGACATCGGCAAACATGGTCCATTTCTCCTCGGAGTGCAATTTGGCATGTACCTCAATGGCTCTTGACATGTCATTGCTTTCTTCAACCTCAAGAGCTCTTTTTTGGAGGTCAAACAAATCATACAATTGTTGCCTCTTTCTCCCGGCGTCACCACTCATCTATCTTGGTATTTCCCCTCCATCTCGGTGATCAACCCCTTCAATGTCTCATGCAATGCAAGTGAGATCTTGTTTGGATAATTTGTGGGCCCTTGGCCGAACCGCATGGCCATTCGTGATTGGGCCACCCTCTTCAAGATCGATGACTGATGGATCATTTCCACATTTTCCAGCCATCTAGACATTTTTGTATGAAGCATAACTTGTTTGGCACTTGGAACATTCTTTGAGCTTCATCCAATAATGGCTCATCGTTTTTTTAAAGGACCCGGGAGGACAAGAGGGGGACGTTGTTGGCGTGACCGAACTCCGACCCAAATTTTGTTGGAAATGAGGCGCCGTGGACACTTCCGCACTGCTGAGCTGTGATCCTGTCCGTGCGGACCGTTTGCGTTGGCCCGTTAGAGACGCGCTTGCCCGACGAGAAAATAATATTTTAAAAATTCGATTTTGTAGGGGGAAAAGTTGTGTACAAACATCGGAGAAGCAGCGATTTCAGATTCCTGGTATACTACAGACAAGATAAATCTACCTATATAAGACAGCAGAAAAAGGATGAAAAAGTCTAAAGCTAGACGGCTTGCAACGATTCGTATAATATTTTATACACAGGAGAAATGGAGGGACGAGAGGAGGCGATAGAGACACGGAAAGCACACCGGAGCCGCACCCGGAGGCCGTGACGCGGGCCCACCGACCACACGCCACATCCAGCCGTGCACAGCTGCGGCCGATGGGATCACACGAACCTGCTCGCCCGCCCGCCCCGCCCCGCAGCGCACCAAGACCAGACCTTTCTCCCTCCTCTCGCCCCAAATCCGCCACCAGCTCCTCCTCCTCCACGACCACGCCCTCCTGCCCTCTCCCATCGTCGCCACCAGCTCCTTCTCCCCGGCGTATCGCTATCGTACGGTGCGGCTGCAGCGACGACCGTTCCCCGGCGGTGAGCGCTCTTTGCCTAGCCTCCCCCTCTCTCTCTGATCTGATATGTAAAGTTTGCATCTTCGGTTCGTCCGATTGGATGGGTGGTGGTCGCTGTGAGAAAATAGGATCGTTCTTGGTAGGTCGGGTGATGCTGGGGGCAGTGCAGGGCGCGGGATTTGGTCTGCTGCTCAGGAGAGCGCCGGAAATGCGACCTTCTCTCGCCGGCTCGTGATGGGTTCCAATCATTGCACGGATTTCATTTCTTTCCTAGTATTATTTGATGCTGCTACACGGAATTGTTTCTGTTTCTCGCTTGATTTCCATGCGGTACGGCTCGCCAATGATGGCCGATCGGAAGGACCGCTTTTAATATTTCAGGAATCAGAAATGTTCTTTTTCTTTCAGGAGCGCTAGCAAATGCAAAAGTTCTATCTTTTTCTCTTCTCTCAAATGCTTTCGTTTCATCTACTGTCTCTGATCACGTACAGAGTAGCCAAGAGCGGGAGACATCATGAGCGGAGGCGTAGAGCCGGAGACCCCACCGAGTAGCGGTGGCGGCGGTAGCCCCATGGCCCGCAAGCCGCCGCGCCACCAGCTCACGTCCATCCGGCACTGCTCCAGCAGCGCCCGCATCGCCGCAGCCTCCACGGACTTGGTAACCACACTGAATATCCCCTCCAGCTCATTGCCCAGCCAATTCCTCAAACTACCATGGTGCTTGTCTTTTGTTTTCCTTGCAGGAACTGGAATCAGGGACACTGAGCTTGATATCACCCACAGACATCCGTCCCGCCTTCCTGCCGATCTTCCGGTCTGGGAGCTGCGCCAATATTGGGCCGAAATCGTACATGGAGGACGAGCATGTTTGCATCGACAGCCTCATCGAGCACCTCGGAATGCGCACTCCTGGTATCCCTGCCCCGGGTGCCTTCTACGGGGTGAGTTAGATTGCAGTTGCCATAAATTTTGCTCCTGTGGTTCTAGTATTATGTTCTTGTCTCATTAATTGTTTAAATCATGCATGTGCTCATTATCGACCAATGATTTAGTTCGTTGTGACTTTTGCGTGATAATTATGTCGCCCGTTGTGACTTTCCTGTAGTACTGATGTCATGATAATAGCTTCTTGGTGTGTTCATTTGCTCAACTTGGAAATGCATGATTACATCACTTGCGGACGCATGATGCTGAAATGATTGTATTAGTGTGCGTTACTCATGGTTGAAATGATCGTATTAGTGTGCGTTACTCATGATTGCGTTGAGGCGAATCAGCTCATTATGAGTATTGCTAGTTGCTTTTATTTTCTTTTCTTATTTATCAGTACAATCAAAATGTCTGAGAACCAACTTTTTTTTTCTGTAAGCAGAAAGCGACGTAATTTTTGTTTGAAATTTTATTTTTTATGCTAAACTGTATCCAGTTAAAGAAAAATGCACCTTGTTTATAGAAGTATCTGCTTGTTCTTGAGTGCAGAAATTGTTCATCTCACGAGGTGGAATTTTGGTAGAATTTTACTTCAGTTAACACACTAACATTTAATAAATACATTTTCTCGACATAACTTGCAGGTGTTTGATGGTCATGGTGGTACAGATGCGGTCTGTTTTGTTCAGAAGAACATACTGAAGTTCATAATCGAAGATGGTCACTTCCCAAACAGTATGGAGGAAGCAATCAAAAGTGCATTTGTAAAGGCTGATCACGCCATTGCAGATTCACATTCTCTTGACCGTAATTCGGGGACTACAGCATTGACGGCCCTTATTTTTGGCAGGTAAGTCACTATGTTCTGGTACCAGTACCTCATTTCTTTTATTTTACCAGTACAAGGCCAAGACCATTCTAAAAAAGTCACTTATGAATGTTACATTATATCGATTGACTCTCCAATTTGCATTAATGTTTTCCATTCATTGTGCGATACTGCAAACCTTCTGGTAGTTAAAATCCAAATCAAATTGTTGAAAGGCAAAGAAATTTGTGTAAAGCTGGGCCTTGTGGTTATTCTTGGTTAGATGAGCCCACTGGGTTTATGGTATGCGACTTCAGTAAATAATTGGACACCATTCCCTCCTACTTTTGAATAAATTGAGGCTACCTTTCTTCATATCCATCTTTTATATCTGGTAGCTACTACACATTTATTGCTTCAACCCCCAATATCACTACCGAACACAAGGTTCTTTGCTGTACCAAGCTGTCCTGGGGTCCTCTTGCCTTTATTGGTTGACACATTACCAGACTAGAACCTGTATACTTTTTGCGATCTTTGGATTGATCTTGTTCATTTACATCTTATGATATTACTCTCATCCACCTCATTCAATGGTACAGGACATTGCTTGTTGCAAATGCAGGAGATTGTCGAGCAGTATTAGGAAAGCGAGGACGAGCCATTGAGCTGTCGAGAGATCACAAACCCAACTGCAAGACTGAAAAGCTGAGGATTGAGAAATTTGGTGGCGTAGTCTTCGATGGCTATCTCAATGGTCAACTGTCTGTGGCAAGGGCAATCGGCGACTGGCACGTGAAAGGTTCCAAAGGGTCTATAAGCCCTCTCACTCCGGAACCTGAATTTCAGGAGGTTAGGCTCACCGAGGAAGACGAGTTTTTGATAATAGGATGTGATGGCCTTTGGGATGTGATGACCAGTCAATGTGCCGTATCGATGGTAAGGAAAGAGCTGATGGCTCACAATGATCCTGAAAGGTGCTCAAGAGAACTTGTTCAGGAAGCGCTCAGACGAGACACTTGTGATAACCTAACTGCAGTGGTTGTATGCTTCTCAGCAGACCCACCCCCTCAAATTGAGATCCCAAGATTCCGGGTACGAAGAAGTATATCAATGGAAGGATTGCATATGCTAAAGGGTGCTCTCGACAGTAATGCCTGAGCTCAAATTTTGTCTTCTCTCGCGTAACCCTTTTGTTGTATGATCTTTTATTATTTTTGTTCTCTCAAAGTTTTGCCCAGCTGTCTCTGCTATAGGTCTCGGAATAAGTTGTGTAGAATCATCTTCTAAATTTTGTTGAGGTGTAGGCTAATCATTTTGCGGAGTTAATGATTTATTTGTACTGGCTAGCATTTGACTGTCCACAATGTAATTGGGCAATGCCTGACATTCTTATTCTGGTACAAACGACAGTTGTCATAGCTGATCAATTTTGTTGTACTACATAGTTACACTTGTCTAAATTATCAACTCCCTGTTACTCTCGGATGATAAATCAGAACAGAAAGCGATATGAGCCTTGGTTCCTTGCTGTATGTTATTATTATAGTAAAAATTGCCCGAACAACTGTACGCATAGCTTGCATACATTCTTGGGAAGATACTAGTACTAACTCATTGGTGGCACACATGACTGAACATAGATCTGCTTAGAGTTGTAAAAGATTTTATTTCTTCTACAGTACATCTATTACCTCCTCTGCGCGAGCCCAATGCCTCCTGTGTGGACTTGGGCTTCCGAAACTACTCCCAGATCACAGCGGAAGGCACATGAGCATAGGGCAGCAATTGAACTATTTGTTCATTTTTGCCAGTTTTACTTGAACTGTACCAATTTTAAACTTCGACTTCTTATCCCTCCTAATGCCTCACATGACGCAGTGTTACAATTTGCAAAAGCTGTATGGTTAAAGTTCCAAATTGGGTTTTACGATCAAATTGATCATAATTTACATTTCTTAGAATATCATATGTTACTGCTTTTGCTTCGTTTGAGACATTGTCGAGGAGCTTGCCACACCTCCAATGCCATGTCTCGTGACATCCGAGAGAAAGCCATAGGCTTGGTTTTTGCCAGATTTTCTTAGTCACGATTTTGTGAGATTTTGGGTCAGTTTCCTCGCTATTTTATTTTATGGAATTGTAGGAACAGTCTACCCCCAAGAGACGTTCATTCCACGATAGTACCCAACGGGAGGACTCAGTCGGAACACGGACTCTGACCTTCATGCGCTGAGTGACTCTGCCTGAAGCAAAGAAAGCTATGGTTCGCTTTTCCATATACTCGAGACTTTGGTTTGGTTGTACTTTTCAAATCGAAATCCCTCCTGGCAGTCGACCGCTCGAGCGGTCTGTTTTTGTCGGCACGCAGCGCTCGCGTCCACGTGAGACAATCCCCTTTCCGCGCGCTGTGTCTGCTCATTCCTTCCCTGGTACCCGTGCACTATTCCGTTGTCGGCCCGGTCTCTTCCTGCATTTTTCGAATTTTTTTGAACTGGCTAATCTATTCCCCCCCGCCCGTTGTTTTCTCTCCCATGTTCTCCTCGCATTCAACATCGATGGAGACGGCGACAGCGAGGGAGCGATTCCCTCTGCCTAGAGTGTGTGGTGTCGATATCTCCTGCACTCAGCCATCAGCAAGGGTGAATCTTATCCGCCGTTCTCAGGTAAGTATTTGGAATCTACTCGAGCGCCAAATTTTTCAGATCTGGTAGGATGCAGTAGTCGTTGGTGGATTTCTTCTCCGGCGAGGTTTGTTCTCCCGCAAATCCATTGTATTTATGTAGTTCTCCGTAGATATTTGTATACTTTTTTTTTGTGTTTGTGGGTGGATTTCTTCTTCGGTGAGGTTTTTGTTTGTATGCGCTGATCTAAATAGGGTTGGCTGGGCTCTAATTGTTCTCGTTGTTTCATGGTCACCGTAGATTTGCGCGCGCGTGCACGGTAGGCCGTGCCTAATTTTAGGGTTTGGAGCAGCAGCGCGCCAGAGGTGGCTATTGTTGATATGTTGATGTGTTCTTGTGTTTTCCTAGTGATGTTCTTGGTAGTTGAATTTGGGTGGGTTTGATATATTAACCAACCCCTTGCTTGTCTACGAATTTCGACTTGTTATCATAGATGAGGTTGTTGTGAGATAATAACAAACACACTGTACCCACCATTTGTTAATTTAGTGTTTTTGATTTGCTTTGCTGTAATGAATTAATACAGTAACTTTGGTTTGGTTGATGAATGTTTAATTTTTTTTTCTACATTGCAGTAATATTTACCTTTTGTTTGTTATATTGTAGCTTTGTTGTTTCCATGTCGGGCAACAAGAAACATGGCGGTGATTAGTTAGCTGTTCGCAATGCCGAATGCTAGTGAATGTGCTAGGAATAGGGCATCTCTTTTTCCTGTTGTTAGGTTATATGATCATCTAAGTGCTTGTCAGAAGAAAGTAATTGAGGATATGGATCTTGGAACAATGCTTGACATCAAGTGTCATGTGTTGCATAATCATTTGATAAACTGGCTTGCTCGTACGCATGGTAATCATTCTCGAGAGTTTGTCATACCTGGTCGTGGAAGAACGCCTCTTAATGCTTATTGTATTTTCCGTACACTCGGTCTTCCGCGAGGAGATATTCCTGTTGTATATGCAATGGATGCTGGTATTGAGGCTCGTCTAGGTCCTTTGTTATTTTCGGGCCATAGAAGTACGCTGAAGATTACTAGTGTGTTTACCATGTTGGCAGAGATGACTCAAGATGATGATATTTTCAAGTAAGTTTGGATGATGTAGCTTGTTTGCGCTTTGCTCGCACCAACCACGTCAAACAAAGTCAGCAACTGAAGTTGTCCTATTGATATAGTGTTATCCTATAGGTTTTAAACAAATTTTCCTTTATTTATAATTCATTACATTTTTATTTTTCACATTCTCATTATTCTTACTGGGACTAAACATTTATTCGGCGTTTATATATGCAGGACAACATTAGAAATGTTCGAAACATGAACATTTGTCAGTTTATTTGCGATAGATTGCACGAGGAGCTTTATACTGGGAAGCCTTCTAGAGGCTGTCTGTTCCATTTGCAGTCTGATGATTGAACGGAAACCTTTTTTAGTAAGAAGATTGTTATAATATAATTTACATATCATGGAATACCTTGCTATTTATTTTACATTTGAGTAGTTTTAGCCTTTTTCTGTATCCTAATAAGTAATATCTTTGCTAATTCGCGCATCTTTGTAAATTATGCGTAGTCCATTTATTTTTCTTTCGTGTTTGCTTCTTCTACCCGAGTCAAGGCTTTTGTTACTGCAAATTTGTTTAATGCTATAGTGGGAAGGTGAGAGAGCTCAGCCTCAATAAATAGACAACTTTATCTCTCCCGGCTCTTACTTCTCACTCTTCCTCGCTCTTCCATTCTCCCTCTTCTAGGTCTACATCCACACCGAGGGACTCTTAGTACAGTTGGATCAAATCCAGACCAACGGAATCGTCCTCTTCACTATCTTATGGGAACTTCTCCATAGCTGTATCGGGTAAACTTTTCTTTCTCCTTTTTCTGTTGAATCCCTTGCTCCATGTGTTTGCATTCTTGTCTTGCTCTGTCTTTACCTTTTTTGTCTCTTCTTTTTCTTTTTCTTTTCTCATTTTTTGCTAAATCCGGTAAGTTAACAATGGACCTCGACTTCTAAAATCATATCAGATTCGAAGATTTCACCCTAATAGATAACATCCAGAAATATTACTTTGTAGATCTATTATATCTAATGGCTGTCAGCTCATCTTCTTTTTTACTTTAGCAAACCATTGTAAGTTTAGTAACAAAAACCTATTAGAGCTGTTCATATTTGTTTATTATCGCATTTTTATAGACTTACATTTTTCTTTTGATATCTGTTCATATATATATAT